>NW_024412700.1:4487582-4550359 GCF_014898765.1 Herpailurus yagouaroundi | reverse complement strand
TATTTATTTTTGAAGGAGAGAGAGACAGAGTGTGAGCAGGGAAGGGGCAGTAGAGAGGGAGACTCAGAATCCAAAACAGGCTCCAGGCTCTGAGCTGTCAGCACAGACCCCGATGCAGTGCGTGAACCCATGAACAGTGAGATCATGACCAGAGCTGATGTCAGATGCTTAACTGACGTAGCCACCCGTGCGCCCCTCTTCTTACTTCTTTATGCCAAAATGAGAATGTATATATGATACGTATGATATTATTTATTGCTTTATTTATTTTTAAAATTTTTTAGTGCTTATTTATTCTTGAGAGAGAGAGAGAGAGAGAAAGAGACGGAGCATGAGTGGAAGAGGGGCAGAGCGAGAGAGGGACACAGAATCCGAAGCAGGCTCCAGGCCGAGCTGTCAGCACAGAGCCTGACGTGGGGCTTGAACTCATGAACCGTGAGATCATGACCTGAGCTGAAGTCAGATCCTTAACCAACTGAATCACCCAGGCACCACTTTATTGGTTTATTTTTTATTAGCTTGACTATACCTTCTTAATTTTCTGGGTACTTCTGTTAAAGCTGACAGTAGTTCATATTTGAATAGTTCCTTTAATTGGCAAACTTTGAAAATATTGCTCCTACTTTAGTAAGAAATTATTATTTTTTTTGCCTGTCTGGTCTCATTAATAAATATTAGTTTTTGTTTGTTTTTTAAGTTCTAGGTAAAGATAGATTTTGAGAATAGGTACAATGTTTAGGAAAAAATGCATAGCATGACATTAAAAAAAGTCTGTGTTAATTAAGTTATATTTTTAAAAAACGTCTGAATTCCTAAGGAAGATTTGGGGAGAGAGAACCTTCAAGTGTGGAAATAGGAGATGCACATTCACTTTCTCTGTATGCTTAGCTTACTTTGACATGTTTTAATTGTATAATTTTTATATGTTGTCTTAGGGTTCATTTAAATAATTATATATTTATTCCTACAAAACTGTTTAAAAAATTGCTTCCAGTAATATTCAGGACTTAACAATAAGCATAATATCATTTTGATAAGTAAATTATATTTGAGATAATTCGGAGATGTTTTGAGTTTGCTAAAACTGTTAACATGTGCTTCAATTAGTTGATGAACTCAGTCTAATGTCATATTTTATTGTCCTTTAAAAATGTAGATGTTACTCCAGAGTATTAAACATTCTTAATTCCGATATTTATTTAATAGTCTTAGGGAATCCAAATATATAGTGTCATTCTGAAAGCGGTTTTTTTCCCCCACAGGGCCCTGGGATAGGAAATGCTTCTCTGTCTGCTTTCGGTTTTGTGGGAGCTGCACTTGAGATCATTTTGATTTTGTATCCTTTCTTTAACTCAGCATTCTGTCAACAAGTTTTCTGTCCAGTTTTCTGGGACAGTGGTAATTTACTAAGACACTCGCCTAGAAGGAAAAACAAGTCAGTCTTCCTCAAGCATGCCAAGTGGCTTTTTGTTGTTTTCCCTTTGAGCCTTAAGACTTTTTGAAGACTGCTGAGAACTTAAGGAAACTTGCATTCTTTGGAGAGTTTTTTCCTTGATTCTCACAGCTATCTTATGGTGTCCTCTGTCGTCGGTTTCTATAGCCTCCGGTTTTTCGGAAACTTTATTCCCAAGAAGGATGACACAACTATGACAAAGGTAAAGTCTTAGGTGGCTGTGCCTCCGTTTTGCCTTCCAAGGCAAAGGAGGTGTTTTATGTCATAATCACCCTGAATGGTTCATTTGCGGTGATAGGTATTTGTTTGTAAATCGCATAAACGCAGACTGGAAGATTTTCAGAATGCTGAATGAGTGGGAAAAGGTTGTGCTGCTCTGTTTAATTTGGACGGCTTCCATTCACTTGTAAATGCGCAGACCTGCAGCGCTTGCTAACTGGCTGCGGAAGGCTCCTGAAAGGACTCTTTCTCCTCTGAAGAAAACGTATTGCTAATGAGTAACTTTGATTGTGCAAACTGTACTTCAGGGAGCTTGTTTGAAATCTGAAGAACTTAGTTGCTACAAGTAGTAGAGACCAAGTATTTCAAATTTGAATAATTAAAGCAAGACGGAAGAGTTCTATTCAGAAACGTTTTGTAGTCTGAGGCTAATTTGACTTCCTAGGATGTGTCATTGGTTTTGGAATAACAAAGACGGTTACCGTATATAGTGACCGCATCTTTTTAAAATATTCCCACAGGCTGTCACTGGAAAATGACTAGTAAGAGCTGCTGGTTGCTTCTGTTTTTATTACATATCACATATTTTCCAGCCTATCTCAAAAGAGAACTTCGTGTACTTGATTTACCTATCTATAGAATGCTGGGACTTCTTGAGATGTTTAGCATCTAGTTTAAGTGATCATCAGTATTAATCGGTATTTTCAGCTCCTTTTATTTAATATGAAAGAGTAAGCATAGGGCACATTGGAAATGAATCACTAGAATTTAGGGGTTTTAGATTTCTAGCTTTTTGATATTAAATCTTAGAATAGTTGAACAAATTCTATCTCCTGAGCAGTAGTCTGGCTTTAAAAATATAGTGAGAAGTATTAAACGTACTCATTCTTGTTTAGTTGACGGGCAAACCTTTTTAAAATTGGCAACCTCAGTCAGTAATGTAAAATGCATTGTCTGAGGTACACAGAAAGTAATTTAAGTGTTCTATAACTTCCTACTTGTGCCAGATGCTGTAAATATCTGGTAGAACTGACATATGACTCTGAGTGTTTGTAGAAAACATTTCTTATTCTCTTTAAATTCTATGTTGACTAATATCATTAAGAAATTAACCAAATCCAGTACAGTAGTACAGGGTGAGGAGAGTGTGTGGTGAGTTCCCAGAACATGAATGGATCGATCGTGTTTATCATCCTGCAGTCTAACTGCCCAGTGTTCCTTCTGACCCCCGCACAGATCATTGGGAATTGTGTGTCCATCTTGGTCTTGAGCTCCGCCCTGCCTGTGATGTCAAGAACACTGGGTAAGTTTATGTGAGAAATGTCCATTTAAAGTCCATACCTTTTAACTGTATCTTTTCTAAACTTCTGCCTTGACTTTTAGTTTCTGGACGTTTTCCAAAAAATCATCCTTTGAAATATAATATGTCCTTCCAGACTATTTTAGAACTCCTGTGGTTTGTCTGTATAGAGAGCTATACCAAAACACTACTTTACTTTTTTCAGATAAAGACCATTTTTTTTTTTTTGAATACTTAAAAAAATATTCCTTCTCCAAACAACGGACAGTTTTTCCCACTGACTAGTTAAGCTTTTGAGTTCTCTCGTGAGTGATGAGGTATTAGGGTGATGGTGGAGTTCGGAGCTAATGGCCAAGAAAGAATTCTTGAAGACGTCTTTGGTGCAAAAAGTCGATCATTAAAGCACAGGGACAGGACCCATGGGCAGAAAATGCTGCCCTGGGGTTGTGAAGAGTGACTGGTTATTTACTATGGAGTTGAGGAGGTAAATAAAGTCCAGGGGAAGTTTCCAAGGAGATTTACATATGCTACTGAGGACTCACAGGATCCTGCAGGCCTGGCTGTGGTCACGCTAAGGTTGTTTTCCCTCTAGTGAGGTATTAACATCGTGATCACAGGGGGTTCCTGGAGAAACGTTATACTTTGTATTTGCCTCAAGTATTTGTGAATGGGCTGCAGGTTATAAAGAAACTTAATGTTATGTGTCATCTCCTTCTTGCCTTTGTTTCCCACATCACTGTGGAGGGGATGGTGATGTTGGGGCTCCAGGAAACTGAGTCTACAGGTTTCTGGAGATTAGGCTATTGATGCGATTGGCTTTTTCTTGACATTTACTAAGACATTTGTAAACTAATGCAGATTCACGTCCTGTAGGACTGTGATCTCTATCAGTTAGCCAGTTTTTCCTTTGTCCTTGGGCAGCCAGGAGGGTCTGAGGAATATCACACGTGTCCCACCAGAGGTGGGGAGGGTGGGGATATGTACTTTGCCCTCAGCTTGCCTTATGGTCCCTCATCAGTGAGGAAACTGTGATGTTCAAAAAAAGATGTTGAATGTCTAGAAATATTAAACTAGTTTTTCTTATATGAAATGTTTTTTTTTTTAACTTACAATTTAGTATGTGGTTTAAAAAATTGAAAATGTGTGAAGATTTATTTTAAGCTGTTTTGTGTTCGTGCGATAGACTTGAAAACTGAGGTTTTTGAGAGCACATGCAGATTTCAAGGAGATCCGTTAGTTTTTTAGTTTCTTACTTGCCTGTCATTTATACAGTTTTCTCAAGTTTTCAACTTCTGGGAATTTTGATCATCTTTGAACAGTAATATATTTCCACTTAGTCATTGAGACAGTTGAACAGAGCTTCATTTGGCCTATTCTTCTCTTTTATAAAGCACTGTTGCAGGCTGTGATCTCCCTTCTTGGTGAAATATTATTTCAGACAAAAATTTCCGCCAAGCAGTTCTGTTTGGCCTTCCGGACTCAGCTTTCAACTCCAGAGTGTCCACAAATGATTGGAAGGATCCATCGTTCAACCTCAGCAACTCGCTCCTAACAAAAATGTCTAGTAGCTTTGCGTTGCTTTTGTTTACCTCTCGTATCGCCTCCGTTACTTGCTCAAGACTCGCTGCCAATCGGGGAAGTGGGCTGTGTGAAGAAGATATAGACTGTATGGTTATGTGCTACAGAGAATTTCGTGTTTTAGTAAGAAGTGAAATCTAAGTATAAACGTAAAGGGACCACTGTTGCAGAGACGAATACAAAGCTTGTTTACTCAGTGGTCTTACCTCTTTTGTGTTGGCTTTATAGGACTAGTTATTGTTTTGACATCTGCTTATGGTGTGTTAATCTTGAAAATGCCGAAAGTATGCATGTTAGTAACTTCATTTATAACTGAGCGGTATCATTTGTGTTGTGACGGTCCAACAAGTAATTTCTGTGATGTTATAGCCACCCTACCACTTAGTTACGAAACTCACTTAGCGTGATCTGTTATTTAAGATGGTTACTAGTGATATATACCGATTTTGTGGAAGCGCATTACATGCTGAGTCTACTTTTAATACAAAGAAAACAAATTAATGGCAAAATTTGCTTTTTGAAGATCAACAAATTAAATTCCTGAGTAGTTTGCCATAGAGATAAATAACAAGAAGAAAAAGAAAGATGGGACAATTAAAACGCAGCTAACAAATGCCTGGGCCCAGCTGTCCAAACAGGATTAATGGAGCGCATTAGGGTACAGTGAGTCATGTGGCGCTTTGCAAAATATCAACACGCACTGCATTACATGTTATGCCCGGTGGCACTGAATAGATGAAAAGAAGTAAATACGTTAAACAGATTCATGGAGGCTTTTCACAGTATTAAAAAAGCAAATTTCTAGACTAAAAGAAGCAGCTTTATTTTAGTATTATGGGAAATGCAAACTAGAGAGTTACTTTGTAATTCCTCTATTAACCCTTTGGAACGGAGTCTTTGATTTTAAGAAGATGAGATGTGGAGAATTGTCATGAATATTATCCTAGTGTAGAACAGGGTTTTGATTTCCTAGCTGAAAAGCTCAGAAGCCCAGAATAGAGGATGTATTTAACAACCAGATTCCAAGCTGTGAAATTTGTCACTCTTTCTCACTGCCTCTCACAAGGAAACCCTGACCCTAAATGCTCTCGTTTGCTCCTGTGAATTCCACCAGCAGCACCTCATCACTTGCAGTGAAATGAGAAGTGAAAGAGTGAGGAAAACCCCGCCGTTACCTGTATGCGAGCAGCTTTCCTCTTATTTCAGCCATTTATTGGTGATGGTTTTCATTTTAATTGTACATTGAAAATAACATTGAATCCTGCATGAAAGGATTGATGTGTTGGTATTTTCGTTTCAAAAACGTTCTCTGAGTTTTTTGTGTTTTCAGGGCTCACTGGCACTGTTGGTGCACCATAGGCATCATTAAACTGTAGCTTCAGACTCCAGTGCCCGGGTGATAGGACACATTTATTAAAGACTTCCTTTGATCAGGATCTTACATTTGAGTATGGAAAATTTTGTACTGATCTGAAAAATTACAAGAGTAGATTTTATAAGCATATTACTTGGGCAGCGAGAATTAGGTTGGGAGAAAGACTTTGACCGTGTATTTTTAGTCGGGTATAATTCATATAAATGATAGTTGTCTGTAGGAAACACAAGATTCTGAGTCTCCCATTTCTTACTCGAACTCTTTAAAGCTCTTTAAGAGTAATGCCACGGCAGTGCGCATGATTTCCAAAACACTGTTTTGCTGCCTCTCTAGATGTTAGTTTAGAAGAATCCGACATTTTGGGGGACTTGATGTCCAAGTGTGTAAACAGTTTACTGTCTGGTTTCACAGACATAAAGGTGGCCGGTGAGCCAGGTGAGTGTAGGGCAGGCCCAGGCTGAATGGACTCTGTGGATGCCCAAACTCTTTGCAACGAAATACTCCAGAGGCAGGAGTGAATTCTGTAAGAACAGACTACGATTGCTGACACGCTCTTTATTTTGCTTAATCAAGAAACTACTGATTGACCTCTTTTTGCCTTGTTATTTGCAGGCTCCTTTAACAGGAGAATTTTTTCTCACATGCAACCAGCAGACCTTGCAGGACTGTTACTAATTTCTATTTTAAGATTATTTTTATAGTTATTTTATTATCCTGAAGCTTTCTATAACTTGTAATTATGTAAGGCCCAACTGCAGAGTTTTAAAAGAAAATGTACTTATGATATTAAAACAGAAACAAAAACATTTATCCCTTTGAATCACCTTGAATTTTTTTACTATTTCCATGTGTTTCTCATCGATGGGTCCCATCTAGGCCCCCATCTTGCAGGAGATAAAGTGGATTTCTCTTTTGTTCCTTGAGCAAGGGAACCTGTTTAAAAACCAGAGCAGTTTGGGGCGCCTGGGTGGTGCAGTCGGTTAAGCGTCCGACTTCAGTCAGGTCACGATCTCGCGGTCCGTGAGTTCGAGCCCCGCGTCGGGCTCTGGGCTGATGGCTCAGAGCCTGGAGCCTGTTTCCGATTCTGTGTCTCCCGCTCTCTCTGCCCCTCCTCCGTTCATGCTCTGTCTCTCTCTGTCCCAAAAATAAATAAACGTTGAAAAATAAATAAATAAATAAATAAATAAATAATAAAAACCAGAGCAGTTTGGAGAGTTCTTTATTTGGGGTTTCGTGAATATACTAATTAATCTTTACCCTGGACCAGTTCTCTGCAATTCTTAGTGTAAAACAAAAGCAAACGATGCTTAGAATTGACAAGTGAAGGGGCGCCTGGGTGGCTCGGTTGGTTGAGCATCTGACGGTTTGTGAGCTCGAGCCCTGCATCAGGCTCTATGTTGTGCATGCAGAGCCCCCTTCGAATCCTGTGTCTCCCTCTCTCTCTGCTCCTCCCCTACTCACTCTCTCTCTCTCTCTCTCTCTCAAAAATAACCAAATATTAAAAAAAAAAGAAATGGCAAGTGCAAAATAGAAGTATAAATCATAATAAGTATTCCTAACTATGACTTTGATGTAAAGATAATTTTAAACTCCCTACTGAAAATTTCTCAGCAAAAAATTTGTAGATGACTTACTGATATTGTTACATTGCAGAGAGTGTGGTACTAATTGCTTTTTGGTTGATTACTATTGTTCTTATAACTGAATAATACATTTGTATATCTAGTAATGATTTTTAACAATAAAGAGAAAGTATTCTGTGTCACATGTCTAAAAGAGTTAGGAGACTAACTGATGCTCAATCCCTAAATGCTTATATTCTCAGGATCTGCTTGTTAGGTTCTTCTGATGCCTGCTCATGTTTCAGGACATATAGTCTGTCTGAGAAAATGTCACGTTGGCCACACATTAACTAAATAACTTAGCCATCTGTTGACATCATTCAAATAGTCGTAAAGTATGTTTTATATGAAAATAATTCTAGTTAGGATAATTTAGCTAGAAGGAGGCTTAAGATGTCATTTTTTAAAATGTTAGTAATTAAAATGTTACAATTAAAACTAGACAGTAAACTACAGTAAGGGTCTTTGTACTAAGAATAAAGACCTCTAACCTGGCTGAGAATACTTAATAGTACACCTGTACATAGTCAATTCTGAGACCAGTGAGCATATTATCTCCTTATTTGTAGGAAGTATTATTTTAAAATTAATTTTAATTATGCAAGTATAGACATGAACAGATTCTCATTATAAAGAATACTCAAATTAAGGATCAAGCTAAAATTCATTGTGACCACCTGTTTTAATCCTAAGCCCCTGTTCAGAGGTCTTCAGATCTTGCGTGCGTATGTGGACATAGCGGGTGCCTCCGCGGGAGTTGTGAAGTCCTCACCTGGGTTACCTGGATCCTAACTCTTTGGTCAGCGTTCTTGTTTCTTCTGTTGACTCCTGACTTCTGTGTGCTGTCCAGTGGGAATTAAAAGAGGAAAAGGTTTCGAGATCATTTCCTGTACTGGAACTCAGTCATCTGTAAGTGAATTTCAAACTCAAGAACACTTAATTATCTCTTTCTGTTCAGGTCACCAGTGACCTCTTAATTGTGCCGTCTTGTGGGTTCTGTTTTCACCTTAATTGCTCCATGGCATTTGCTGTTTGTAATCCACCTCCCGTCTCTCTCCTTCTTTTCTGGTCCCCACTCCCCTGTTGTTTTCTTCCTCCTTTGGCCGTTCTTTAGCTATCCATCTCTTTTACTGCTCCTCGACTACACGCATACACTTGTCCCCAAACCCAAACCTCCAACCCAGCACCTACCCCTGGGCTAAGAGCAGGTTATCCCAACTGTGTATTCCGTCCCTACTGTAGGATCTATACTTGTGTGTGTGCGTATCTCTGTCCGTCCGTCCGTCCGTCAGTCCCTCCCTCCCTCCCCTGTACTTCCCTTCAGTCCTTGGCCACTTTCTATCTAAAGGGCCAAAGCAGAAACCTGGGAGTTACGTTAGATGCCTCTCCCTCCTCATGCCGACACCCAGTGGCGACACTCAGTTTCACCTTGCTAACAATTTCACACGTTTGCTTCTTCCTTCCCGTTTCCCTTACAAAAAAAGTGAAAAGAATCAGACTTGTGTAAACAGCCAAGCAGAGAGAGCTGAGTGTGTGATTTTAAAACAATATTTTATTGTTAGGGAATGTTCATGAGGTGGACTCTAGACAGGTGTTCATTCTTTGAGGAGAATAGAGTAGGGAGTGAAAGCAAAGCTGAAGAACGGAAGTGTTTACTTTTCCGAGCGAGGAAGTGTTACTGGGAGACGCTGCAGAAGCCCCGTCTCTGGATGTTTCCTTCAGGAAGAGAGTAGACCGTTCTTGTCCGCTTTGGGGGGGCTTAACCCTTCACCTGTGTGAAAAATCAGCACTCAGGTGCTTCTTGGACAGTGATTATCATTCTCATTCACTGGGTTTTACTTTATTAAAATTCACATACTCCACTTCATCTGGACTGCTAAATTAAGTTGCCTTCATATTAGGACCAAATGAATTTGTAGCGTATAAATAGTCTTTGACTAAAGTTGGTGTGATATTTACAACTCCATTTCTCCCTCTCTGAGCTTGGGTTCGTGTTGCTCCCCCAGCCCTCTCTCCTCAGTCTCTCTGTCTTCGGGTTCCTCCCCGTCCTCTAAGGCCGAGTCACACGCTGGTCACACATGAAGCTGGGCACGCTTTCAGCCCTGTGTTATACTTACGTGTGTGTATGGCTTTCCCGAGAGACTTCACATCCCTTAAAGGACCAAACCATATTTCATGCATCTTTTTATCCCTTCCAGCATCTAGTTAATAAATATTTGTGGTGTCACTGGGTGCCCCATGTTGAGTGTGGATTGTGGCCTCAGAATCGGTGAAGAAATTTCAGGTGTCCTGCTTCCATCCTGGTTGTCTTTATTTCCATGTTCCCAGCTTGTTTGACCAAGTATCTTAGTTTTATTATTTTAAAAGAACCTTATAATAATAACCAGCCAAAAGGTAGAAGCAACCCAAGAGTTCATTGACAGTTCAGTGCATAAACACATCGTGGTTCGTAATACGGTGGATGCTGTTCAGCCATAAGAAGGAAGGGTGTCCACGTGAGATAAGCCAGTCACAAAACAAAAACCAGTACTGTGTGATCACTCTTGCGATCTCAGATCTCGATCTGGGAGTCAGGATCACAGAGTCTCTCGATCACAGAGTCAGGAGCGGGGGTGGTGCCAGGGCCAGGTTGGCGGGGAGAGGAGGTGAAGAGTTGTTCTTTACTGTGTCCAGCTTCAGTTTTGCCAGATGAAAGTTCTGGAGGTTCATTGTGCAACAGCATGAATGCACTCAACACTGCTGAGCTGTGCACTTGAAAATGGTTAAGATGGCACATTCTGTGTTGTGCGTGTTTTACCACCATTTAACCAAAAAAAAGGAAAAAGGAGTGGTACAGTGATACCATATGGATGAACCTTGAAAACATTGTGCTGAGTGAAATAATCCAGGCACAAAAGGCCACGTATTGTCATATTCTGTTTACACAAATTGTCCCGAGTGGGAAACTCCACCGCAGAGAGACAAAGTGACTTAGGGGTTGCTAGGGATTTGGGGGAGGGCTGATCGGGAGGAACCGCCCGATGGGTCTGGGGTTTGCTGTGGAGTGTCGGAACTAGAGTGTTTTGGAACTAGCTAGATAGACACGACATGGCAGATGTACTCAGTGCGCTGCACTGTTTACTTTGAAGTCATTAATTTCATGATACGTGAATTTCATCTCAGCAGACTATTATTTTACTGAACACCCTCCCCCAGTAGAACAGTGGACAGTAAATACATGCTGTGTCGTCTGTGTCCCTGATGTGGGAAAATCTAACTGAACTTGAGGTCTACTTATTTTTAACGATTGCGAGTCAACTTTTGAGTGTTCTCTGTGTGTCACCCTAGTGTCGCAGCCGAGGTCTCTGTAGGATGGGCAGAACCGGACCGGGAGCGCCCTCCCTGCTCCCTCCTCTCCAGGCACAGCCCACTCCAGCTTCAGTGGCCAGTTTAGCACTCCTCCCCCTCTCTTCCAGTGTCACTGTGATCCTGTCGCTGCCCTGCTCTTTGTGCTTCGAAGACTTTGGCCATTAGAGTAAGGTTCTGTTTCCTTATGGTGGCACTGGAGGTCCCTGCAACCTCGCCCCTGCCCGTGTGTCCGGTGTCGATTCCTGCCGCTCCGAGCCCCACCCGTCGGAACCACCTTTAGTGATCGGGGTGTTCTTCGGGTGTCCTGGCTGACACAGAGGACTCTGCTCTACTTTCCGTGCCTTTGAACCGTGTGACTTCATCTGCCACGAGCGATTGTGTGCACCGCCCATTCCGCGGCTCACCTAACCTTTCCTTCGAGACTCGGCTTAGCCAGCACCTCCGGAGAGAAAGTCTTCCCTGAGCCTGTGTGCTCTCCCGTCACCCCTTCTTCCTTCTGCACGTGTCTGCCCCGTCACCGAGCACACTGTGATCTAAGTGCTCACTTTTCTCTTCCCTCCATAAAGCTGTGAGTTCCTTGAAGAAAGGGATGATCTGTCTGCACACAGCTTTTAGTGCGTGTGCGGGAACCCATGCTTTTCGCTTCCCATTTTACTCTGTACAAAGACATTTAGTTGTGCTGGAAAGAGGTAGGAGAACATGAAGTATGTTGTGAAAGTCTGCACTTCTTAGGAAGGCTGTCGATTCCATAAAGGGAATAAATATCTTACCTTCTTACATTGTAACGCCTACACACCCGTACAGCGTAAGAATATGAGAGTGACTGGAAAATACTATAAACATTTAACTTGGAACACAACAGCAAACACTTAGAAATAAAGAATTTCTAATGAAATCTCGTTGCCAGAGCCGTAAACTGAGAGATGCATGTACGATATGGGGTTTATATTCTGCAGCCTGATCGATGTATTTTCACAGCTTTACTGAGTATAATTGACATACAATAAACTGTACATATTTAAAGCGTACAACTGACAAGGGTTTTTTCTTTCCCACAAGTTTTGACTTACTTGTACATGTGTGAAACCATCACCACAATCAAAATAGTGAACATATCTGTCACGTCAGAACGTTTCCTTTTGGCCCTATGTGGTCCCTGCCACACACCTGTCCCGCTGTACCAACCCCCCCCCCCCGCCCGTATCCCCAGGCAACCACTGACCTGCTTGTTGTAACTATAAATTAGTTCATGTCTCCTGGATGTGTATGTAAATGAAATCATACAATGCGTACTGGTTTTTTGTCTGGCTTTTTTCACTCAGCGTATTTAAGACTTACCCAGGTTGTTGCATGTGTCAGCAGTTCATTTTTGTTTAATTGTTTAATTTTTTATTTTTGAGAGAGAGAGAGAGAGAGAGAGAGCGAGCATGAGCAGAGGAGGGGCAGAGAGGGAGGGAGACACAGAACCCGAAGCAGGTTCCAGGCTCTGAGCTGTCAGCACAGAGCCAGATGCGGGGCTTGAACCACTAGATCATGACCTGAGCCGAAGTGGGCCGTTCAAGCAACTGAGCCACCCAGGCACCCCAGCAGTTCATTTTTTATTGTTGAGTAGTGTTTCATTTTACGTGTAGACCACGATTTGTTTATCCTGTCACCCACCAGAGGACGTTAGAGTTGTTTACAGCTTTCGGCTGTTATAAGTCAAGTCGCTCTGAGCTTTCATGTGCAAGTCTCTGTGTGGGCGCACGCTGTCCTGTCTCTTGAGTAATAACTGGAAAGGGAATGCCTCGTGTACGCTTCACTTTTTAAGAGACTGCCAAACTGTTCCAGAGTCCTTACCCATTTTGCATTCTCAGCACGAGTGTGTGGGGAGCCTGCCCTGGTATAGTCCATGAGCTAATGTTTGGCATTCTAATAGGTGTGTGGTGATATGTCTTTATGGATTTAACTTGCATTTCCCAGATGACCAAAGTGCTCATTTGCCCTCTGTGTATTTCCTTTGGTGAAGTATCTCTTCGGATCTTTGGCCCATTTAAAAAAATGGGGGTTGTTTCCTCATTCTTGAGTGTTGGACGCTGTTTACCTCTTCTGGATAAAAGTTCCTTATCAAGATACGTGATTTGCAAATATTTTCCCCAATTGCTGGCTTATGTTTGTATTGTTTTAACAATATCTTTCAAAGGACGATATCCTTAATTTTGATGAAGTCAAATTTACCAGTGTTTCTTTTCGGATTGTACTTTTGGTGTTGTATCTACTGAATCTTTCTCTAACCCCAAATCACAGAGATTATTATCTCCTATGTTTTCTTCTAGATGTTTTATATCTGTAGGTTTTGTACTTAGATCCATGACTCATTTCGAGTTAATTTCTGTATACTGGATGAGGGATGAATTGAAATTTATATATTTTTTTGCATATGGGTAGCCAATTATTCTAGCACCACTGCTTGAAAAGTCTATTCATGTTTCCTCTGAATGGCCTGGGAAACTTTATGGAAAATCCATTGTCTATGTATGTGTGGGTGTGGGTTTATTTCTGGACTCTATTTTGTCCCATTGATGTCTCTATTTGTCTCTAGTTCAATACTGCACTGTCTGGATTGCTGTGGGTTGATTGTAAGACTTAAGATCAGGCAGTGAAGTCTGTTCTCCCCCCCCCACACCCCCATCCCCAAGCCCAAGTCTGTTCTTTTTGAGAGTGGTTTTAGTTATTCTAAGTCCTTTGCATTCCCCTGTGACTTTTTAAACTAGCTTGTCATTTTCTACACAAATGTCTGCGAGGATTTTGGATTGTGTTGAGTCTGTAGAACAAACTGGAGAGGATTAGCATCCTTACAACACTGAATCTTTCAGTCCCTGAACACTGTATACTTACTTAGTTCTTTAATTTGCCTCGGCCGTGTTTGCGTTTTTGTTTAGGTCTAGGACATTTGATGCTATTGTAATGGTATTACTTTAAAAACTTAATTTCTAACAGTTCTTTGCTGGTGTATTTGTGTATATTGGTCTTTTATTCTGCAACCTTGCTAAACTCACTTATTAGTAATAGTATCTGGTTTGTAGATTTTGTTGGTTTTCGTTGATGATTAATCATAATTATGATTAATGATTTGTGAATAAAGATAGTTTTACTTCTTCCTTTCCAACACGGGTGCTTTAATTTATTTTTCTCATCTGTTGCATTATCTGGAGCTTCCAGTACAATGTTGAATAGAAGTAGTGAGAGCAGACATTCTTGGCTTGTTTCCACCATAGGAAGAAAGCATTCTGTCCTTTACTGTTAACTGATAAGAACTGTAGTGTTTTTTAGCTTGTTTATTTTGGTGGATGCCTTTCACCAGGTCGAGGAGGTTCCCTTCTTTTCTACTTTGCTGGAGTTTTATCGGGAATGTTTACTGGGTTTTGTTAAATGCTTTTTCTGCATCTACTGACATAATCCTGTGGCTTTCTCTTTTAGACTCTGGTTAGTGTGCTAAATTACCCTGGGTGAGTCTTGAGTGTTAAACCAATCTTGCATTCCTGGGATAAGCCTCGCTTGGTCATGACGTATTATCTTTTTTTTTTTTTTTTTTTAATTTTTTTTTTTTTTACTGTTGGGTTCAATTTGATAAAATTTTGCTTAGGGTTTTTGCATCTGTACGAGTGCATAGATCTATAGTTCTCTTTTCGTTGTTGTTGTTGTTGTTAATATCTTTTTTCAGGTTTTGCTTATGTGAGTAATGCTATCTTCACTGAAACTATCCACAGGTATTTCCTCCTCTTCAAATTGCTGGATGAATGCTATACACTAAATGTTTGTGTCTCCCTGAAAATTCATACGTTGAAGCTTAATCCCCAGTGTGATCGTATTAGGAGGAAGGGGCCTGTGGGAGGCGTTAGGTCGTGAAGCTCTGCCCCCATGAGTGGGATTAGGGCCCTTATGAAAGAGGCCCCGAGAGCTCCCTTGCCCTTCCTGTCATGGGAGGTTATAATGAAAGATAGCTGTCTGTAAAACAGGAAGTGGACCCTCACCGGACATCTTGGACTTCTAGCCACAGACTGTGAGAAATAAATGTCTGTTGTTTATAAGCCGCCCGGTGTGTGCTACTCTGTTAGAGCGGCTGTAATGGACAGAGACAATGAGTTTTTATAGAATTGGGTTTTTTCCTTCAGCGTTTGAAATAGTTAATCAGTGGAGCCATCTGGGCCTGGAATTTACTTTGTTGAGAGGTTTTAACAACACATTAAATTTATATTATTGGTAGAGGACTACTCTGCTTATTTATTTCTTCTTGAGTGAGCTTTGTTGATGTCTTTTGAGGAATTTATTTCATCTATGTTGTCAAGTTTTTTTTTGGCATAAGGTTCCTTTATTATCCCTTTAATATAGATGGAGGTAGCCGTGCACAGCAGTGATAATTACCTATCTCATAGCTGGTGTTGGTAGTTCGTGTTTTCTGTCTTTTTTTCTTTAACAGTATTGCTGGAGGTTTATTGATTTTTATGGATCTTCTCAAAGGACCAGTTTTCGGTTTCATTTATTTTTCTCTGTTCTTTTTCTCTTTTCCTTTCATTGATTCACTCTTTATTATTTATTTTCTTCTGCTTATTTGGGGGTTTATTTTTCTCTTATTTTTCTGCTTTCTTAAACTTGAAGCTGTGTTCCCTGATTTGAGGTCTTCTTTATTTTCTAGCATTGCCTCTGAACACTGTGAGTTTCTAAGTATTGCTTTGGCTGCACCCCCTCGAACTTTCGTCTAAAGTGCTGCCATTTTCACTCAGTTCAGTATACTTTCTGACTTCCTTGTTATTTCTTCTTGGACCATGGATTGTTCAGAAGTCTGTTATTTAGTTTCCAAATATTTGAGGATTTTCCAGAGATGTTTGTCTGTTAGCGATTTCGAATTTAATTTCATTATGGTGAGGAAATATGTTTTGTATGACTTGAATCATTTTGAATTTATTGAGACTTGCTTTATGGCCCAGAACATGGTCTGTCCTCATGTATCTCCTTTGTGTACTTAAAAACAAGGTGTATTCTGCTATTCATGGGTAGAGTGTTCTATAAATATGAGGTCAGTTTAGTTGAGAATGTTGCTCAAGTTCTTTGTATCCTTACTGATTTTCTATCTGTTTTATCAATTATTGAGCGAAGGGGTTTGAAATCGACCACAATTGCAGATGTATTTATTTCTTCCTACATTTCTTTTTTTTTGCTTCATGTATTTTTGAAGTTCTGGTATTATTAGATGCATAAATATTTAGGACTGTTACATTCTCTTGATGAATTGACCCCTTTATAATTAGGCTAATGATGATGACATTCTTCATTCCTGGTAATCTTTTTAGCTATGAAATCTACTTTGTGTGACATTAATATAACCATGTCAGCTTTTATTTTTTTGATTACAATTACATAGTATACTTTTTTCCATTCTTATACTTAAAAACAATTTTTTTTGATGTTTTTATTTATTTTTGAGACAGAGAGAGACAGAGCATGAGCAGGGGAGGGGCAGAGAGAGAGGGAGACACAGAATCTGAAGCAGGCTCCAGGCTCTGAGCTGTCAGCACATCACCTGACGTGGGGCTCGAACTCACACACTGTGAGATCATGACCTGAGCTGAAGTCGGACGCTTAACCGACTGAGCCACCCAGGCACCCCTCCATTCTTATACTTTTAACCTGTTTGTGTCTTTATATTTATTTATATTTATTTATTATCTTTTAAAAATGTTTGAGAGGGAGAGGGAGAGAGGGAAGGAGGGAGGGAGGGAGGGAAGTGCAGAGAGAGAGGGAGAGACAGAATCCCAAGTGGGCTCCACACTCAGCACAGAGCCTGATGTGGGGCTTGATCTCTCACCACCATGAGATCACGACCTGAGCCGACATCAAGAGTCAGACACTTAACCAGTTGAGACACCCAGGTGCCCATGTGTCTTTGTATTTAAATAGTTGGTTCCTTAAAGATAATGTAGAGGGGCACCTGGGTGGCTCAGTCAGTTAAGTGTCTGACTCTTGACTTTGGTTCAGGTCATGATCTAATGGTTTGTAGGATCAAGCCCCACGTAGGGCTCTGCACTTGACAGCGTGGAGCCTGCTTGGGATTCTCTCTCTCTCTCTCTCTCTCTCTCTCTCTCTCTCTCCCTTCTCTCTGTCCCGTCCCCCACTCACATGCACGTGCTTTCTTTCTCTCAAAAATAAAAAAATAAAATAAACATTAAAAAAAGAAAAAAGTTTAAAAAAATAATTTAGAGTTGGATCTTGCTTTTTTATATAGTCTGTTAATCTTCATTTTTTAATTTGGATGTTTAGACCGTTTACTTTGAGTGCAATTACTGATATGTTTAAATCTACGATCTTGTTCTTTATTTTCTGTTTCTTCTCATCTCTTCTTTGTTCCCTTTTTCTTCTTTATCTTCATTTTTTCTGAATATGTTGCATTAAAAAAACTGATTCTCCTTTATCTCCTTTGTTGACCTGTTTGCTATAACTGTTTGTTGTAGTATTTGGATAGCTGCTCTCTGGTTCATAGTATACATTTTTAATGTCACAGTCCACCTTCTGGTGGTATCGTAGCCCTTAATAGAAGAGCCTTCTCACGGTGTATTTCCATTTCTCCCCTGGCTGTTTTCGTGCTCGTTATCATAAATTGTATTTGTACACGTTAAAAACCCTATAATACAGTGTTTCCGATTTTGCTCTGAACAGTGATCTTTCAAAGAGATTTAAAACTAACAAGTCTTTTATATTTACCTGCATAGTAATCATTTCTGTTGTTTTTCATTGCTTTCCGTAGATCTAGATTTCCTTCTGATACATTTTCCTTCTGTCTGTCTGGAGGACTTTTTTCAACATCCCACGTAATGCCGGTCTGCCAGTGATGGATTCTTTCCGCTTTTTGTATACATGAAATGTCTTTATTTTGCCTTATTTTTTTAAAGTTTTCACCGGATATGGAATTTCAAATTAACTTTTTCCTTCAGTATTTTAAAGATGTTCTGTGACTCTTTTCTCATTTCTGTAGTATTTGATAAGAAATCTTCTGTGATCATTATCTTTGTTTTTTTTTAATTTGTGTAAAAAAAAGATAATTTGATCTCTTTTTTTCCATATGACCATGTTTAAGATTTTTCTTCTTTATCACTGATTTTAAGAAGTTTAATTATGATGTGCTGTGGTGTAGTTTGCTTCAGATTTTTGTTCATTGAGTTTATTGAACTTCTTTGATTTGTCAGTATATAGTTCTCATCAAATTTGGAAGGTGTTCGGCCATTATTTCTTCAGATGCTTTTTCCCTCCTGTTCTCTTTCCTCTCCGTAAGGAACTCTTAGGACAAGCATATCATTCGTTTGAAAGGAATTCATAGTGCCCTCATGCTGTGTTCATTTTCTGTCTTGGTTTGCTTTCTGTGTTTCGTTTGAGTATTTTCTACCGGTGTGTCACATCTGCCACTAATCCCATCCAGTGCGTTTTCCATGTGTCACATGGTGATACTCCTCTGTAGAAGGTCCGTTTGGGTCTGTTTTGTATCTTCCGTGTCTCTATTGAACAAGTTCACTCTTCCAGCTTCTGAAATATAAGGTATACAGTTACGATTAGTTAATTGTCCTTGCTACTCGTTCTGTCATCTGGGTCATTCCTGGTTCAGTTGTTTACCCATGAGCATGAGTGGGCCCGTTCCCTGCTGAATACTCTAGAGCTTCTTCTACACATCTGGGTCCCCACCCCGTGCAACTCTCTGTCTACCCTGCGGTCCCCAGGTTCCAACTGCACCTCTTCAACTTAGCAAGATGGCTGGACCCTGTCCCTGTTACTCTCTGTGCTGCAGCCCGGAAGGCCTCTTCAGGCCGGAGCTGTGGCAGAGGTAAGGCCCGGCTCGCCTGTTGCTTGTCTATCAGCGTTATTGCCCTTTATTGCTTAATGTCCAGGGTCTTGCAAATGAAGGTTTTGTATGTCTTGTCCAGGTTTTTTTGGTTAATTCAGGTATGAAGGGAAAATCTGGTCTCTTTTATCCCATCTTGGCCCAAACCTGAAGTCAGTATTCCTAGTTGATGTAATTGAATGAAAATCTACTTGCAAAGTAAGAACAGTCAAAAGTTGAAGTCTTTGCTTTAATAGGATCCTCTCTATTCCACCCCAGAAGTGGACCTTCTCTTCAATTTTAGAATGACTTTATTTTTGAATAAATAAAACAGTTGGCAATGGGCCTATATACATTAACCCTGAAATTAATGATGCTTAAAAAGGATCGTATATTTTATTATTTTGTACCCTTTAGGTCATATTTATTATTTGATGCCTGCCTTAGGTATAAGTTTATTCCAACAGTGTGGTTTAGAGAAGGGAATTTGAAAACCTCGTCAAGATAATAATTTAACCATTGTAAGAGTCCAGAGGGAAAAAGTGTCGATCCCAGTGTTTTGTCAGAGAACACTTAACTTCTAAATTTATTTTTTTTATGACAAGATGTGTGTGTTCCTTTTGGCAGTCTTACATTAAAGCCATGGGTATCATGTCAGCCGTTTGTGTGGGATGCCAGCACACATGGTTTAATGATAAAGTTGCTTTAATGATCCCTTAAGCGTGTCAGGCTTTCCACGTCTTCATGCTAGTGAGGAACCAGAGTATGCTTGCTAGAAATCAGAGTCATCTCAGGTGGGCTAACGAAGGTGGGTTCTCATGATTCGTGTTGGTCTTCCCTGAAATGAGGTTCTTGTGAAGGTATAAGTTCATTATTCAAGGAATTATGCATAAAATGTTTTTAACTGTATCTTAGTGGGCGGAACTGACGCGTGGTTTGTCATGAAGATCATTTTATTCACCGATAAGATGGCTTTATGCTTAGCCATGCTTAACTAAGTAGGCCTTTAGCTGGTGTATATTTTACTTATCTTTTACAGAAATAACTTTTGAATGGGAATGAGCATTTCAGTATTTGAGTAGCAGAGTTAATAACATTTGATAATTGATTTTTTTGTTAGTATTATCTTAAAATTTTGCTGCCTTAATACCCTTTTTTAAAAAGAGTTTTTAGGGGCGCCTGGGTGGTGCAGTCGGTTAAGCGTCCGACTTCAGCCAGGTCACGATCTCGCGGTCCGTGAGTTCGAGCCCCGTGTCGGGCTCTGGGCTGATGGCTCAGAGCCTGGAGCCTGCTTCCGATTCTGTGTCTGCCTCTCTCTCTGCCCCTCCCCCGTTCATGCTCTGTCTCTCTCTGTCCCAAAAATAAATAAAAAAAAGTTGAAAAAAAAAATTTTTTAAATAAAAAAGATAAAAAATAAATAAAAAGTTTTTAATGTTTATTTTTGAGAGACAGAGAGAGAGAGAGAGTGAGCGAGCAGGGGAGGGGCAGAATGAGAGGGAGACAAAGAATCCAAAGCAGCTGCCTTAATATGTATGCTTTTATATCTTTCTCCAGAAATGGAGATTTTGAAGTATTATACATTTTTACAATAAATGTTAAAGTTAAAATTTTAAGTATTGTTACTTTTTCCTAAGTGTTGGCATTTTTAATAAAAAAGTACATTTTACAATTTAATAATTGCTGTGACATAGCCTCTCAGATGTTGGTTTAGGGGTTATTGTTTAAGGTTCAGTCTTATACGGGGTTTTCAGGACTAAAGAGCTGCATGTGTTGTCCAGAGTGATCTTTTAGTCGGACCATGTTAGTTAGATATTTAAAAGATTAAATTTGAAACGGCAGTGTCTTCAGAACTAGCCCCTATAACCTAATATTTTGTCTAGTGCTTTGTTGCACTGTAGCAACGGGCTCCTGTATGTCTGTGAGGTCAACCTGAGATGTCCCTGGGACCAAACATGTCATAAGGAGATCGCTCTCTGTCTGGGATTTCATATGAAGTCTTGGCCCTGACTCTCAGGGTACCAAGTTGAATCTGCCGAGAAGCTGTATGTCACATACCTTCCACTGCCCCTGTACTCAGCGTGTGGCACTGCTGTCCCCCCCGTGGTGCATAGGCCAGGTCCAGGGTGGTGGCGGAGTTACTGGTTAGCGTGTCCCCATGCTGTCCAAAGTGGTCTGTCCCCATAGGTTCACGAAGTAAGTCACTGGGCTGTGAAAAAACCGTGAGAACTCATATTTATCTTTACTGCTGTTATTTTTAAAGTCTGTTCTTTGTGTGTAATGTGAAAGTCAGTGAGTAGTACATATATAGTTTTAAAATAATTAGATATGCATATCTTGGGTATATATGTTCTGATTTTTTCTTTGTGAATGATGGTATATGAGTAAAATGTTCTGAAACCAGGTAAGACTCTTCTGGAGAATCTGCACAGGGTTTTATTCTATGATCGGTCACTTTCTCCGTCAATCATTTCATCATATGCAAGATTTCGTGTCTGTGTGCATCTCTGTGTTTTTCTTGTGGAATGATCTATGGCTCTGACCAGATTCTCAAAGGAGTTTGGTCCTAAACATCAAATAAACTAATTATCTGGGAAGCCTGGGCTGAAATCGCTGAAATGTGTTTTGGAAGGACTGTATCCTGTCTACAAATAACTTCCTAGGTTAAATTAAATGGTACTTAGTGTGAAAAATAAAATGTATAATTAGATATGTATTCCTCTTAACACAGTCAAGTTTTTTATCTGAGAAGCAGCAGCTGTGATTGTTGCTGTGACTCCTGATGTGTGGTCTGTGCTGCGTCCTCTGCTGGGGTCTGGGTCCCTTCACCATTTTTTTTTTTTTTAACGTTTATTTTATTATCGAGAGAGAGACACAGAGCGTGAGTGGGGGAGGGGTAGAGAGAGGGGGAGACACAGAATCTGAAGCAGGCTCCAGGTTCCTAGCTGTCAGCACAGAGCCCGGTGAGGGGCTCGAACTCACAAACTGTGAGATCATGACCTGAGCTGAAGTCGGATGCTTAACTGACTGAGCCACCCAGGTGCCCTATCCCTTCACCTTCTTTAAAATGATATTTTATCGTATGTTTTCATTAATCTTCTCTCTAAAATATCATGATAGAGTATTGTCCATTGGCCCTGTGTAAGTGTGGCTGTTAAAGAAATACTTTTTGAAACGTCCTATTTTTGTGATACTTTTGGATATGAAGGTGTTCCTGTTTTCTCTCTGCCCTGCTTTTGTAGAGCCGTCCCTGTAATAGGTGATGGGGTTGCTTTGGTGGGGGTGAGAGGTGAGTTCAACAGTCAGCTGATAAAATGAAATGGAGTTTGGTTACTCCTGAAATCCTTAGGCCACCCATAAAAGAAAGGTAATATGATCTTGTTTATACAGCCCTCTATCGTTAAAATTTTACATGATAGGCCCCAAGTGGCTCTTCGGTTTCTTCCTTGAAGATTGTCACCAGTCCCATCATCTGTCACTTGACTACTTGCGTGGTTTACTTATTTATTTACCAGTGGTCAGAAAAGTTCCTGGCATTCACACATTCTTTCTAATAAGTATTTGGCCTAGGGTACATTATCACTGAATAGGATGACTTTTTTTTTTTTTTTTTAAGACTTGTTTTTACTTATTTTTTAATTTTTATTTTTTTTTAAAAATTTTTTTCAACGTTTTTTTATTTATTTTTGGGACAGAGAGAGACAGAGCATGAACGGGGGGAGGGGCAGAGAGAGAGGGAGACACAGAATCCGAAACAGGCTCCAGGCTCTGAGCCATCAGCCCAGAGCCTGATGCGGGGCTCGAACTCACGGACCGCAAGATCGTGACCTGGCCGAAGTCGGACGCTTAACCGACTGCGCCACCCAGGCGCCTCTATTTTTTAATTTTTAAATTGTTTTAATGTTTTATTTATTTTTGAGAGCAAGAGAGACAGAGCACGAGCAGGGGAGGGGCAGAGAGAGGGGGAGACACAGAATCCGAAGCAGGCTCCAGGCTCTGAGCTGCCAGCACAGAGCCCGATGCGGAGCTCGAACTCACAGACCGCGAGATCATGACCTGAGCCGAAGTCTGACGCTTAACCAACTAAGCCACCCAGGTGCCCCAAGACTTGCTTTTAAAAATCAGTTTAGGTGAATTTAAATAGCTTCAATGTATATAACTATCCTGCATTTCAAGGTTTGTTATTGTACTCCACAAACCCGGAGCATCCAGTTCAGATTAATAATATTCCCCTGCCTCCCCTCTTAGTTTATTAGAACTACCCTATTAACTTACCCTAGAAAAGAATCACCCTGTTAGTTTATTCGTTTATGTAGTAATTATTAAGTATGGGCAAGCATGGCTCTAGGCATTGGGAACATAGGAGTGAAAAAAACAAAGTCCTTGTTCTCATAGAACTTACATTCCCGTGGGGAAGGTGGGCAGCAAAGACACCCGAAAGGAAAAGAAATTATTTCAAGTAGTGTTGTGTTACAAAGAAACGTCATTGGGGTAGCCGGCCATGGAGGGGTCCGGCTGTTTTATGTAGAGGGGACAGTTGCCTCTCTAAGGAGGTGACTCCTTAGAGTCACCTGGGACCTGCATGGAGAGGGGGACCGAGCAGTGGGGAGGTGCGAAGCCTGAAGTTTGTCAGGTGTCTCGTCCGCCACGACTCCACGACTCTTGTTTCCAGACTCAGTTGAGCACGCTGTGCTTTCTCCCCGTGAGCAGCGGCACAGTGGATGTCTTGTCGGTGTAAGCGTGCCGAGTGGCAGGGGTGTTTGCTCCAGCTCCCGCCGCTTCCAAGAAGAGACCGTGACACCCGGACAGAGTAGGTTAGAGCTGGTTGAGGTTGTTCCCCAGGATAACAATTACGGATTTCAACTAGGATACCTACTAACAGAAATGAGAAAGTCCATGGAATTTGATCTGTTTTGTACTTTATTTTGTAACGTATTTAAATATATTGTACCTGATTTTATTAAGGGCTATTTTATTTATTTTTAACAGGAATCACTAGATTTGATCTACTTGGAGACTTTGGAAGGTTTAATTGGCTGGGAAATTTCTATATTGTATTATCCTACAATTTGCTTTTTGCTATTGTGACAACATTGTGTCTGGTCAGAAAATTCACCTCTGCTGTACGAGAAGAACTTTTCAAGGCCCTAGGTAATCCTGAGGTTTATGGGTATTTTTCTCGCTTTCTACTAATTTTTAATTTTGCCATATGAATTGATTTTAAGTCTTCATCTCTTCATTTTTCCTGATGTGTAACACCTTAGAGGTCACATTTCTGACCCACTCCTTATTGGTTGTGCTCTTGTGTAAAATTATTTCATTAAGCCTCGGCTTCCTTATCTATAAAATGGTGATAATACCTTCTTCTCTTGTTGTGGATGTTAACTGAAATATTTCTTGTAAGGGCCTGAGCATAGTCCTGGCACATCAGAAGGGCTCAATAAAATGAGCTCTTTTATCGTTAAGACGATGGTGGTTGTGGTGAGGTGAG
Source organism: Herpailurus yagouaroundi (assembly GCF_014898765.1). Classification (NCBI taxonomy): domain Eukaryota; kingdom Metazoa; phylum Chordata; class Mammalia; order Carnivora; family Felidae; genus Herpailurus; species Herpailurus yagouaroundi. The sequence goes on along the minus strand of NW_024412700.1, from coordinate 4,526,130 downwards.
GGTAATAACGGGCTAAGCTTCTCTTTTGGTAACGACACCTCTTACTGTTTTTTAGTTGCAGATCTCTTTTGAGGCTTGGAGTTTACAATATCAAGCTGATCCATAATTCTCTTCCGTAAGCCAAACAAGTCAGGATAAAAATATTAGTGTTCTTGTCATTAATATGGGAGAGGGCATTCCTGAATCATGTAGTCCATGAGTCACATGTGTTGTGACAGTATTAAAAAACTCTTAGGTTTGGCTAAGGTATAAAGGGAATAAATGTAACTTACCAAATGTGTTTTCCATGCTTACTTCAACATTAGTACTAAACATACATCAGGCTTTATATTTTAGGAATACCAGGGCAGTAAAAACTGTCTTGCTGTATAAACCCTCTTGGGTTTGGAGTGTGTAATTTTATAATACAAGAAGGGAAAGGCAGCGATGTATTGCAGGGACTCCTAACATTAGGTCGTTTACCTAACTTGACATCATTTGAATGTTTATAGTCTGTGTTCTCTTGTGGCTTGTAGTGGTTGCCATAGGCCCCGTACTGATTAAGGTCCAGATAACCTCCACCTTCTGAGCAACATGAAGCTTCTCACCCAACCAAATTCTTCCAACCTCTGTGGTTGAAGGGATGACCTTTGGGAAGGAAAAAAGATTTCAGATTATCTACTCATATGTATTTTACTTTAAGTTCACTCTGTGAGGGGATGGTTGGTGAAATAGTGGCCTATAAGTGAAAGTGACATCTCATTTCAGCAGAAGCAGCGGATAATTGTGGATTTTCATGCCTAAATTTTCATAATACCGACAAGGTAAAAATCTGTAAGGTGACGTGGGAATCCATAGCTCTCCCCGCCAAATGTCTCAAGTGAGAACTTCATTTTGAAGCCCGTGGTAGCATCAGTGAGGTTAGTTAGCCATAATGTCAGGTCGATTCCCACTGACTAGTCACTGACATGAGACGGCTGTAGATGAATTACTGTACACTTAGTTTTGAGTTAAGTATTCTGGATATCATCTTTCTAAAGAAGCTTTTTTTAATGTAGGGAAGTATCATTAACCTAAGGTGAAGTCATGTATGTTGTGTTGGCCCTTTGACCATAATAGGCAATAGAATTATCAAGACTTGTGTAAAACCACTAGATGGATTTAAGGTTTTTTTGTCCAAACGTTTTCTGTTACTCTTTGGAATGCCTAAGGAGGACATGCATCATACCTAGAAAAAGATCCTCCATATTAAGTATATGTAATAATGTGTGACTCATCTGAGATCTTCAGTCTGATTTCACTGGGAATCGTAATTTGATTATAAAATTTAACTGTCTCCTTTTTTCCCCTCTTTTTTTTGTAGGCTTTTCCCCTCTGGTGCTATGTCCATTGACAATGACAGTGTCTGTCTCATAGAGTACCTGGTGTACTCCGGGTATATAAACAAACACTGGATGGCGGTGGAGGTGACTGTATCCGCACAGAGAGACGTTGTAGTTTTTTTTTTAAAGATGCGTAGCTTGTGCTGCCCCCGAGTTTTAGAAGTAACAACTGGAAATGTGTCCTAAAAGGGGATTCCCTTTTGCTTCGGGCGGGATTACCCCGCTGGTTCTCTGTCCGCCTAGTTCCTTCTCTAGCAGGCCATGTTGAAACACGCTTCCCCAGCAGCTGTGGGTTCCTGTTGTCACTCAATGGTTTGGCCATTCCTGGGATCAGAACTCTTTTTTATGTTAGATTGATTTCTTTTTTCCTTCCCATTCATCCATCATACACAGACTCAATTTTAGCTTTTCTTTTATGAACATATGCAGGTGATAGAAACTTTAAAATTCAGAGTGCTGTGTTGATTTAAGAGGGATGTAAAATTGCTTAACTGCCAGGTAGATAGCTATCTGGAATCTTAGAGGGAAAAAACCTCATCCAAGTATGTTTTTGAGGTGCCAACAAAGGTCTGAGCCTCATAAAAATGTTTCCTCAAAATCTTTTCCATAGATGGACTGGTTATATATTCTTGAATATCTTTGTGCTTCACTTTATTAGTAAGTGCTGAGAGCTTTGGTGCCACATGAACTATCTTCTACTTTTTATCCCCGGGAGGGCACAGTTGTGTATGTCAGGTGCATTATGTGAGTGACTGATGTATGATACAGAAGGAAACTAATGTAACTTTAGAAGATAGTGATACTTTCTTACTCTGTGAACTATCTTTGAATATTGGAATATTATTTATGTTCAGTTTATTCTTTTGCCATTTCTTGTCTTTTTCTTTTTGATCATGTTTTCCATTGCTTTTCTTTTTAATGACATGCTTAATATTTTGGTATGTCTTTCCATGTGTTTTCTTGTGTGTATACTTGTATGTGTGCATTTTAAAACAAGAACGCCATCATATTTGTGTCGGGTTAGGTCCCCCGGGAAGCACACTGGGTCTGTCTGGATGAGCTTGCGGGAGGAGGCGTGAGAGAGCGTGCTCCTGGGATCGGTGCGGGGGCGGGGGGCGGGAGGGGCACGGGAGTGGGGGGGGGTGGGGGAGGGAGTGAACTGAAGAAAGCGGAAGCCTGCGGGGCCGCAGAGCTGTGCCGAATTGTGGAGAAGGCGTGGCTTCCTGAGACCCCGCTGTCTACCGCTTAGGCCCCCGGGCGCCCCCAGTGGGGAGAAGAGGTCGCTCACCCTTAAGGGGCCTGGCCAGCACCTCCCAGCTTCCTCAGTGACACCGGACACTCTGCCTGGTTGGCCGTCTGCGCAGCCGCGCAACAGTACGTCCTTTCTCACCATTTTCTCAATTTTCCTGCAGGGCTGCATAAGCTTCACTTATCAGACACGTCAAGGGATTCAGAGACATCAAAGCCGTCTGCAAACGGGCATCACAAAGCACTGTGAGAACGCGCAGCGCTCTGCCACTGACCCGGGAGCCCCCGGCTCCCGACCGACCGCCCCGTCGGTCAGAAATGACTCGCCCCGGCGGTGCCTCCCGGTGAGCGCCCGGGCCCGGCGGCGCCACCGCTTTCACAGTCTCCTAAGAACTCGGCCGCCACAGGCCACGTGTCCGTTTAACTCCGTGCGGACCCCCTACTCGCCGGCCAGACAGGCTCCTCGGGGCGGCACGTTCTTCTGTGGACGCGGGTGCTGGCGGCGGTTGGTACAGTCACCCAGACGAGCATGTTTTGAGGCCAACTCCGGGGCTTTCTAAGAACTCAGTTAAATCCCATTATATACTTTGTTCAGGACGGAGAAGGCCGCGAGAAAGGCATCCTTGGTGCTTGGCTGTGAAGTGAAGGCCCTGCAGACACGCAGGCTTACGGCTGCCCCCGTTGGGTGGCGCATGGGGACGCAGCGCTTGCAGATGAGGTTTCTCCCCTCCTTAGGGAAAAGGACAGAAGCATATAGTTCCGGGTTTTGTTTCAGGGTGATAGCGATTGGCCTTTGAGTCCAGGGAGGAAGGCGAAATTCTTGTAAAACCCGATCCGTGGGAGGACACGTGGGAACGCCTGCCACCGCGCGGTGTGGTCAGCTCGGCCGGAAGTAGTACGTGGTCACCGTTCTCCGACGTCTCACGTGTATGCGACTCAGTATTACCTCTCGTAACATAGTTGCCGGTGTTGAATACACTTGTAACTTAGATTTTGCCTTATAGGCTATGTGTACACTCGGTTTTTTAAAGCATTTCTTCAGATATCTCTCAGTTCCTTGTTCTCCTGTGTCCCGTTATGAAACTACAAATCATCTGTGGTAGAAACCCCGCTGTCACCACACTCTTCAGGCTTTGGTTCCTTTCGTATATGCCGATTTAAACCTCAGATTTATAAAAGTTACCAGGTTACCACCCAGATGCACAATATCAGCATTCATGATGTAAGAATAGCTCTACGATGTATCGTGATCAGATAATCATTCAGTTACTGAATTGTAAATAATTCTTGGGATGGCTTCTTGACTTTAAGTCCACTGAATAAAACTATAAAATTGTACTCTGTGTTACGAGGCACTAGGATAGGGTACTGAAAATTGTGCATGCAGACACGTGACACGAGCCCCTTTGCACACAATTCATAGTTATGCAGTCTCCAGAAACACTTACGTTCACATGCACTGTGTGTATGGCAATAGATTGTCTGTGTTCAGACAAAAGTAAAAGAACAGTTTTCTCAAGTTGTTTTTTGGAGAAATTTATGAAAATCCGGCTGTATATATTTGACATAAAAAATTTCCATTTAGAGCCAAAATAATAAGAAAAATTAATCTGTGTATTCCTCAGTTCCATTGAGTATACCTCTCCTTTATTTATACCTCTGCATTTCCTTCTGAGCTTCTCTGCTTGTTAAGATGCAGCTTCGTTGTAAAATAAAAGACCATTTTGTGATTCTAAACAACTCAGTAAATACCACCAGTGTAGCATTGGGAATCTCTCAGCATGAGACCTGCATAGTGAGCAAATGAACAGAAGATGGCTATTTCCTAATTTCACTGATAATCACACCTATTTAAACATTAATTGCAAGCTTTGATTTTTACTGAAACTTGCTTGCAATCCATATTTTGAACAGACCTGGTCAAGGAAAGAAGAGAAAAGAAAGTTCTTTCAGTAAAAGAACATCACTTGTAACTTAACATCCGTAGGAAGTTCCTGGGTGTTTGTAAGATGTCTGAGAATTTCTGAGTCAAATATTAAACTTTTCAATGTCTGTATCAATTCTTTGTTCATTTGAAAGTTTCTTTGCATCGGAAAACTTAGGCCAGGTTTGGATTAGTAAGCGGTGAAATGTAGCATAAATTCCTACAGCTGCTACTGGATGCCTCGTCATGGCTCTGGGACCAAGGACACACCTCACGTGGGGGGACGGTTTTGAGCCTGGGGCCTCAGACCCCTTTTGTGGGAACAAATGCAGGTTGATATATCCTCCCTGTTCGCCGCATGATTGCAGCCACTCCAAACAGTGCATCCCTGGTTACACACAGAGACTTCCTCTTGGGGGACAGACTTTGTAAATGCAGGTGCTCCTGTTGGATGCTCTGGAGGCCGGCTGTGAGAGGCTGCGACAGAAACGGGCCGTGGCACACAGAGGCCGAGCACTTGGGCTCTGGTCAGGACAGGTGCCCTGCGGGCCTTGCCTTTGTCGCGCTCGTGGAGCTGGAGCAGGAGGATAGGCCCGGGGCCGCCATTTCGTTCTTGCCGGGTGGGAGGACGTCCACGGTCGCCCTGTCAGATGCTCCGCTTAGTCTCACCTTAGGATCCACCTGCAAAGGGCATTAGGCACCGTAGTTACAAAGTTGCGTGAGGAGACTTGGCCAGTTCTTATCTTTGATTGCTTCTGCAGTACTTAAGTAATTTTAAAATGATACATCTTATAGATTATGACATTTGCAATTTTTACTGATGTTTCCAAGTATTTCTTAGATTCAGTATTTACTTAGCCTTATATATATTCTGTGCAAAAACAGACCTGCTGTCGAAGTGAGACTATGTGAAAATTACACGTGTGCCCACACATACACGCACATGCCAGCTCCTTCGGCGCCATACTGAGCGGTTGGTGGATTCGTGGACGAGAATGAAACCTTCTGCCTGGTTTTGACTCTTGGATGCGTTAGTGGCTCACCCTGTACACACCTGATCTTCAGGGCCTCGACGTCTGCCTCAGTTTGCTGGGGCACGGAGGACCGCCCTGGTCCTCCTTCACCCCGTAACCTGCCTGCAACGTGGGCTTTGAGAACCCTACGTGGCTTTCTTTGTTGTTAGCGCAGTATTTAATGTATAAAGACAAAGTTCTTAAAATATTTTTTTTTTTAAATATGAGTCTACGTACAGCACTCACTGACTTTTATACTAAAAACTGGTGTGGGTTAAAGATGATGTTTAGATGCACTGGTAAGTCATTTTTGTTTACTAGAGTGTTCTGTTTGCAAATTATCTGTTGGTTCTGTTTGTTTCTATGAGACACTTCTAGTGTGACTTTTTAATGTCTCAGAAATTGAAGTTTTACAAAAGGTGATTTCATACTTTGTTTTATAAGCATTCAAATGCGTGTTTGAGTTTTAAATCTTAAATGCATCGTGGCTGAAACTTAAGCGTATGTGTAGGATGCTTCCATTTCAGTTTTCTAAAAGGCAGTAATGACTCTGGTGGGATGTTGAGCGGGGGAAGAAGTGAATGTTTTCTCTCTTTTTTTGTGGAGTTCTTGGTAGAGCAATTTGTTGCAACCAGTTACAGCTAAAATGTACCATCAACAATTGAAATCACGGGTGTCATCGAATTTTTTGAGTTACTTAGTTGATTTTTCTAATCTTTTCCATAAAAGGACTGAGCTATACCCAGTTGTGGTCTGGGCAGCCTAATCCACAGTTCTTGGAAGAGTGAATGGCCATTGTCAACTGGTGAATTCACTGGCAGACAGAAGCCTTCACAGCAGTGGCTTTCCAGCTCTTTGACGAAAGGAAGAAATACACTCTTCATTGTAACCCTCACACGCGTGTATACGTGTGAACGACAATTTAAGGAAATAGTACCTACTTTCGGTATGTGATGCACGCTGGCATTTTCTGTTTTATTTTTTAGGATACTAGACACAGACCACTAATGCCAAGGGATCGTAAACTTTAGTTTGAAAAATACGGCTTCAGGATCTAGTTGAAAGATGAATGAATACAAAAACATTTTGGCTTTTGAATATTCTTTAGGTAAAAGTCATCACTGCAAACACCCCTGAAGCCGAAGTATTATACGTGCAGATTACTTGTTGCACTGCAAAACATGTAATTAAAATCAGTAGAAGTTGCTAAAGCTCGGGGGCGCCTGGGTGGCGCAGTCGGTTAAGCGTCCGACTTCAGCCAGGTCACGATCTCGCGGTCCGGGAGTTCGAGCCCCGCGTCAGGCTCTGGGCTGATGGCTCAGAGCCTGGAGCCTGTTTCCGATTCTGTGTCTCCCTCTCTCTCTGCCCCTCCCCCGTTCATGCTCTGTCTCTCTCTGTCCCAAAAATAAATAAACGTTGAAAAAAAAAAGAAGAAGTTGCTAAAGCTCTAAAAAGTGGGCTATGAAATTTCAAAACTAGGTGATTGATCCCTTCGTTTTGGAGGAAGAGATCTGGGAACTACTCTGGAAGAGAAGTTAGTTAACTTCCAGCTCTGCGTAATTCAGTTCGGTGAAAGTGTCTTCAAGTGTGATCAACTCGGAAATTCAGATGAAGCCCACTTCGTCTTAGGTGCGATTTTGGTGTTCTGTTCTCCTAAACCTACTGGAGAAGTCAAGTTCCCAAGCATGGGTGATGAGAAGTAGGGCGGCGGCACCTGATGTGCGTGATTCCGGAGGAGCAGAAAGATCGTCAGTGTCTGAATGTGAGGAGGTAGAGATTTAAATGCGAAGCTGAGGAAGAAAGTTTGATCAGTCACTGAACCTCCTGGGTGAATGTCTTAATGTCTTCTCTCTTGGAAAGCTCTTCTTAAAAGATACACTGCTTGCCAACAGTGGCCCCTGCGAACCCGGGACACGCTGGGACTTTGAGGGGCTGGACCGTTCTGCCCTATTGAGTAGCCACAGCTGTTGTATCCTATCGAATGGCTATGCGTACTTACAGATAGCTTTTGCATATGTCTTAGCACATTGTTCTGTTCTCGCTTTAGAAAGTTGTGATGAAGAGCTTCTCTTTTTTTGCACTCTCAGTACTTCACTTTTGGCCACCACGTGTGGGGGGGGTTTTCCCGCACCAGCCTCTTCTCCCAGTTCTCCGTGGATACCGTATCTGTGGCACACAATTTGATTTCCTTCTGACGCCATGTCCGTGGAGTTAGTGCAGACCCCACAGGTAAAGGGCTCAGTCCAAGATTGGCTCCCACCACCGCCTCAGTCGCCAGTGGCAGGTCTGGGCTGTCCCCTGTGCGTCGACCAACCAGCTCTCAGTCAGAGGTTCCCACCTCTCTCTGGCTCAGCGATTTGCTAGAGCGGCTCACGGAAGTCCGGGGAACAGTGCGCTTACCGGATTACCTGCTAGTGACAGAGGGTCCAGCTCAGGAACACCGGATGGAGGCGGCACACGGGCCAGGGGTCGGGGTGGGGACAGAGCTTCCCTGCCCCCGCCAGGTGCACCAGCCGCCCCGCACCGCCAGGTGCTGCCCGGCCCGGAAGCTCCCTGAACCCCTTCAGTTAGGGTGTTTTCAATGGAAGCTTCATTACACAGACATGATTGAGGAAAGGATTGGCCACTAGCGATCCTCAGGCTCCAGGCCTTCCTGCTCCCCACGGGTCGGAAGGGTGGGACCGAAGGTGGTAGTTCCCACTGGCCTGCTGTAGGAGCTTTCCCAAAGACAGCTTATTCACGGAAGCTCAGGTGTGGTCCAAAGGGCTCCTTACGCATATCAAAAGACACCTTTATCTTCTTATCGCTTTAGGAAATTCCACAGGCTTCATCTCCGTGCCAGGAATGGGGAGGAAGCCCAAATACATATTTCTTACTCTGAGTTACAAATTCACCCAGTTCCTAGGTATTAAAGTCTTGGATCAAAGGGAATGCACATTTTCAGACTACTTCCAGAAAGATCCTATCAATATACTCTCATCAACAGCACGTGAAGATGTGTTTCTCTAGCTAACACTGGATTTTGCCGGTCTTTTACGGGAGTGCCGACCTGAGAGGCAATCATTTCATTGTTTTTCTTTGCATTTTTAATAACTACTGGGAATTAAAAAAAAAAAAAATTTATCAGCTGTTTGTATTTCTACTTTTGTGAATTAGTATTAAATATACTTAGCCCATATGGATATTAAATGTTTATCTTTCTGATGTGTATATTTTTCCTGGTTTTTTTTTTAAACTTGTCCAATATTGGGTTTTTATGGTATTGAAACTTTACATTTTGAAGTAGTCAAAATGTGCAGTTTCCCATAATTTCTTGGTGCCATACTAAGGCCTTCGCTACCCTAAGACTTTTAAAGGTATTTCCCAATTTTTGCCCCTAACTACTTTGAGATGCAATTCACATATTACAAAACTCACTCTTAAAGCATATGATTTGTTGATATATAGTATATGCACAGAGTGGAGCAGCCATGACCACCATGGAACCCCGGATCATTTTTGTTACCCCACACCTAACTGCTTCTGTGTCTGTATTTTTTTTTTTTCCCCCGTAATTCATCAACCTCTTATCTGGATTTGTCTTGCCGAAAGGAATCAGATCACGATTGTGCAGAGACGTCACTGGCCACACAGCAACCATTCGTGCCAGGCGACCCAGCTCCGGTTTTTTTCAGGGTGGCACTGTGCCCGCCATGTGGCGCGGATCTGACCAGGGAGCTTGTGCAGAGTGTTGTGTAGGACCTCCAGGAAGGTGACTCGGAAGACGCCTGGCACTGCCCCACCTCCACCCTTCCTTTCCTCCGTGGCGCCATGGATGGGACGGGATGGGACAGCTGGGACCCCAAGAGCCGCTTCGGATTGTGACTTGCCCACTTGCCCATGAAGACAGTTGAAAGAGTTCGGATGCCCACCGAGTGCACAGCTGCCTGGCCGCCCACCCTCCGTGGCTTCTGTGCAGATGGCGACCCCTCTTAGATTCAGACGCCGCATTCAGCCGATGGGAGCACCTCAATGCAGTTCTGTCCTATCCTTGACTAATTTTATTGTTTCCCCAAAGGACAGGCCGGTATGACAGAGCCGTATGTTAAACAGTAATGTGATTTCAGCGCCGTTTTCATGAACTAAATGTCCATACACATCGAGTTCTATTTCTAAGTTTTATGTCCTGAACCTCTAATTGATGTATCTCATAAACTGATTCTGAAGAATATTCTCCTCTATTGACGTACCGAACACTAATCTTGTGTTTTGAATTATTAATACTTGTATTTACTCTTCCAGAGTCCTTGTTAGTGACTCATTCTGTCTGGAAATGTCCAGTTAATATGATGACTTTACCATACACACTGGAATTATAATTTGGAAGATGTATTCCTTTAGACAGATTAGCATTCACACTGGCCAAGAAAAATTTTTTTATTATTTAAAAAAAAAAATTTTATGCTTATTTTTGAGAGAGAGACAAAGCATGAGGAGGGACGGGGGAGAGAGAGAGGGAGACACAGAATCCAAACCAGGCTCCGGGCTCTGAGCCGTCGGCACAGAGCCCGATGCGGGGCTTGAACTCACAAACCGCGAGATCATGACCTGAGCTGAAGTCCGACACTTAACTGACTGAGCCACCCAGGCACCCCGGCAAAGAAATGAAAATTCTTATTTACAAAACATCCTGGAGACTGTTGACAAAATTCGAATAAAATCTGTAGATTAGCTAATACTTTTGTATCATTGTTAATTTGTGGTTCAGATAATTTTACCATGGCATGTTAACATGAGGGGAAGCTGGCGAAGAGTATAAGGGAATTCGATTTTCACCACTGTTTAACTGTTTGCAACAATTTCAAGTATTTAAAAATCCCAGAGACATTGTGTAACAAAGAATTAGGCTGGGTTCAGAAAGTACAAATGTGAACTCCTCTGCAAAGTGCCTTCAAGGATGGAGCCACGTGTTTGAGGAGGAGGAGCAGAAAGAGGCGTCTGGCCCCCCCGGGCACAGGTGTCTGTGGCCCGTGACTTGCCCACCTCAACCCTGCGAAGGTGGTCTAGCCAGGCTGCCTCCCCACCCCCCGCCCCCGGTACAGGCTTCACCCTGGTGTGCGTGTGTGTGTGTGTGTGTGTGTGTGTGTGTGTGTGTGTGTGTGTTTCTACATGTAGGCCTGAGAACCTTGCCATTTTTCAACAAAACTCATGGAAAATCCGTTAGTGTAATCTTTGATCTTAGGTCTTTCTTCTCTGGGCGGAATTAGGTCATGATTTGGGCGTATGCATTTAATATGAATCCTGATTATTGGGGCTTATGGGGAACTTTATCCTGTAACACTACCATGAGAACAAAAAATAAAAATTTTAAATTCTCACCCCATTTTAGATAAGTTAGACATGTACCTCCACTCCCTGCAGAAAGCAGAAAGCAGAAAGCAAGCACTTGATAGGGCTCAAGACTCGCGTATGGCCCATGGGAGCATTGAATATTTTAAGCGGAAGGAATTTGAGGTTTGCGCTTCTCCCCTGAAACAGGTCCTTAGACCCTCTTGTGAGAGTTGCCCTCCCTTCACCCAGAGAAAAGGAGCCTCCCAATCTCAGAGAGTCCTAACAGGCCTTGCTGAGTCCCCCAGGTTACACACTTCCCTCACACTGCTTAACCTGTTGTGTTTCCCACAACTCCTGTGCTTCATCGGATGTAGCGGAAAATAATCAGGTCTGTTTCTTTGGCTCTTTGTTTCTTGTGAAGCCTCCTGTGTCGTGCAAAACCTGTGCTAAATATATTTGTGTGCCTTTCTCCTATTAAGCAGCCTTTGTCAGTTTAATTTTTAGATCTAGCCGAGGACCCAAGAGGGTCCAGGAAAACTTTTTCTTCCCCTTCACTTTTTTTTTTAATGCAGTTACTATTTTTATTATCTTGATCCAAGGTGGAGCCAAACAAATAATTGCTCCTGTTACCTAGTTGTTGGCTACTGATCAGCTCTGCTGAAATTCAGTTCTTTGGGGTGAGTGTGTTTCCCAGCTTTTAATAATAATCACATCCACCAAGTTACTTTGGTTTGTCTTGGTAAACGGTTTCAGAAGACGACATTAAGAAATAGCGTTATTTGGGGGCACCTGTCTGGCTCGGTCGGTGGAGTGTGTGACTCTTGATCTCAGGGCTGTGGATTCGAGCCCCACATTGGGTGTAGAGATTCCTTAAAAAACATCTTAAAAAAAAAGAAATCGCCTTATTCAAAGTCAGTATGCTATGAATGTTTTACTGAGGCGTCATTGTGGTAATCTATCTAAAGGAAAACTTTTCAAGCCAGCCCAGAATATTTTGGTCACATTATAGGGAGTTGATCTTCGCGTCCCTGTCCCCAGCTTGTCTGTGTAACGTACAGATGGCAAACAAGTGACCTGCGGGCTATGCTTAACTCAAAATGTGATGTTGCGAGTTCAACATTTTAAAAATTGAGTCAACATTAATGAATCGCAAGGATTCCACAATACCCTCGTTGTGTGAGGTATTTTCATTTGTAGTTGTAACCTCAGTGTCTTTTTTTTTTTTAATTTTTTTTTTCAACGTTTATTTATTTTTGGGACAGAGAGAGACAGAGCATGAACGGGGGAGGGGCAGAGAGAGAGGGAGACACAGAATCGGAAACAGGCTCCAGGCTCCGAGCCATCAGCCCAGAGCCCGACGCGGGGCTCGAACTCACGGACCGCGAGATCGTGACCTGGCTGAAGTCGGACGCTTAACCGGCTGCGCCACCCAGGCACCCCCCTCAGTGTCTTTTTTTAATTAAAATGTCATACATTAGTTTCAGGCACATAACATAACGATTATATATATATATATATATATATATATAAGTGTATATATATATATATTGATTGTGTAGATATATATATATGTGTGTATCTGAATATATATATATATATATATATGTTGAAATGATCACCATTCAGTTACACACTTTTTTTTCTTGAGAACTTTTAAGAGTTACTCCCAGCAACTTTCAAATCTGTGATACAGTATTGTCAACCATCCTTGCTGTGCTGTCCATTAGATCTGAAGGACTTATTTTATAACTGGAAGTATGGACTTTTGGTCACTTCTACCCATTTCGCCTACCCCCACTCCCTACTCTAGGCAACCACCAATCTGTTCGCTGTATCTGTGAATTTGTTGTCGTCGTTGTTTTTTAGATTCTACATATCGAGATCCGATGGCATTTGTCTTTGTCTTATTTAGCATGAGGTCCATCCGTGTCCCAAACGGCCGGATTTCCCTTTTTTGTAGCTGAATAATATTCTATTGTACACGTGCACCACATCTCACCTATCGACGGACCCTTGAGTCGTTTCCGTATCTTCGCTGCTGTGAATAATGCTGCAGTGAACATGGAGGTGCTGATACCTTTCTGAATGAGTGTTTTCATTTTCTTTGGACAAGTACACAGAAGTGGAATGGCTGGATTACGTGGTAGTTCTATTTGTAACTTTTTGAGGAATCTCCTTGCTGCGTTCCATAGTGGCTGCATCGGTGTGCACTCCCACCAGCAGAGCGTCTCTCCATGTGCCTGCTGGCCATCCGTGTGTGTTTGGGAAGGTGCCTATTTCGATTTGCCCCTTTCTAAATTGGATTGTTTGTTTTGCTATTGAATTGGAGAAGTTCTTTATATAGTTTGGATATTAACCCCGTAGCAGGTTATGATTTGCAAACATTTTCATTTTGCTGTTTTTTTTTTTTTTTTTTTTTTTTTTTTGCTGTGAAGAAGCTTTTTTGTTTGCTTTTCTTGTCTTTGCTTTTGGCGTCAGATCCAAAAAGTCATCGCTGAGACCGATGTCAAAGAGCTTACCCCCTGTGTATTTTGGGAATTTTATGGTTTCAGGTCTTACGTTCAAGGCCTTAATCCATTTTGAGTTGACGTGTGTGTATGCTGTAAAGGAGTGGGCCGGTTCCAACTTTAGCACGTGGCTATCCAGCTTCCCAGCACCATTTATTGAAGGGAATGTTCCTTCCCCGTGGCATGTTCTCGGCTCCTTTGTCATAAGTTAATTGACCGTATACGCGTGGGTTTGTTTCCGGGCTGCCTGTTTCACCGATTTATTTTTATGCCAATGCCATGTCGTTGTCGGTGCCAAAAGATTAAACATCGTTTGGCTGAGAGGGATCGTTCGAGTGCTAGAAGACCTGGCGACATTAAGTTCCACATCTTGGAATCATGGCGGTAGTAGCTGCTTTCTTCACTGATCGGTTACCTGCTTGGCCGCAGAAGGCACGTGAGTTTGCCCGGTTTGCCAGAATAAGAGACCAGATGCACGTGTTATTTCTTTGCATTTTTTGTCGAAAACGGTTTTTGAGTAGAGCTGACACGCGGCGTCATGTTCGTTTCAGGCGTGCGACACGGTGACTCGGCTTCCTAGATGTTAGGCTGTGCTCACCAATGCCGGGGCTGCTGGTGGCCCGCCTCAGGTCAGAGAGGGCTCAGAACAGCCCCGCCCGCAGATACCCTCCCTGGGCATTCGGCCTTTCCGGGAGGCGGTTAGCTATATTTAACACGCGCTTGTCCACCAAGGCGTGTCAACACACATACAGATTATACTGCACGAGAGCAGCAAACATTCCTGCTACTTACGAGGGACTGCATTTTGAACCTAACTGCCAGCCGGTATTTATGAAAACGGCACGAGAAGGGGTTTCCCACCAGAACTGCTTTTTTTTTTTTTTTTTTTTAATTTTTTTTTTCAACGTTTATTTATTTTGGGGACAGAGAGAGACAGAGCGTGAACGGGGGAGGGGCAGAGAGAGAGAGGGAGACACAGAATCGGAAACAGGCTCCAGGCTCCGAGCCATCAGCCCAGAGCCCGACGCGGGGCTCGAACTCCCGGACCGCGAGATCGTGACCTGGCCGAAGTCGGACGCTTAACCGACTGCGCCACCCAGGTGCCCCCAGAACTACTTGAAGTACACACGGTCAGCACGCCCTACGGACGTTCCAGACAAGCCAGATCCACCACAGACACATGCCCGGCAGACTGTGCCCAAGCGGGCGTCCCAGAAATTGCTGTCATTGACCACGGTGTGGCCGCGCTACAGGGGAACGTTGTACAGAATCTGCCCCGTGAAACTCACCACTGCATACCTGAGGTGAACACCGTTCTGTTTATCGTGTCCTGTCATTTTGTCTTTGTGGCACAAGCCGTGTCTGAGTGCAAGCAGTGGCCATCCACGAGGCGGGGATACGTGTCCCCGTGAGCGGTGCGCTCCCCTGTGGCAGGGTCTGGACCTCCGTGTTGCTGAGGGATGGCCCGGAAGCCTGTGGCCTAGGCAGGAGCACGCGGGCGGCTCTGAAGGGACGGTGGCTGGAAGACGTCCACTGGCCGACCCCTCTCAGCTGGCTCTCTGGAAGCGAGACCTGCATGGCGCTCCTCCACGGCCACCCCGGTCACCAACTCGAGAAACAGAAGAAAGGGGACACTTGTCTCAAAAGGGGAGGAAGAGTAGTCCCTCTTTTCTGAACACTTGCCTTGTTTCCAACTCATGGACGTTATGAATTGTGTAACAGACACGGGTTTCCTTTTTGGGCCCACTGCTCAGAAGTCCAGACCCGAACGGGCAGTGATTGCTGCCGAAGGAAGTGCGCGTGGGTGTCTGTTGTGCGTGGCTCACCCCTCCTTCCTGTCCCCCCTCCCCCTGTTCCCACTCTTGTTTCCTCCCCCTCTTTGGTTCCACCTTCATTTATGCCTTCTTGTATTCATCACAAGTCTTTGGTTGCAGGTCAGAAACCAAATTCACAAGGCTCAGGGAACGTGGCTGGACGCAACTCACACTTTGGGGCCAAGCCCGGCTGAGCCCCCCACAGTGCAGCCAAACCCACCCGACACGCAGGAAATAAATCCTAGTTGTTACAGGCACCGTTACAGCCACCGGACTGGCAAATCCCATTCCCTGGTCACGTGAAACAAAACTGGAATTCACTAATCAAGATGGTCATAAACCACGTACCCAGTCACTTGGAGATGTGAGAACAATTACGATGATGGATTTAAATAGCATTTTCCTTTCCCAGGTCTTCTACTGACTTCCCACGCTCTCTTGGTCAGCGACCCAGTTCTCCTACAAGAGACCTGAAGCTGTGATGTAATCGTGTGAAAGTCTGCATGGTTTTTGTGACTTGACCTGAAAATGTGTCGTCATCGTCAAACTGTCCAGAGAAGCAGCTACTCCACTGCATCCTTGTTTATTGTCCTGTGGTTGAAACTTGGGTCTCCCCAAGCCTTGGTGGGAATGCCATTCCAGGAGGCTTTTCAGTAAGAAAAATACCTGCTTTCACATCGTCACAGCTGCCTGAGACTCGTCCCTGAACACTCACAAGATCTTCACTGCCCTCGTCCCCGGTGACGACCCATTCCAGACCCCATCGCCGCTGATTTTCCTGTGTCTGTCGTCCACAACTCATAATTCCTGTGTCAGTCATGTACTTGGCTGCACAGAGCAGAAGTGGACTCTGTCCACTTAGCGGGAAAACAGGCCACCGGAAGGATGTGTGGCAGCACAGATTCAGTGGGAGAGCTCGAGAAATGGGCTCAGAAGGCAGGCAGGAGTGCAGGGAGTCTGGACAGTAAGACCCAGTCATCGTCCCGAGGAACAGGAGCATTGGGATGTGGCCACACACGGTCCTCAGTGGACTCTCGCCATCACTGAGTGACCCATGCAGCCTTGGACTCTCCCTCCAGGGGGCAGGGGGATCAGACTACCCAGGCCTTGGCCACACGGCTCTGCTCTGCCTTTCAGGGCGTGGACGGAGAGGCGTGCACGTCATCGGCCTTCTGGGTGGACGTGGAAGGCTATGAGCTGCTAACTTCTGCCGTCTCAGGACAGAAGTGCTTACTCACTGTTTAGAGCTTGTCCAGTTTACAGCTGGTGCCCCCCCCCCCCCCCCCCATCTGTAGTCTCGCTCTCCACAGTTTCAGTTACCCAGTCACCTGTGATCCCAGAGCGGATGAGCCTCCTGACGGAAGACCCGTAAGAGCTGGACGCTCCATCACAGTGCCCGCATGACTCGCCTCACCGCACCTCGTCATGCGGGCATTAGATCTCCCAACTTCCTCCTCACCAGGTGAGCACAGCACAGTGAGATATTCTGAGACAGAAACCACCGTCACGTGACTTTTATTACCGTACATGGTTCTGTTTATTTTTAGGTATTAATTTTTACTACAACCTAATTTATAAACTAAACTTTATCTTCGGTATGTACGTATAGGAGAAGATGCAGTAGGAAAATAGGGTTTGGTACCATCTGTGGTTTTCTGCGTCGACTGGGGGTCTTGGGGCATGTCCCCTGTGGATGAGTGGGACAAGGCTGTTAACAGATTTTGGACAAATTTTGCTTGTCCAAATTTTGCAGTGGGGTGCCCCATCATTTACAAGATGTTTGAGCACACTCCAATATATGTGTATTTATTCGTGAGTGATAGGTATTTATAAAGCTATTTATAAATAAAACCTATCAGACGAGCATTTTGAAAGGATGAGATTGAAAGAAAGGAATATACATTTTAGTATTTCTTTCCACATGATGTCAGGATTGTTCCGCACCCCTGACACGTGTGCACCTGGGCTTGGCGACCCACGTCTTCCTCCTCCTGGGCTCCCGCTTCCGGTCTCTTTGCCCTGCGGCTAGCTGTGGCCGTGGCGACGTGTGCCCGGACGCCCAAGCTCCACCCGGTAAGCACCTCTGCCTGCTTTTCCCCGGTGATGAGAACGTTCACGGACTCAGGGTAGAGGAGCCATGAGACAGAAGTCGGAAGGAGCCGGGGAGCCAGAGGCTTCTTAGAGCACCCCGTCAGCACCCGTCCCCCCTCCCAACCGCCAGTGGCCTGTGGGGCTCAGGAGGAACAGGCTTCTTTGCAAGCCACTGAGATCTGGGGCCTTTCCCGCTACGGCAGGGGGGTACTTGGCCTGTACAACTGTACTTCGTTATTGCAAACCAGCAAGGTCCCGGGAAGAGGAGAGCACAGTCACACCCTTCCGATCCAAGCAGACTCCCATGGATGTCCACACGTACCAGCTACAACGGAGCGGCTCGAAGTCACTGAACGTGATTTGCCGTCTCCTGGTGCCGAATGCCACTGAGTATGTTATTTTTATACTTTGGGTTTACGTATTAGAAGCGCTGGAGTACAATAGTCATTTATCACATAGAAATAAAGCAATGACTACAAAACGAGAATTAGGAATGGCAAGGAGTGTTTCTGAGACAATTTAAGGAGTGTTTTCAGGTTCCTAGCTCGTTGGGCACCCAGTCGCTGTGTGTATGCAGCCACGTGCACAGGCCATCCTGGCAGGCCCGACCCAGTGTCAACCACAACTCCGTGGAGACAGGCCAGGTAACCAGATGACCATGAAGGGACGAGAGTGATCTTGCTGCTGGGAGCAATCCCAACTGATCACCTAAGAAGCACAGCAGATCACCCAAGTACAGAACCTCCGCAACTCGACCTTTTATCCATCCCTCACTTATTTCAACTGATTAAGCTTATCAGTTTGAAATGTTTATAGACTAAAGACTAAAACTGGGTAGGTGGTCAGCTTTAGAAATACATTTAGGGTTCCTACACACAGCTGGTAAAAACACGTTTCATTGGAGAACAGATTACACCAGAGCACTTAACCCCAAACCCATACAGTTTATCCAAAATTAAGGTAAACGTCCCCCCCCCCCCAGGAATGATAGTTTTCCCTGACTATGAATTCAACATTCCAGAATTTTCTTTTGATAGCAAGAGCGGCAGAGGGGGCAGGCATGGAGAGGAGAGCTGTCTCCCAGGGAGAACTCCTCCAGGGCAAGGAGACACGTGTGGTGAAACACATGTGAGCAGGACAGGAGGACCATCTCTCGGGAAGGCTGGCCGCAGAGCATCTCCACCGGGTCCTGGCGACAGTCGCCGCTGGTGGGGAGTGGGGTGAGGCAGATGGGACACTCATGGGTCTCCCGGTGCAGAGCCTGCAGCACAGGACAGGGAGTGAGTTGCTTGTGCAGGGTGTGAAGGGAAGCTTCCTGAACTTAAGGGAGAACCATATACCAAGAGACAGGGATATTCTAGAAATGAACACCAATTGCACATATACTGTTACTCTTGTGAAATATGGGAAGGGATAGTAACTCACGGCTGAAGCAATTTTTTTTTTTAGTAATCTCTACACCCAGTGTGGGGCTCAAACTCACGACCCCAAGACAAGAGTTGCATGTTCTTGGGGAGCCTGGGTGGCCCAGTTGGCTAAGCGTCCAACTTCAGCTCAGGTCAGGATCCCACGGTTCATGAGTTTGAGCCCCGAGTCGGGCTCCATGCTGCCAGGGCGGAGTTTGCTTGGGATTCTCTCTCCCTCTCTCCGACCCTCCCTGCTTGTGCGCTCTCTCTCTCTCTCTCTCTCTCTCAAATAAACTTTAAAAAAAAAAAAAAAAAGAGTTGCATGCTCTTCTGACTGAGCCAGCCAGGTGCCCATGTGATAAGCAATTTTAAAACAAACAAAAATACTTTATAAAATACTGAGCATTAACGACATAGATTTCCTTTTAATTAAGCAATAAAGAGTAGTCCTTTTCAAAATCCTTGACCCTGGATAGCTGCTGAACTTTCTTTATAGATTTTCCTATTTTCATCATTTTCTTTTTTTTTTTTATTTTTTTTCAACGTTTATTTATTTTTGGGACAGAGAGAGACAGAACATGAACGGGGGAGGGGCAGAGAGAGAGGGAGACACAGAATCGGAAACAGGCTCCAGGCTCTGAGCCATCAGCCCAGAGCCCGACGCGGGGCTCGAACTCCCGGACCGCGAGATCGTGACCTGGCTGAAGTCGGACGCTTAACCGACTGCGCCACCCAGGCGCCCCGCTATTTTCATCATTTTCTAAGTAAGGTTTTCCTCTGTTGAATTCAGAGTGTCCCTTTCTTCCATGGCCACTACAGATGCAAGACGAGGGCAGGCCCGGGCTTGAAGGAAAACCAGGAAAGTAACACGTGGGGCGGTGTTTCCCCTTTGGTGTTCTCACTGCTCACAAAAAAGGCATCATCAAAGCAGTTTCCGGCTGAAGGGCCTTGACCTCACCCCAGACTGGACAACGAAGGTTCGAGGACCACCCCCCGCCCCCTCCCGCCGGTTCAGGCTCAGCCAGGGCTGGAAGCACGGATCTGGCACCACCAGGTCCCCAAGTCTCCCCTCTAATGTCACCCAGACTCCTGGGGGCTCTGCTGCTTCCGGTTAGTGACCCAAGCCTACCTGGATCTGGATCTTCTCCCAGTCTCCGTCTGTGAGCTCGTGGCCACACCTGCCCTCCAGCTGCTGAAGGACGCTTCGGTTTATGGCCAGGCAGTGGTCGATTTCCGAAAACAGCTCTTCTATGTTTGTGTTGTAGGAGCACAGTATGCGGCGGCTGATTTCTGTGAACTGGAAAGGACACGGGAGGCAGCAGGCTAACGCCGGGTGAAATTCTACACGGAGGCAGAAGGGAAGCCTCTTCTTGAATTCTGACGGCCTTGTTTTGCTAACTTTCCTCAGGTCTCTACCTTTGAATGAGACTTTTTAGGGGAGCGCCTGGGGGCCCAGTCGGTTAAGCATCTGACTCTTGATTCCGACTGAGGCCATGATCTCAGGGTTCGTGAATTTGAGCCCAGTGTCGGGCTCTGGGCTGACAGTGAGTGCAGAGCCTGCTTGGGATTCTCTGTCTCCCTCTCTCTCTGCCCCTCCCCGGCTCACGCTGTCTCTCCCTGTCTCTCTGCTCCTCCCCTCCCTCTCTCTCAAAAAACCGAACATTTAAATAAAAGACTTTTTGGGGAAACAGACATACAGATGTTTACTTAACAGAGCCACGTTCGGGTAGTTTATGCAAAAAGATTCACAAAGGTTCACCTGGTTGCAAGTCTTGGTGGTTGCTAACAAGGAATACGCTGTAACTAAAAGTTGCGAAGACATAAGAGGGAAAAGGAAGTGGCGAGGAGAGGGGCATTAGAATCGCTCAGGATTAGTGCCACTGTGGCCTGCCCCGCAGCCTTGGCTCCTGCACTCAAGCTGGCCCTCACCGCGCTGGCTGCCACAAGGCCCGAGGGCCAGCGACACCGGAGGCAGTGCTCTTGCCAGCCCTCTGCCCCCAGCTGCCTTCCCCCTGGGGCTGCATGTTATGAACGATCATTTTAGCGCGACCATGAAAAAAAAAAAGAAAGAAACCCAAGAGAAAGATTTTCCCTTCTTGTAAACTCCTTAGGCATTCTGCCTTTCTCACCAAGCCCCAACATCATAATTTGAAAACTCCCATTGCCTGAGGACCTCGAAAATCTCTTTATGGGGGGTAATCAATTTATGGACAGTGGCACACCCCCTTGCTACGGATCTTTAGGACTTAGTTTAAACTTCCGTTTCCCTTGCTAGTCTACCGTATGGAGGCAGCATTTTATCTCCAACTTTAAGGTGGTTTGCTTTTTTTTTAATTTTTTTTTTATTTTTTTATTTTTAGATTTTTTTTTTCAACATTTATTTATTTTTTGGGACAGAGAGAGACAGAGCATGAACGGGGGAGGGGCAGAGAGAGAGGGAGACACAGAATCGGAAACAGGCTCCAGGCTCCGAGCCATCAGCCCAGAGCCTGACGCGGGGCTCGAACTCACGGACCGCGAGATCGTGACCTGGCTGAAGTCGGATGCTTAACCGACTGCGCCACCCAGGCGCCCCAAGGTGGTTTGCTTTTGAAAGTATTGTCCTTAGAGTTCTCTAAGGCCCCTCCCCTGCTCAGTTCTTTTTATAAAGTACTACTTTTTAATATAAAGTACTGCGTTTTTGATACAAAAGGACTTAGAAACACAGTGATCTCGGGACGAATGGTTTTAGCTGGCTGTGGGATGACGTGCTATCGCCTTCTGATGGCAACGAGCTGGAATCGCCGGGGGGAAGCAAAGCCATTAGACGTGTGTTTGCAGCTGGAATTTGCTCAGATCCGACGAGTAGGAGGGGGCACGCCTAGATGCTGCGGGAGTCACAGGGACTCGCAGTATGTTCGTTTGTGAGCCATTACTTGGTAGCACGTGCTAACTTGCAAAGTAGTTTAACATGACATCCTTGGCTCTCCTCTCCTCCCCTGGACTCTGCTTGGCCGTGTGCGGACTTGGCAATATTTACTGTGTGATTCTCCCGGATTTCTCCAAAGTGAGGAATCTTCAGCCTTTCTGTACATGCTCTTCCGTCAAGATGCCATTGCTCCTTTTCAAAAAGGGAAAGCCGTAGAAATTTTGGTTTGTTAGAAATCTAACATGTCTACATCTTCCAGCTCTTGTTTTGCTGGTGTTTGCATTACAGCAGTTCGGGTTTTAGACGGCTTGCCCGTCTTCCCATAAGTCCTGCATGATTTTCCAGGAACGAACACATTGGGAGCAAAGCCTAGATAGAAGAGCGATTTCGTGGTTGCGGAGGGCTCCTTACATCTCGTTAGAGGTGCTGGGAAGGGAGAACAGTTTCCTGTTTCCACTTAGATTGTGGGGGTCTGGATTATTAGAGTGAGGAAGGGGAAAGGCAAAGACCAGAAGCGACTAGGGCAGGGGTGGGGGCGGAGCGAATGGTTCCTATCAGAGGGTTTTGGGGAGAACCCTCACGCATGCTGGTGGGAGCGTTAGGTGGGGCAGCCGCTGTGGGAAACGGTACGGAGGCTCCTCAAAAGGTCGAAATGCCGTCTGAGCCGACAGTTCCACTGCTGGGTATTTGCCCAAAGAAAATGAAAGCGCCAGTTTGAGAAGATACACGCCCCCCCGTGTTCACTGCGGCATTGTCCACGGAAGCCGAGACGCGGAAGCAGCCCGGGTGTCCATCCACGGGCGAGTGGATAAAGAAGACGGAACGTGCAGACACTGACACTCGCACAGGAGTCGCACACAGCCATAAAGAGGCCGGGACAACATGGATGTACCTAGGGAGCAGCGTGCTGAGCAAAGTAAGTCAGATTGAGAAAGACAGATGCCGTGCGACTTTACTCGTGTGTGGAATCTAAAAAACGTGAACAGGGGCGTCTGGGTGGCGCAGTCGGTTGGGCGTCCGACTTCAGCCAGGTCACGATCTCGCGGTCCGTGAGTTCGAGCCCCGCGTCGGGCTCTGGGCTGATGGCTCAGAGCCTGGAGCCTGTTTCTGATTCTGTGTCTCCCTCTCTCTCTGCCCCTCCCCCGTTCATGCTCTGTCTCTCTCTGTCCCAAAAATAAATAAACATTGAAAAAAAATTAAAAAAAAAATAAAAATAAAAATAAAAACCGTGAACATCCCGAGGGGAGGGGGGAGGGGGGCCAGACGGAGTCTCCTCATTGTGGGATGAACGGATCCCGGGAAGAAAAGGCCGGCGTGGGGGATGCCGCCACCGATGCCGTGGAGGTCTCGTGCGGTGACAGACGGCGGTTACACGCGTGGAGAGCAAGGCGTGATGCGCACGCTTGTGCGATCGCCACTTTGCACGCTGTGTGTCGACTCTGCTCGAATTAGGAGAAGGGGTTTTGGCGACAGGACTGTGCTTGCTGTCGTTGTTTTCCTTCCCGTCGTCTTCTGAAGACCGTGTGCGATGCGCTGAGAAAAAGCCCTTTTCGTAAAACTGTTTGTAGAACTCTCTAAAAGGTAAGACCCGGGGGGCGCCTGGGGGGCGCAGTCGGTTGAGCGTCCGACTTCAGCCGGGTCCCGATCTCGCGTGATCTCCCGTGATCTCGCGTGAGTTCGAGCCCCGCGTCGGGCTCTGGGCTGACGGCTCAGAGCCTGGAGCCTGTTTCCGATTCTGTGTCTCCCTCTCTCTCTGCCCCTCCCCCGTTCATGCTCTGTCTCTCTCTGTCCCAAAAATAAATAAACGTTGGAAATAAATAAATAAATAAATAAATAAATAAAAAATAAAAGGTAAGACCCGGGCCTGGCTGCTCTGGGTCACCCCCGTCCTGCAGAAATGTAACACGAACCCTAGACTTGGAGGAACCACGCTTTGTAAAGTCCTTGAAAAGGTGAAGTTAGTTGTAATATCTTGCTTTACCCAACATATCCAAGATGTTATCATTTCAAAGACGTATCGCGTGAGGAACCATTAACGAGACGCTTTATTCTTTTCTCTTGTTCAGTCTTTGGGATCCCGGGCGTGTCTAGCACGTGTCCATTTGGCCTCCCTGGCCTCACGTCAGGGACTCGACAAGCGCCAGAGGCTTGCGGTTGCCGGGACTGGACAGCACGGCCTGAGGGCTCGCAGGGGCGTTCGTTCGCCGGGAGAACCGCGTCTGTGCCGAGGCCCGGAGAGCTAGCTCACCTGGGGCCGTAGCAGTGGCTGCTTGTAAGATACTGGCAGGCTGCTCTGAGTAGCAATGGAATCGCCGGTGCCGGGGGTGACGCTGGTGGCCGCCACCCGCCTGCCCTCTTGCCGTCACCCGCGGCCCCGCGCCCCCCCGTCCCGGGGGGGGGGCTGGAGCTGCCGTCTCATCTGGAAACCGTGACTGCCATCCCTCCTGTGCCAGGTGAGGCCGCGCGGCATAGGTCTTCCACGTGGAAGTGGGGTCTCGGGGCCCCGGGGACGGCGGGGCACGGGGCTGCGGGGGACGGTGCCCGCATTCTACCGGCCGGCACGCCGCACTCGTGGGTGGCACCGAGGCTCCTACTTTCGGTCACTGAAGTTTGGGGGGCATTTGCTCCAGCAGTTGGAGGCGTCCTGATCGAGGGACCCATGTGGTCCGTCCCATGTCGTCGGGCTTGGTGAGGCAAACTGAGCCTATCGGAATCTCAGAGACAGTTAGATGTGATGCGGGGGACACATCCTGGATGCGCGGGACTTCCAGCTTTCGAGTGTTCTGGTCTGTGGACGTCTCGTGTGTCCCTGATGTGCACCGACCCGGCTGAACACGGTGTTTAAGTCACCTCCGGGGCTGCTTCTCCAAGGTCAGACCTCACAAGGTGCCCGCAGGGACGGGTGTGCCCTCTGATTCTTCTTCTCCCTCCCACAAGACGACGAGGGGACACGCAGGAAGGGAGGGGTGGCTGTGGTGAGCGAGCCCGCGCGGGCCTTCGTCCCCGGGTGTTATAAGGATGATCGCGGAGTGTCAGGGAAAGGCCATGCTGTGCCACGACAGGCGTCCGCATGGCTGACGGTTGAATCTTCCAGGCACTCGTGTTTCGGGGGTTTGTTTGCAATTGTTTTTTAGCCATACAGACGCCCCCGAACTTACAGCAGTTTGACTTTAAAGTTTTCAACTTTACGATGGTGTGGAAGTGGTACACACTCAGTAGAAACCATACCTGGAATTTCGAATTTCAATATTTTCCCAGGGCTAGTGACAGGCGGTCTGATCCTCCCCCGTGATGCCGGGCGGTGGCCGGGGCTCCCAGTAGCCACGCGATCACGAGGGTCAACAGCCGACACACCGACCACCGGCTGCACCCGCACAGCCATTCCCGTCCCTCTCAGTGCAGCCTTCCATGCATCACAGGAGATAGTCGACACTTTGTTGTAAAAGAGGCTTGTGTTAGACGATTCTGCCCAACTGTAGGCCAACGTGAACGTTCCGAGCACAGTCAAGGCGGGCTGAGCTAAGCCGGGGTCTTGGGTCGGTTAGGTGTACCGAATGCATTTTTGACTTCATGATGTTTTTGACGTACGATGGGTTTACGGGGACCTGGTGCCATCGTAAATCAGGGAACACCTGTGCTGAGAGGCCCGGAGGAACATGCTCTTTTCTTTAGCAATCACGTTCTCTTCCACACCGACTGTAATCGTCACTGTGACTCACGTTCGTCAGCAGGCCGTGTCTCCTAGGGCCTTGAGTTTTATTTCCTTTGTGTTTTGGCCTTTTGACTATTTGATAGCCTCTGTACAAATGACTGACAGTAGGCGTGTCCCTACCACGTAAAAGGGAGAATTCCTCGGAAATCTGTATGACCGCCTTCAACTTCATATTGCACAGTCCGTGTGCCCTGGGAGCGAGTTCTCTTCAAGTGAGAGCGATTCCTCATACATACTTGGAATGTAAGATCTTTTCTTCCTCCAAAATTATGCCTCAGAAAAAAAAGGGGCCACATTCTCTTCCAGACCTGACAAAAGATATCGGGTTGTAAGGCATGTTCTCAAATTGTCTCGAGCACAGAAGTGCTGTCTGGAGAAGGTGCACGAGTGTGAGAGTGGTCGATTTGGGTGCCGATCCTCAAGCCTGGTCCTGGGAGCAGCGGCACCCCCGGGAGTCTCCGCCCTACCCCCGACCTGGGGCTCGGAACCTGGGGGCCACAGACAGCTGCATCTGAACTGTCTCTCCGGAGACGGAGGGCTGCTGTCACAGAAGTCACCCGCTTACTTGTAAGCGTCAAAGTTATTTAACACAGCTTTCTTTACCATACCTGGGAGTGTGAGTGCCCGACTCCAGGTGTTGAGGTATCACTGTGAGCTGTCAGGGGTCACTTCAGAGGACAACAGAATAAATGTGGAGGCCACACACACACATACACTTATATTATCGTGTATGTTGTATGTGATAACAGACATACGCGTATCTGCCCAGGATGGCTGAAGGAGTCCCCGCTGTTCTGACACATCGGTGACTTCTCACAGCTTGAGATAAAGCACGGTAGATGGAAACCGAGGGGACAGATCTGAACAGCTGTGTCTGGTGACTCCCCAGTGGCCCTGGTGAGGACAACCCCAAGTGTCACCTCCCCAGGCCAACCTCCTCCTGCCCTCAGTGCCCTTGGCACATGCCTCATTGCCTTTATTGCTACAAACTTGGGGGCTGGGGGTGCTGTGCCTCACACTGATGACGCCCTGTGGTGTTTTTCAAGGGTTTTCAAACACGTTTACATTTCTCAAGGGCCTGGGATATGCCCTGACCACGGCAGGCTCTCCCTCAGCACTTGTTGAAAACATGGCCCGGCCAGTTTTGCAGATGCGGCGAGTAGATCTGGGGGGGATGGATCTTTTTTTTTTTTTTTTTAATTTGTTTTTTTTTTTTGTTTTTTTTGAGAGACAGAGGGCGAGCAGCGGAGGGACAGAGACAGAGGGACACGCAGAATCCGAAGCAGGTTCCAGGCTCTGAGCTGTCAGCACAGAGCCTGACGCGGGGCTTGAACTCACAGATCATGAGATCATGACCTGAGCCGAAGTCGGACGCTTAACTGACTGAGCCATCCAGGCGCCCCTCAGTAGGCCAATCTTAATGCTAACTGGTGCCATATAGCAAAACAGTAAATAAATGCTTAGGATATGTTATAATATGTGAGAATTATAAACTAATTCTATACTCAAATGTTGACCTTACAACAGATACTGAGTATAGAAGAAATACACTGCTTTAGTAATATTCCATAAGTTTTGATATGTATTTTGCTGTCAATTCAGTTCAAAATATTTTCTAATTTCCATTGTAATTTCTTCTTTACCAAGGGGTTATTCAGAACTGTTTCTGTATTTCCAAGTGTGTGAGATATCTCGAGTTATTTAAAAATTGTTTTAAATTTCTAGCTTATGTACACTGTGGTCAGAGACCATGATGTACACATTTAATTTTTTTTAATGTTTATTATTTTTGAGAGAGAAAGACAGAGTGCAAGCAGGGGAGGGGCAGAGAGAGGGAGACACAGAATCCGAAGCGGGCTCCAGGCTCCGAGCCGTCAGCACAGAGCCCGACGCGGGGCTCGAACTCACGAACCGTGAGATCATGACCTGAGCTGAGCCGAAGTCCGATGCTTGACCAAAGGAGCCACGCAAGTGCCCCTCTGTGTTTTAAATGCCTTATGCTATGATGAGAATTTCTGTGGTCGGTTTTTATAAGTGATGTATTTGTATTTTGAAGGAGTGCGTGTGCCACAGATCCTGGGTGTCACTGTCCCCAATGCCTTTGCTTCATATCTGCTTTGTCTGATGTCAGCACCCCAGATTTTCCTGTCGTTTTCTGTGTGTGTGTGTGTCTATGCACCCATTCTTACATACCTTATTCTTTTTTTTTTTTTTTTTAATTTTTTTTTTTCCCAACGTTTATTTATTTGTGGGACAGAGAGAGACAGAGCATGAACAAGGGAGGGGCAGAGAGAGAGGGAGACACAGAATCGGAAACAGGCTCCAGGCTCTGAGCCATCAGCCCAGAGCCCGACGCGGGGCTCGAACTCACGGACCGCGAGATCGTGACCTGGCTGAAGTCGGACGCTTAACCGACTGCGCCATCCAGGCGCCCCTACATACCTTATTCTTGTTCTCACACACAACAGCCCCTTCCAAGTCATGTGACGGGGCTTGTGCTGACCGATCCATGCAGCGGGACGTTGGTCCGTCCTGTTCTGTACTTTCGACTTGTCTTGTCATCGGCTTACTTTTCTCTCTGCTCTTTTCTTCCGCTGACATCTCTCTCTCTCTCTCTCTCTCTCTCTCTCTCTCTGCTAATTTGAAGGTTAAAACTCCATTTCAGTTCTTTCAGCAGTCACCCCACAAATGTATATTAAAATGAGTAACGTCTGAGGTCGGTCAGAATTTTCACCCCGCCACGTAGGCGAGGGTCCCCGAGCACGTCAGCGGGGGATTCTGTGTGTTCAAGCTGTCTCTTCCTCTCTTTTACGCCAGAAGACGTTAGTGGTCCTGCTTTACAGAGCCTGTGCCCATTAGGTTTGTCCACATTTTTACCACCTTGTACTTCACCCTTCTTGCATCTTGGAACCTGGGATCATTCTCTTTCTTCCTGAAAGGCACCTTTCAGAATCTCCTCTAGTGAAGGCATTTTTGTCTGAAAGTGTCTCCTTTGCCTCTCTTTTTTCTTTTTTCTTTTGTTAAGTAATCTCTATGCCCGGCGTGGGGCTTGAACCCACAACCCTGGGGTCAGGAGTCACCTGCTCTTCCGGCCGAGCCAGCCGGGCGCCCTGCCATGCTTCTCGCGGGAACCCTCCTTTGGTGTGTGTGGCATTCAAGGCTGTTAGTGCCTCACGCAAGTCCCAGAGGTGCTGTGCTCAGTCTTCTGCCATCACTTCTGAGAAGGCTGTAGTTTCACTAGACGTGCCCTTCTTCCTTAGTGTTTTAATCACACTGGGGATCCTGGGGCTTCTGAAGGCTGTGCATCATTCCCATGTGCAAAATTCGTAGCCTGTCTGCTTCAAGCTGCCGCCCCGTCCCCATGCTCTTTCGCTCCTGAATTCTGGTTCCTGGACACGGCCTTCATGTCCTGTTTTTGGCGCGTCACTTCCTTGCAGCCACTTAGATGGGAGGCGACGGCACAGAAGGAAGGGGGGACACGAGGACATCCAGGGTCCCTTCCCTGCCATGCACCGAGGGCTCAGACCCAGTTTTATTGGACAATTTATCTGTGTGGGTAAGCGTTAGAGATACACGTATGAGGCAGGAGACGCACACTGTGTACTTTTGGAGGTTCCACACGTGAACTAAATGCTTTCGTGTTTGCGCTTAAAATTGGCCTCGCACATGGGGCGCCTGGGTGGCGCAGTCGGTTAAGCGTCTGACTTCAGCCAGGTCACGATCTCGCGGTCCGCGAGTTCGAGCCCCGCGTCGGGCTCTGGGCTGATGGCTCAGAGCCTGGAGCCTGTTTCCGATTCTGTGTCTCCCGCTCTCTCTGCCCCTCCCCCGTTCATGCTCTGTCTCTCTCTGTCCCAAAAATTAAAAAAAAATAAACGTTGAAAAAAAAAAATTGGCCTCGCACAGCATAAAATTTAAGCTAATAATTGAAACATTCTTCTTTGCTTGGAACAACATTTAATAGCAGACAAAAGACACCAGGGCAGAACGAGGGGTGGGCAGGCAGCCGGGTAGTGGCCAGCGAGGAACAAGGGTCCCGGTGGTCCCGGACTGCGCCAGCCCAGCCCTTTGCTGAGTGCCCTCAGCTCAGCAAGAGCCGGCGGCTGCTCCCCACCGTGCCCCTGTGCTCCCGGGACCTACTCCCCATCCCGTCTGTGTCTGCACCCCCATCTCTACCTGCCCTGAACCCCGTGCTCCCCATTTCTCTTCCTGTCCCCTCCATTTCTTTGTATTTCTGTGACACTCGCTACTTTTTGAAGTTGACGTTAACGACACGAGTTATTGTTGTCTCTCCCGGGGAAGGTGGGTGCAGCAGAGAGGGACCCCCCTCAAGGAGCTGGCCCTGGGGATCTGGGGGGCAGGGAGGGACCTGGGCGGGTTTTGTAAAGCACAGAACCGCAGGCATGGGTCACTGGAAGCCATCTGGAGTGCTGTGCCCCACAGTGTGACTTAATTTATATTTCATATCTACTGACCTGCCTAACAGATGTAATGTCATTTTCACACTTGTTAACAAATCACACTTTCTTGCTTAGGTGAAATTAAAAGCATTTCATACATGAGAAAAGTAACAATTCCTTTTATGTGTAATGGTGGTTAAGGACTCTTAAAATGCAGCGTATTCAATCTAGGCTGAATAACTTTACCGCGGAGTGTCTGCGTGCCGCACGATTAACGGGCCGGGAGCGTGGCCGTCCCACGGTGCACACGGGGCCAGCCCCGGACCCAGGTGCCCGTGTGCAGGAAGGCAGGGTGGGAACAAGGGGAGCCCGGGGGGGGGGGGGCGCTCAGAGTTAGAGGGGAACAGGGTGTGTGCGGGGCGGGGCGTCTGACAGCTTCGAGGGCGGGCGAGGGCGGCAGCAGGTGGGAGGGGCCAGGTGGGAACGAGGGGGCGGGGCCCTGTGTGGCGGGAGGAGCCCGGGCTGCCTCCAGCTCTCCTCCGATGCCCGAGTGGCCTTCTGGGAGCACTGCCCTCACCACCTCTGCCTTGATCCCCAACCCCCCATCCTGGGCCTGTCTGGAGGCCGAGGTCCCCTGGGGCCTCTCATCACTTCCCTGTAGGAATTTCCCAGCCGGCCAAAGTCACTGACAGAGTCCCATGAATAACTGTCACGTTCCCCTGTTTCCATGACTCCCCAGCACCAGTGACTCCTGAAGACCGCGAGGACGCCCGGTGTGCGTGGGCTCATAGCAAATGAGCTCGCTCTCAACTCTCACAGAGCACTTCTGGCCCCTCGCGGGCACCTGTCATCGGCCGGATGCTCTCACCTCTTCTGTGTGTATTTCTTAGCGCCTGGAAGGAGTTCCTTACACTCAGGGACGAATCTGATTGGCGCTGAGGCCCTTAGCGTTCATTAAAAAAAATTGATTTTACGTTTGTAGATTAGGAAGGAGGACACATATATCCCCCCAACGTATACATTCTAAAGGGTGTTTTTTGGGATTTAAAAAAAGGAACAATGCCAATGAGGAATGATTTTGAAGCTACTTCCAACTACCAAGTTTCAATAAGCTTGGCGTTTAGCTTATGATCGTACCATTGACATTAGCTCGTTAATACATACACTGCAGATCCTTCAGTATGTATCTACGGCAAATTTCTAA
Organism: Herpailurus yagouaroundi; assembly: GCF_014898765.1. Taxonomy (NCBI): domain Eukaryota; kingdom Metazoa; phylum Chordata; class Mammalia; order Carnivora; family Felidae; genus Herpailurus; species Herpailurus yagouaroundi. The sequence goes on along the minus strand of NW_024412700.1, from coordinate 4,495,235 downwards.
AAGTGAACCGGTGTGACCTTATTCTTGTAGCTTCACACATTCAAAGCCAGCAAGGGTGATATTACCAAGTTAAATCACCGTGTACTTATCCACCACCTATTGTGGCCAATTCAGAGCCATGGCCTAAGTGTAGCTATGATTATCCCTTAAATCTCGAATTCTTATGTGTTCAGTGTCCTTCTTTACTTCCTTCCTGTTATTAGCGTCAGATGCCCTTAGTAATTGAAAGGGCAAGAACTGGCCAAAAAAAAAAAAAAAAAAAAAAAAGACAACTGAGTCTAGTTTTTAAACCAATGGTTAATATTATTCACTCGGCAGGAACAAAATGTATAAAATATTCCACTTTAAAGAGAGTGAATGTCTTCATACATTTTTCCTTTCAAGTCTCATACTTCAGATATTGGATAAATCAACTAAGAGTTCAGGTTATTGATATGCAAAGCAATTACTGGTCATTTACCAGTAACATTACTGGCTAAACATTAAAAACAATCTACGAACAAAAGTACCCAGGTGAACTTTGTCTGCCCGGGAGGCCTCGCTAAGTGATCCGTCTGGATGTCAGCAAATTGCTTACTAATGTGTTGACTTATGACCACCCTCAAAAGCAAAATGAAAAGGCTGGAATTTACAGCATATCAATGAATCAGTTGATAAGCTTTTACTGGTTTAATATCCTCCCAGTCTTGCTGCTTGGAGCCACTTCAAGTTAGCAACAGAATGTTTGCCGTCTCCGTGTGATAAAGGCAGTCACAGGACTAAACAAACTTTAAGACCATTATGCTGTTTGGTGAGATGTAAATGAAAAAAGTAAGGGAAATCTCATGTAGGGGGGTGTGGGAGCGGGCAGCCCCCAAAGTCAACCACAGCATCTGACAAATCACTAAGCTTACTTTTTTAAACAACGGTCAGGACTTTTAGCTTGGGTGGAGATAATATAATGCATTTGAAAAGTTTTAATTGCAGCAATAAAAGACCATCCCTCAATTGTACGACATGTGCTAGCAGAATTTCTAGATAAGGATCAAAGGCCTCAAGGACCAACCACTGCCTTCTGGGCAACACTGGGGCTTTCTGTTCACACCGGGGACAGGAGCACAGCGGCTTTCCTGACCTTTCCAGGCGGCTCTGATCTGAGTTCACTGAGCCTTGTTGCAAGAGAGCCCCAGGACTGCTGCGCTGTCCCCGGCGGTGCCAGCTTCATTCTCTGACACTCTCGGGGACAAAACCCAACGTTTGATCCGTTCCGTTCTTTCCACAACCTATTTAAAAGAGCCCACATTGTAACACGACATCACTTGGCTCTGGGTCAGTTGGGAATGTGCCGGTGATATTTTTTTAAAGCAAGGCGAATCTGCAAAAAAAAGGGATTCTCAGCGTATGGAAGCATTAACATTTGTAGAAAGACCACCTCTTTATTGATCGGTCAACACCCAACTGGTGCACAGAAACTAAAGGAGAGGTCTCGTTAATCCCCCGCAACAGAGGAAGGAGCACGCGAGGCCGCGGTTCTGTTACAGGTAAGAGAGGTCAGTTTGTAAAACCAGAATGACCTGAGCTCACCTAATCCACGGTATTAAACGCATACCCATCTCGGCGAGATCTTGAAGCTTGAGACGAAACAGGCACTTCCTCATTTATTGTGTCTCAAATGTCACACTGCAATCCCTCTTTGCCTTCCTTTCCTATCGAGTGCAGACTTACTTTCTCCCTGAGGACAGCATATACTTCCTGCACAGTTGGCTCTGTAGGCTCTCCAGCTTCTAGACTTCAAACATGCCGCCTCTCACCGTTCGCGGACAGGCAGCTCCGTGCACACTTGGGTCGTGGGCAGGGCAGTAAGCGAACAGGCCTGTGAAAAGGCACAGGCGTCACAAGGCAGCACCGAAAGGCAGGCGAAAGGCGAGCCTCTGTAGGAAAACCTGGCATTTCTGGAATGTCACTGACTACATTACAAAGCTACAAAGTGAGGCTCCCACCCAGAGGAGCCTTGATTAAGTCATTGTTCGTTCCGGCTTTGGAATTTGCTTTTTCTAAAGGGGGGATTACTAGGAAAACTCCTGAAGCTGGGGACCTGAGCACACCCGCTTAGCTCTGGGAGCGCACATGCTTAGCTCTGGAACGCCCGCAGGAGGGGTGATGAGCGACCAAGACCAGGAGTTGTATTTTTATGTCAACTATCTTCATCTGAGCTTTCTAGGTTTTAAAGCTGCATATTACTGGGCAAGCTTATGTTCAACAAAATACTTTTATAGGTATTTCAAGGAAAACACTCAGTTCAAAATTTTTTTTTTTAACTAAAACATACAAGTTTGTTTCTTGACAAAAGTAATAAAATCGTCTCTCATAGAAAAATGCTATCTAAATATTTTTATAAAACAGTGTGCTCTATCAAACCAAGACACAAGGTAGCCTTTTATAAAGTCCCTCTGGGTGACATGACCACTCTCTCCGCTCAGGCAGGGGCGCACGGGTGCTTCCTGGGTCTAACGTCTATTTGCCATTAGGCTGCTGTACTTCCGAACTGTGAAATATGTATTCTACTCACACGATTCATCTTTAAAAGGGCACAATAGTCGGAACCCCCAAACTTTAATATACGTATAAGCAAATATTCCAAGGTTCAAATAAAGTTCAAATAAAGATGATCGTTTGCTTGTCAGCAAAGACATCTGCTGAATTGTTGCAGACCAGGCTGGAGAGAGCAGGAAAGCCACTGCGTCTAACTGCTGCGCAGGAGACGGGGTCTCTGAGGACGGTCACCCGCTGCACACGACACCCCAGGACGTACTCTTCTTGTAACTGGAAGTTTACCCCCTTTGTCCAATGTCCCCCCACCTCACACCCTCCCCCCAGCCCCCGGCAACCACCGTGCTGTTTCTGTGAGTCCGACTTTTTCAGATTCCATGTGTAGGAGACATCATATGCTATTTGTTGTTGACTGACTTCACTTAGCACAATGCCCTTAGAGGCTCCTCTGTGTCATCACAAATAGGATTTCTTTTTTTCAACGGACACGCACGTTGTTTCCATGTCTTGGCTGCTGTGAATAACGCAGCTCTGTCTCCAAGATACTGACTTCGATTCCTTCAGATGAGCACCCAGAAGTGGGATTGCTGGGTCATATTGAAAGTTCTATTTTTAATTTCCTTTAAAAACTTTTAATGTTTATTTAGCTTTGAGAGAGTGAGAGCGAGCAGGGGGAGAGGCAGAAAGAGAGGGAGACAGAAAAGCCGAAGCAGGCTCAGCGTTGTCACTGCAAAGCCCAACACGGAGCTCGAACCCACAAACCGCGAGATCATGACCTGAGCCGAAGTCGGACGCTTAGCCGACTGAGCCACCTGGGCCCCCCCCGCCCCCGTGTTTAATTTTCTGAGGAGCCTCCATCCTGTTTGCCACAGAGGTTGCATCAATTTATATTCCCACCAGCAGTGTACAAGGCCTCCCTTTCGTCCGCATTCGCACCGACACTTGTTACTTCTTGTCTTTTTCATCACTGCCAGTCAGACAGGTGCGAGGTGCTCTTCTCTGGTTCGATTTGCATTTTCCCTGATGCTGATGATGAGCATCTGTTCGTGTGTTCGCGTGTCCCTCAGCCACCTGGACGCCTTCTTTGGAAAAGTGTTTAGCCCCTCTGCCTATTTTTTAATCAGATTTTTTTGGGTAAGTTTTACGAGTTCTTTATGTGTTTTGGATATGAATTAATCCCTTATCAGATATCTGACGAGCAAATATTTTCCCCCATTCACTGCCTTTTCACTGTGTTGACTGTCTTCTTTGTCGTGTGCAGAGACTTTCTAGTTTTACACAGTCCCATGTATTTGTTTTTGCTTTTGTTCCTGTGCTTTTGTTGTTATACCCAGAAAACCATTGCCAAAAACCAATGTCAAGGAGACTTTTCCTGGATTTCTTCTAGAAATTTTGTGGTGTCAGGTCTTAAATTTAAGTCTTTAATCCATTTTGAGTTAATTCCTGTTATATTCTCTTGATGAACTCACCCCAACTAGATCACTAACATTATCTAGTTACCTTTTTTGTTTCTTGTTATAGCTTTTGAGTAACAGTCTGTTTTGTCAGATGAGAAGCATGGGCGTCCCCATTCTCTTTGGGCTTCAGTCCACACAGAGTACTTTCTCTGCCCCTTCATTCGGAGCTTGTGTGTCCTTGCAGTGAGTCTCGCGGGCTGTGTATAGTTCATCTTGTTTTCTTAGTCCGTCTAGCCATTTCTCGCCTTTGGGTTGGAGAAGTGACCTGTTGTTTGACAGCTCTTTTTGTGGTTCCTTGTTCCTTTCCTCCTCTCTTGTTGCTTTTCTTTGTGAATTGATTTCTCACAGGGGTGTGCTCTGACCCTCTTCATTCTCTCCTGGTGGGTTTCGCTTTGGGGTTATCGCAAGCCTTGCTAAGACCTTGTATAGATGTAACAATCTATTTTACACTAAGAACCTAGCTTCCATCCCAGACAAAACCTCCACCCTTTACTGCCCCCATTTTATGTTTTTGATGTCACAGTTGACCTCTTCTTATATTGTGTATTCATCAACAAACTATTGTACCTATCGTTATCTGTAATACTTTTGTCCTCTAATCTAGACAGTTAAGAGTTTAACACCGACCACATTACAGTGTTAGAGGAATCTGGATGCGCCCGCGCACCTACTTTCGCTGCTGTGTTGTATGCAGCGATACACGTTCACGTTGCTCATTAGCACCCTTTCGTGTCAGCTCGAGGAAGAGCTGGTGGCATTTCTTGTGAGGCTGGCCTAGTGCTGAGGACCCCCCTCAGTCTGGTCTGTCTCCTTCATCTCTGAAGCACACCTTTGCCAGGGAGAGTGTTCTCCGTTGGAGGATCTGCCTTTCAGCACCTGGAATATTTTGTCCTGCTCTCTCCTGGCCTCCGAGGTCTCTGTCGAGAGACCTGCAGACAGCCTCATGGCTATTCCCTTGTGAGTGTGGTTTTTCTCCTGCTGCTTTTAAGATTCTTTGGTTTTTGAGTTTTATTAGAATGTGTTTTTGGGGAAGATCTCTTTAAGTTGCGTTTGTTTGGTGACTTCATCAACTTGACTATCCAAATCTCTCGCCAATTTGGGAAGTTCTCAGTCACTATTACTCTGTGCTACCTCCTCTCTCCTCTGAGACTCTCATAATTCACAGACCGTTTCCTTGGACGGTGTGCTTTCTTCACTTTTTTAAATTTCTTTTTGTTTTCCTCTGACTGGATAATTTCAAATTTCCTTTTTTCTAGATCACAGATTCTTCCTTCTGCTTCATCCAATCTGATAGGGATGCTTTCTATCTCTGTTCTCTGCTCCAGAATGTATTTGGCTCTTTATTGTTTCTGTCTGTTGAACTTGTCATTTTGTTCACGTATCATTTCCCCGATTTCATCAGATGCTCCAATGCTCAGATGTGTTTTTTTTAAGTTTTTAAATTTTATTTTTGAGAGAGAGAGAGAGTGGGGGAGGGGCAGAGAGAGGGAGGGAGACACAGAATCCGAAGCAGGCTCCATTTTCTGAGCTGTCAGCACAGAGCCTGATGTGGGGCTCGAACCCATGAACCGTGAGATCATGACCTGAGCCCAAGTTGGACATGTAACCGACTGAGCCACCCAGGTGCCCCTCCTTCTGTGTTTTCTTGCCCCTCACCGAGCTTCCTTCGAACACCTATTTTGAACTCTTTCCCAGGTAAAGTGTAGCTCTCTAGGTCTTTGGGGTTGGTTATTGGAAGGTTGCTGAGATCCTTTGGTGGGATCATGTCCCCTTGGTTTTCAAGTTCCTTGAGGTCCCGTGTTGCTGTCTTCATGGCAAAGTAGCAGTTGCCTCCTGTTCTTTGCTGGCTGGCCTCAGGAGAGCAGTACCTTCTGTCACAGCCCTGCTCTGGGCTCAGAGGCTTTCTCTCCTACCCCACAGGTCTTGCTCCCTCTTGTGGCAGAATTCTTATGCTCGGATGCCTTCTCTGGATTCTGGATGGCTCCCGGCTGGGTGCTGATGGCCTTCCTTTGGCTTTCCCAATGGTGAAGCCACAGCTCAAGCCTGTGGTCTCTCCTTCACCCACAGATTGGGGCTGGCTTTCTGCATGTGCTCACTAGCTGCCTGCCAGAGCTTGCACTCACCATCAGGAGTGTGCACAGGGAGCCAGCCGCAGGGTGTAGGCAAGGCACATGTAGCACTGGGGGCCGCTTGGGGGGGATATGCAGGTGAGGCACCCCCAGGGGGGCTTCTTAATGGGGGCCACAGCACAGTCAGTAGGACTCTGTCTCTTTCCTGCCCTCCAAGAGCCCATCTGCTGCACTTCCAGCCTCTTTTCCCCCTACCCCCCCCCCCAACCCCCCGTTATGCATTTCAAGACTCAGTACTCGGGATGGAAGGAGGAGCCTCTCTGGCAGCATCCCACGTAGACAAGGAGGCTGGGTGCTCACTCACATGCTCTCACATTCCCCTGCAGGAGAAATCATGGGTGAGAAGACCTCTCTTGGCCCTGAGTGCCTCCTTGGGGCAGGGTGACATGGGTAAAGTCTAACTCCTCCTCTGACCCTCTCCAAAGCATTCCTGTGGGCGTCATGGAACTTTTCCTTGGGAAACCTGGACTTCCCAAAGGTTCTCTTGTATGTGGGTAATTGTCTGAGGCAGTGCTCTCTGGGGGCTCAACAGACTGGCCAAGAGGGTCAGAGCAGGTTCATAGGCCACTTTGGGGTCCACAGCTTGAACCAAGGTGTGATCCCTATTACCGGACCCATGGGCAGGCGACAGTCCTTCCGGGTCCCTTACCCTCTGGTGCTGGCTTCCACAGTTCTACAAAGGCACTCTTACCTGTGGTGGGATGCCAGACTGTTGCTGCTGATGGGTGGGGGGCAGTTATGAGTGAGGGACATTTTATGTGGCCGTGTTGCTGATGTCACCCCCAGAAAAAATTTTTTTCTGAGCAGTACTTGTACATTCCTTGTTAAGTTTAATTTTAGTTGTTAACTATTATGCAAGGGATCCTTTTCCCCTGCACTTTATATCTGATTATTGTTGCTCTATAAGAAACAATTCTTGCATATTTATCTTGAATGTGAACATCTTCGAATAGTTTAGTTCTAGTTCTTCAAATGATTTTATAGATTTTAAATCCATGTGTATAAATAATATATGTACTATTATATAATGCCCATAAGCACACCACACACACACACACACACACACACACACACATTTTGTTTTCTTGTATTATTGCATTGGTAAGGATTGACCGAAGTGTGATGATAGTGGGTAACTGATTTTACATCTTTAGGGTTTCACTATCTAAAAAATGTGTTTTTAGTTTCTGATGTATGGTCTTTACTTTGATAAGGAAATGTCACCTAGCTCGTGTTTGCTGTTATTATTAGGAATGGATATTTAATTTAGTATTTTCAGTAAAGATTGAGATATGTTCATATGATTTTTCAGACTTAACAGCATGAGTTTGCAGACAAGTCTTTTATCATTTTAAAATGATTTCTAGGGGCGCCTGGGTGGCGCAGTCGGTTAAGCGTCCGACTTCAGCCAGGTCACGATCTCGCAGTCTGTGAGTTCGAGCCCCGCATCGGGCTCTGGGCTGATGGCTCAGAGCCTGGAGCCTGTTTCCGATTCTGTGTCTCCCTCTCTCTCTGCCCCTCCCCCGTTCATGCTCTGT
>NW_024412700.1:4468715-4487572 GCF_014898765.1 Herpailurus yagouaroundi | reverse complement strand
ATTCTGTGTCTCCCTCTCTCTCTGCCCCTCCCCCGTTCATGCTCTGTCTCTCTCTGTCCCAAAAATAAATAAACGTTGAAAAAAAAAAATTAAAAAAAAAAATAAATAAAATAAAATGATTTCTACATATACGGTTATGCCTCCTATTCCACGTGTCTGCATTCTGTTTTATCTGTTTTAACTCTGGTGAGACCTAGTCATTGTTAGTTTTTTAAATGCTGATGAAATTTTCCTCTTCAGTTTCTTTTTCCCAAAATATCAGCTGTTGGCTTCACTTACAGTTTTACTTTTATCCTAACAAATTATTTTATCTTTATACTTTCTACTTTCTGCATTTAAATTTTTTTAGTGTTAATCAGTATAGCTTTCTCATTTGAATGTTTAGTTCATGATCTTTCATCTTTCTTGTTTAATAATAAGTGTGCATGACACTAATCATCCTCTAAGTACAGCTTTAGCCATACACCACAGAATACTAGTGTGCTCACTGTCATGAACACAGGAACAGTGTATAATTTAGGTTCTGAATTTCCAAGTGTACTTTAATATTCATTGATTTTACTGTGATTTTCTTTTTTTTTTGCATATGCATCATTTTTGAGCATGCCTTTATATGGGGCATCTTTATTTCATTGGATTCTAATGTGTCTGTTAGATTTTTTCAATGTAATTCAAGTTTGTTATTTAATAGGGAAATTCATCTCAATCATGTTTGTGGTAATTAGTTAGATTTTAGCCCTATCATCTTTTTTTTTAAGTTTATTTATTTGTTTTGAGAGAATCAGAGACAGTGTGAGTGGGGGACGGGCAGAGAGAGAGGGAGAGAGAGAATCTCAAGCAGGCTCTGTGCTGCCAGCAGAGAGCCTGATGGGGGGCCCAAACCCATGAAACCAAGATTCGGACGTTCAACCACCTGAGCCACCATGGCACCCCAGCCCTATCATGTTACCTTTCCTACTCATTATCCTTTCTTGTTGCCTCTTCTTGGAAATCTTTTTATACCCCCACATACATATCTACTGTGGTCTTTATAATTGCTGTGTGGTAATCACTGTATGGATGTAGTTGGGGGCAGACTCTAGCTGCTTATGATTCCTTCTCTCTCATAATCATGGCTATAGTGAACACAGTCATTGATACATGTTAGCAAACATGTAGATCTGTAGGGTCAATTTCTAGGGGGCTCAAAGAGAACTTTCAGCCAGAAGTACATTCTTAGTTCTGCCAATGGCTTGTAAGAATGTCCATTTTCCTCTCATTGTCATCAATACTAGATAATTATCATCAGAATTTCCAATTCTTGCTAATCTAGTAGGTGAAACAGATGTTTTTCATTTGAGTTTTCTTTAATTATGCGTAAGGTTGAACATCTTTTTTAAAAGTTTTTGTTTTTTTTTTTTACATATCTATTTTTGAGAGACACAGAGAGACAGAGCACAAGTTGGGGAGGGACAGAGAGAGAAGGAGACACAGAATCCGAAGCAGGCTCTAGGCTCCGAGCTGTCAGCACAGAGCCCGACGCGGGGCTCGAACTCACAAACTGCGAGATCATGACCTGAGCCGAAGTCGGTCGCTCAACCGACTGAGCCACCCAGGCGCCCCAATTTATTTTATTTTTAATTGTTATTATTTATTTATTATTATTTTTCATGTTTATTTATTTTTGAGAGAGAGAGAGACAGAGAGAGAGGGAGACACAGAACCCAAAACAGGCTCCAGGGTCTGGCCTGTCAGCACAGAGCCCTATGCGGGGCTCAAACTCACAAACCACGAGATCGTGACCTGAGTCGAAGTCAGGTGCGCTTAATCAGCTGAGCCACCCAGGTGCCTGATTACATGCTTTCTTGACTGGTTTCAGGTGAAGCATTTTTGGCATGAAAGGGCACAGGTCATGTTTTGTCCTAGCGCACTCTGCGTACATTAGGAATACATAGCGTCCAGTTGTCTGGTTATCGGTAATTTCGTCTGTTGGGCTGAGATGTCTGTCAGACCTTTCCAGTGTAAAGCCTTCTCAGGCTGTTTGTAAATTATATATGATCTTTGGGATGATACTTTGAGACTGTGTGGATATCTTATCCCTTGACAGTCTTTCTTTCACCCAGTAGTTTATCGTAATTTATTGGTATGAGCTCTCCGCAGGCTATCACTTGTGTATGCAGCCGCATGGTCTGGATGCATCTATAGAATCCTGGGTAACGTGAAATTCAATAAAGTAGTTCAATGATCTTTCGGATATCACTAAAACACATTGCATTTAAAATTATAGATTAAAATTGTAGATTAACACTTTATAGACCATGCTTATAGCTTAGCAAGTCAGTTTGAAAAACATAGGAGAAAAATCATTAAATTGCAAGAGCCATTCAGTAAGTGACTGAGAAGCGGTCTATGTAGAAAAGGACAGCCTCTGGGCTCCACCCACACAGACGTTCAAACATACAGCCGCCCCTTCTCTGCGATCTCGCTCTCCAGTTTGTTACGCATGGTCAACCGTGGTCCCGGAACAGATGCGTCATCAGAGGTCAGTGGGCGCCCAGCGCTACGTCCCACGTCACTCGCCTCCCTTCACCTTGTCACGTGGGCATTTCACCATCTCACATCGTCACAAGAAAGGTGAATGCAGGACAGTAAGATATTTGAGAGAGTGACCCAGAGTCATATAACTTTTATTACAGGATATCATTATAATTGTTCTCTCAGTTATTGTTAATCTCTTACTGTGCCTAATTTATAAATTGAACTTTATCATAGGTATGTATGTATAGGAAAAAATGTGGTTTATATAGGGTTTGGTGCCATCTGTGGTTTCCAGCATCCCCCCGGGATCTTGGAATGCACCCCTCAGGGACAAGGGGGGACAACTGTTGTAAGGCATGTGTCTACATACGCAACCAGGAGCAGTGGCAGGGGGGTGTACCTACTACGAATACACCACCTAACAGTAAATGCACATTTCATTTATTTAAAATGACGTTTGGCAATCCTAAAACGTATATGGGACCGCAAGAGACCCCGAATAGCCAAAGCAATTTTGAAAAAGAAAAGCAAAGTTGGATGCACCGCAACCGTGTGACTTCAAGTGACCTTAACAAAGCTGTAGTTGTGACCACAGTCCGGGGCCGGTGCAGACACAGACACACGGTGCGACAGAATGGAAAATCCGGACTGAGGAAAACCCACAATGATGAGGCCAATAAATCTTCAAGAAAAGAGGAAAGAATGTTCTATAGGAAAAAGACAGTCCCTTCAGCAAGTGGTGCTGGGAAAACTGGACAGCCACGTGCGAAAGAATGAAACAGGACCGCTTTCTTACACCATACATGAAAATAAATTCAAAATGGATTGAAAACCGGGGCACCGGCGGGGCTCAGTTGGTTGAGCATCCAACTTCAGCTCAGGTCATGACCTCATGGTTTGTGAGTTTGAGCCCCGCATTGGGCTCTCTGCTGTCAGCACGGAGCCCGCTCTGGATCCTCTGCCCGCCACCCCCACCCCCACCCCACGGCCCCTACCCTGCTCACGCTGTCTCTCTCAAAAATAAAACATAGGGGCGCCTGGGTGGCGCAGTCGGTTAAGCGTCCGACTTCAGCCAGGTCACGATCTCGCAGTCTGTGAGTTCGAGCCCCGCGTCAGGCTCTGGGCTGATGGCTCAGAGCCTGGAGCCTGTTTCCGATTCTGTGTCTCCCTCTCTCTCTGCCCCTCCCCCGTTCATGCTCTGTCTCTCTCTGTCCCAAAAATAAAAATAAAACATAAAAAAACAAAAACAAAATGGATTAAAGACCTAAATGGAAGACCTGAAACCATAAAAATCCTAGAGGAGAACATAGGCAGCAATGTCTCTGTCATCGGCCGTAGCGATATTTTTCTAGGTATGTCTCCTGAGGCAAAGGAAACAAAAGCAAAAATAAACTATTGCGACTACATCAAAATAAAAAGTTTCCGCATGGCGAAAGAAACAGCAAAACTAGAAAACAACCTACAAATGGCAGAAGATATTTGCAAATGGCTTATCTGATAAAGGGCTAGTGTCCAAAATACATGGAGAACTTACATAAGTCAACACCAAAAGACCCCGAATAATCCAATCAAAAGACGGTGCAAGACATGAGCAGACATTTCTCCAAGGAAGACATGCTGATGGCCAACAGAAACAGAAGATGCTCATCGTCACCGTCGGGGAAATGCAAACCGAAACTGCAGGGACACATCACTTCGCACCCGCCACAATGGCTGAAATCAAACGCACAAGAAACAGCAAGTGTTGGCGAGCGTGTGGAGAAACGGGAACCCTCTTGCGCTGCTGCTGGGAATGCAAACTGGTGCAGCCGCTCTGGAGAACAGTGTGGAGGTTCCTCAAAAAGTTAAAAAGAGAACCACCCCAGGACCCAGCAATTGCACTACTGGCGATTTACCCAAAGAACACAAAAACACTAACTCAAAGGGATACACACACCCCTGTTGACTGCAGCATTATTTACAGTAGCCAAATTATGGAAGCGGCCCAAGTGCCCATCAACTAATGAATGGATAGAGATGTGGTATATATACACAATAGAATATTACTCAGGCATAAAAAAATGTAATCTTGACATGTGCAACAACACGGACAGATCTAGAGAGTACAATGCTAAGCAAGTCAGTCAGTCAGAGAAAGACAAATACCATAGGACTTCCCTCTTATGTGGAATCGAAGAAACAAAGCAAATGAGCAAAGGAAAAAAGAGAGACAGAGAGACAAACCAAGATACAGACTCTTAACTACAGAGAACACACTGATGGTCACCAAAGAGGAGGTGGGTGGGGGATAGGGAAACAGGGGATGGGGGATTAAGGATGCACTTGTGATGAGCACCGGGTGATGTGGTGTTGAATCACTACACTGTACACCTGGAACGTATTACACCGTGTGTTAAATAACTGGGATTAACATTTAAAAAATAAAATGAGGCTTGGGTATAGATTTCAGTGTTTATGGCCAAATGGGATAAGGGAGTAGAATGAGGTAAGAAGAAATTACAGAGATTTAGGAAACTAGCCGAGAGAGTGAGGATTACAGAGTTAGTAATAATAATAGAAAAAGGCAGCTGAAAAAATTATAAAGTGCCGAGTTGTGCGACAAATTGAGTCTAACATTAAATCGATACTTTTGGGGAAGAACGATCCGAATCACCGTGTGTGTCTTTACACGTTGTGTCTGTGCACGGGTATGTACTTGTGTGTTTATGTGTGTGCGCGCGCACGTGTTGGTGTGTAGATACAGAATCGGTCGAGTCTCATGACTCTGCTTTATGTGAAAAAGCGTAGCCTATATTTTCAAAAATGATTACGAGATGGCGTATGCAAATGAAAAATTTACACGCGTAGGTAAAATGACTATCATGTGTAATTAAGCTTTTCTAAGAGAAAAAAATCAATAATTTCTGATTCCAAAGCCATTATCACATTAGAATTACTAAGAATTACTGTCTGTGCAGAGTAGAGAAAAGAGCAGGCCGAGAACTCCGTTCGCGGACTTGAGAGTGAGTGACCCCTGGAGAGATGGCGGGTGTGAGGAAGGCGGAGGACGGCGCTGGGACAGCTAACTGGCCAGAAGACAGGTGTACCGCGGTGAGCAGCAGGCAGCCCATTATCTTGGTCGGTGGACAAGGACTTTTAAAAACTAGATACAAAGCTCAGCGGAACGGAGAGCCGGAAGGGAGGTCAGCGCCCTCAGAGGAAAGGGTCACTTGCCCAAGACAAACGGAGGTGGCACATGCTCTTCTTATGCAGTAACTTTGGGAGTTGTAGCCGATTGGCCGTCCCTCCTGTCCAGGAGATGGTGCTGGAGAACGCACGGCGTTTCTCGTGTCCACCCCGTACGCCGATGTGGGCAGGGGGCTTTCACCGGGACTGTCCCGTTTCCCTAAATACGTTTTGCTCCTCAGTTCACGCTACAACGTGCATCGTAGACTCAGAAAATAGTTTTCTCTTATATCGAATGGCGGATTCTCCCTCTACAGCCCCCGCCCTCCCTCTGCCCACCTCCACTTGGGCAGCCAGCAGGGGCTGCTGCCGGCCCCGCTCATCCGCCAGAGCCACCCTGCGCCTCTGTCCCCCGTGGGCCCGAGAGGACGCCTCCCGTGGGGCCAGGCAGCACTCGTGGTGCATCCCCCCCGGCGCTCAGGCTGCCCTTGCCCTACAAGCTCCTCCCTCCATCAGTGGTGCGGTCTTGTCTTCGAGACACAGGGTTTTAGGGTTATTTACTCACACGTTGCATTTGGTGTTGTCCTGCTCCTGAGCACAAATCAGCTGTGTTTTCTTGATTAAATCCGGGACATAATGCCATCACAGTCAGCCAAGGTCCCAATTTTCTTTTGCACACACCCGTAACTATGTCGCCTGGACCAACGACCTGAAAGGTCCTGGGAAAGGGCCCTGGGAACATCCAGCACCGTCCTGTTTGAGGGCCGAGCCTCAGTGCACTTACCTCCAGGACCCCTGTACAGTTCCGGGCGCTCTCAGAAGCCCCCTAGCCAGGGCGCAGATGAGGGAGGGGGGTTTACAAGATGCACAGAGACAGCACCTCGCCCGAGAAGGTCAGATTGGGAGTCGGATAAAACCAGGAAGCACGTCGTGAACATCAGCCTCTTCCCCCAAAGCACGGGACTGAGGTCACTTATGCTTTACACACTGAAGGCGCGATAACGACGGGGAGAAGAGGGATCCCTCTATACGGTAAAGAGTAATTTTCTATCACTCATTCTTACAAATGGGAGTGCAGGCTAAAAAGAAACAAGTAAGTGTGGGAAAGATCTAAATAAATGTGTAAGGGAAACTTCCATACATAATGACTACAGGAAAGTGTGACTGCGAATTCTGTCTTAGAGATTTAAAGCTCACCTCACGTCAGAATGCCACAGTCTCATACAGGACACGCTAGCGAAAACAATATGGACTATCAGGGTGCTTGGGAGGCTCAGGTGGCGAAGTGTCTGACTCTTGATGTCAGCTCAGGTCAGGACCTCACAGCTTGTGAGCTCGAGCCCTGAGTCAGGCTCCGCGCTGACCGCGCAGAGTCCGCTTGGGATTCTCTCTCTCCCTCTCCGCCCCTCCCCCACTCACACGTGCACGCTCTCCTGCCCTCTGTCTCTCAAAAATAAACTTTATTTATTTTTTTTAAATTTTTTTTTCAATGTTTATTTATTTTTGGGACAAAGAGAGACAGAGCATGAACGGGGGAGGGGCAGAGAGAGAGGGAGACACAGAATCCGAAACAGGCTCCAGGCTCCGAGCCATCAGCCCAGAGCCTGACGCGGGGCTCGAACTCACGGACCGCGAGATCGTGACCTGGCTGAAGTCGGACGCTTAACCGACTGCGCCACCCAGGCGCCCCGCAAAAATAAACTTTAAAAAATATACACTACCACTCAATCTGAAGCAGGTAACACAAAGATGAACTCGAACAACGTATCAGCACTTATAATGGACATACACTGCCGAGCGCCTACTGTGTGCTAGGCCTCTGTCAACACAGCTCCACTTGTTCGGGCCCCGCTGCAAGGTCGAGATTATCACTGTCCTGTTACACGCGCACGAGGGCGGAGCTGGGGTGGCAGCGCCGGCTCAGCCGGCTCCTTCCGCCGTGCGAAGTCTGTCCCTTCTGTTTGGGCTTCGATGATGGAAAGTTGCTAAGCCAAAAAAGGGAAACGTAACCGATAAAAAAAAGGGTTAAAGGGCACCCAGGTGGCTCCGTCGGCTGAGCGTCCGACTTCGGCTCATGTCACCATCTCATGGTTCGTGAGTTCGAGCCCCGCGTCGGGCCCTGTGCCGACGGCTCGGAGCCTGGAGCCTGCTTCGGATTCTGTGTCTCCCTCTCTCTCTGCCCCTCTCCTGTTCACGCTTTGTCTCTCTCTCAAAAATAAATAAACATCAAAAAATTTGAAAAAAAAAAAGGTTTAAAGAAAGGGTAGAAACTGCCGTTACTTATTTCTGAAACTCTCCCATTTGGTGACTCTGGGAGGCCCTGGGAGGCCCCAGTAAAACGCAGCACTGCAGGCCTTTATTTTTACAAAGTTCTCCTGTTCTTTTAACTCGCAATGCAGGGGGTGTGAGAAACTAAGCCCGTTTCCATTCCTTTTTCCTAAGAGATTATTGAAGCGGGTGTCACGAAATGGCCAGACAAAAGTTGCTTTGAATTTAAACTTCTCCCAATTTTACGAATTTTATGGTTTCACTAGAAGAGAAGATCTGTCCCCCACTGTCTGGGTTGGAAAGTCAGTTTACGTTGACCGGGATTTTTAGCAGCATCTCAACCGTTTTTAAAAAGCCCGCGCACGAACGAGCGTCGGGCGTCCCCAGCCTCTGCTGGTCTTCCTGCCCCCGCTGAGTCTCACCCGCGCGCACACACTCTGGGGGATCGAGGGCCTTCCCCTACCTTTCCTTCAAAGAATTTTCTCCTCAACTTGGCGTCCGTGGGCGGCACTGTTCTCCTCAGGTCTCGGTACCACTTCCTCACCACGTGTCCCCTCCAGGAGGCCTGGATCCTGGAACACAGGTGTTTGAAATGACTGACTCAGGACGGCTTCGACAGGCGTTTCAAAACCGGGCGAGACCGGGTGGGGTGGGGCCGCGGTCGAGGCGGGAGGCAACATCCCCGCGACCTTGAACGTGAACCGTCACGGCTGGGCTGCAGGACAGTGCGTCCCGGGTGGGCCGTGGGGCCCGCGGGCGCGGGGGACCCTTCCTACCTTGTCGCACACTTTACTTTGAACAGCCGCGCTCCGTCGTGAATCACTCTGGTTTGGTACTGGTTCTTTCTACAGAGGGGGCAGGTTTTTTTATTTGCGAATTTTTCAAAAGCCTGGAGGCATGCCTGAAGAAAAACATTGAACGTTTTATAAGTAATTACTTATAAATAACATTTTTACTTCTAGTGTAATTATAGCGCTCTTTTCTCTCATAATTATGAGACAGTCCAATTTAGATGAGAGCATAAAGGGAAGAAGTTTCATCAGATGTTAACACCTTCCTCATGAAACTTGTTCCAAAAGTGAAATTTTACAAGAATGTACATGCAGCTACATCAAAAACTCCTGCCAACAGCTCGCGTCAAGGGAGGTGACGGCTCGTGCGTGAGGCTACCGCAGTCGGGCCTGGGAAGCGGGCCGTCACTTTGATGTGCGCCACCAGGAGGAGTGTGTTATACAAACACTTGCGCGTCTTTCGTCGCAGAAGACTCGGGACTTTCAAAACAGGATGAACTGCGCTGTAGCCTAAAGTCGTATTTCTAACTCTAAGCGGTGGTGACGGATAAGGCAAGTGGTTCTTTTCAGGAGACTTTAAATGAGCGATCGCTACACGGGCGACGCACTGCGCACTTTACGAGGGAAGGAGGCGGGACTCACTCACTCTGTGAAACACATGGGAACATGAAAGCAGCACCTGTTTGCGAGAAGACAAAAATGTTTGAAGTTTAAATTGGTTTTCAAAGAGCAGCAGCATAAATGCATTAATTAAAAGAAAAATTCTGAATGCTTAAAAGGTAGGCTGTGTTGTTTCTTTGAAAAATTAAAAAAGCAGATTAATAACCTTGATATTTCTAATATTTAAAGTTGAGCACAGCACAGGTATATCATCTCGACGAGAAAAACTCCATTAACAACAGTCTGAAACATCAGACACAGGATGATTGCTAGTAAGCCGTTAAAATGAGTGTGTTAAATACGTTAGGAAATAGATGTGTTTCCTGGGCAGACCCTGGGAGGGAAGGGGGCTGGCGCGTGGGGAGGGAGGTGCCTAAGGAGGAGACGGGGGAGCGCGAACAAATGTCTTTGCTTAGGGCTTTGTTCAACCGACGGCGGCTTTATTAATTCTAACACACTTCAGTTTAAACAGCAATAAATCCTACACACATACGAAACACTTGTTCTCTCTGAAATGCAGGGAAAGTGCGCTCACAAGAAAGCATCACCTCTCTGTGACCCAAATTCTCCACCGCACAGTGATATTCTGGGCTGTGGAATAAGGAAGAGGGTAGGTGGTTCTTCTGGAAGGAGAACCAGGGGGTGATACCAGGACACCAGCCCCAGTGAGCTGCGAGCACGCGCACGGAGGGAGCCCGGCGAGAGGGCCCGCGGCCCTGGCTTCGCCCAGAGAGGAGGAGAGGGGCGTCGAGGGGCTCAGCTCCCAGCAGCCTCTAACACTACTCCTGCCGTGAACACTTCCCCGGTTCCCCCCACCCCCCTCCTTCACTCTACTCTTCCCCTCTTAAATAGGAAGAATGGAAGAAATACCGGACTAGATAGAACCCACAAAGTTAAAAAACCTCGACTTGAAACTGACTGCCAATAAGCCTAAACTGGAAAACCTTAGTAACGCGGGTCCTGGTTAATTATCGCCATTAATCTAACAGCACCCTTTGGTGTGCTCGATTTTGCATTCTTTGTGGAATATCCGTCAGTGTTTCATCAGCAGATATTTGAGGATCTATGATGTTGAATAACACTGTACTTCTGTATATTTAAAATAAACTCTTTTTTAATGTTTATTTTGAGAAACAGAGCATGAGCTGGGGAGGGGGAGAGAGAGAGAGAGAGATTAAGAATCCCAAGCAGGCTCTGAGCTGCCAGCACAGAGCCTGATGTGGGGCTCGATCCCATGAACTGTGAGATCATGACCTGAGCCAAAATCAAGAATCAGATTTAACCGACTGAGCCACCCAGGTGCCCCTAAAATATACTTTTAAACGTCCATAAATGTTTGTTATCGGCAAACATTATCTGAGATAAAAGTAAATGACCAAGTGGTGGTCCATATGCTAGAAGTTGGGACTAGATTCCAGCTGACCTTGAACATACTTCCTGAGTCACGCTGGTGTGGGTCACTTGACTTGCTTGTGCCCTCATCTATTAAATGGGTACAATGCCTCCCTCTGGGACGCACAAGACAACTGAGGTCCTCTGAAATCATAAATGCTGGAGGAAATACCAGCTGTTGTTTGTGACTAAGGAAAACTCTAAACACAGAACAACAAACAAAGTAAACATGCAAAATGAACACAAGTGTCTGTAACTGTGACCAAACGAAATAAAGACTGAGTGAGAAATGTATAAAAACCAGAATGGAAGAGATGGGCATGGTGCATCCCGTCCCTGCTCCCTCCAAGACACTTGGAATAAGCTGTCATTCTTCATACACCAGTCAGCCTCAGTATTTACAGCGTAATTAAAAAAGACGTTGCTGGGGCCGGAAAGACTAGTTGTGGTTCTAGTCACTCTTGCCCCACTAAGATACTAAATTATCCTAGATGGTAATTCTGTGGTTTAAGGGCTAAAATCTCTCCCAGATCCCCAGCTTTCATGCAGGTAAGATGAGGTCTTGATAGAGAGCTAGAATACAATAAGTACGTTTCAAATAACTTGTGAATTCAAATTAGTAAAGAACAAACATTTTATGGCTGTGAACTAACTTGTTAACGATGAAACTCATTAAAACAAATTAAGTTTGAGAGTTACGTGCCAGGTAGTGAGGAAAGCCCGAGGTTCCCAGGCTATGAACTGAGAGCCTGCCCTGACTCTGTTTGCTGTATTTTCCAGCAAACCTGCACCTGCTCGGTAGGAAGCACGGGCAGCGCCCACAGGAAGGCACTGTAGGGCGGCTGCGAGCTTAACACAAAACACCAGATCCTCGAGGGGGGAGCGCCCCTAAGTGTGAGGGGATCACAGGAGACTGGGCAGGCACCGTGTGCACAGAAATCTCTATGACGCGCCTCGACTGCATATTGTCTAGAAGATCAACCTTACTATGGTAAGGGTTCGTGAATAAAGACGTTAAAAGATTTTACTTAAACATTCTTATACAAATTCTTTGGAGATTCAAGTTTTCCTTTTTCTTTTTTTTTCTTTCTTCCTCCCTCCCTCCCTTCCTTCCTTCCTTTTTTCTTTCTTTTTTTTTTTATGATTTCAGTTCACAAAACAACTTAAAATTCCCCTTTCCTCTCCTTCTTCCTGCACTGCAGGCCTCCGCTCACCCTCTAGCTCGTTTCCGGCCAAGGGAACAGGAGCATTCCTTTTGTGCAGACTTTGTGCTTGAGAATATCATTCAGTAAATAAACAAAACTGTTTAATGAGAGTGTTTACCTCTCTCTCACACACACTCTAATTAACGGAAGAGAAAACGTAAGTATTTGAGGTCACGTAGGCGGAAGAAATCGGAGAAATGAAGGCTGGGATCTGAAGCTCCAGCTTCGTCTAGTCCCCAAGCCTGCTTATCTGATTTTCCCGCTACACACCTGGGGGCGAAGTTCAAATTCTTCTTTGCATATTGGGCACGGCTGCGTTGAGTCCCCTTGCATGATGGATCTTTGTTTCACTTTTTCCCATTCCTCTGATGATAGTGGCAAAGGGGGAGGTTCAAACAGGCCCAACTTCTGAGCTGAAGTGAAAACAAGAGAAAATGAAGGTACAATACATCCAGAACATAGTACTCATAATTTAATGACATTGTTTTGCAAACAAATTTGAAAACAAAACATACGGCGTACTTTCTTCCACCATATGGGGAACACTGGTCTTCTATGGGTGCTAAAGGTCAACGGTAGGAACGCTTTTATTTACAAAGAATTTCCCATACTTGTGTCATTTTCACAGTATTCTCCACGTAGGCAGGACTGCTATCCGGTTTTCAGGGAGAGAAGCTGAAGACTCTGACGTTTCCACATGTCTCGGCCAAAGGTTCTCACTTGTCGCCTATTTTAGGGTTCAGCCTTCAGTGTTGTCTTCTTCCGATTTAGCCCACTTTTTGCCACCAGTGACCTTCACAGAATGAGTATCAATCAAGTTTATCCCTTGCTGAAGATTCTCATGAGGTAGAATTACTGTCAGGATGGACTGACCACCGAAGCGATACTCGACAGCCGGCATGTGTTCTCCTGGGTCAAGTGTGGAGCTCATGCCACAGTGGGAGTCAAGTGCCTCCCCGGGTGAGGGAGCAGGTGCGGCGCCCCCCGCGGGCTCTCTGCAGACGGACAGTGAGGTGTTGCAGCTGGAAACCAGAGTAGGAAGCTGTGCCAGGGACACCCTGAGCACCAGCAGAGCGCTCCAAAATGGGAACTTGTGTCGCGGAGACGTGAGCGTCAGCTGGAAGACAGGAAGGGGGAGTGAAGGCCAGCTGGCCGAGAGGCCAGCTGAGGGAAAGCAGGGGTAGAACACGGGAGGGCCAGCGTGGGAGGCCTGCGCCCACATAGACGGCCCAAGGTGCGGGCCCCCACGCACCTGCTCCCGGGAGGCTGCCAGTGGGGCACATGCCCGGAGGAGTAGTGGCAGTCAGGGATGGGTACAGGTGGGAGTGCAGGACGGGGCCAGCCCTTGGGGCACATGGAGGAGACCCCCGGCTGTGGGCCCTGCGCTCGCCCCGCACAGCAGTGATCCACATGGGAGCACGGTGATGGAAGGTTCCAGAAGGAGTGGCTCCACAAACTGTCCTTTAGTGTACTGAAAGAATATGCTTCTAAGAACTTTTTTGGGGGGATAATTTTGGGTCTTTTCCTACCAGTTATTAAGACATATTACAAAGCTCTTATTAATTAAAACAGTAAAATACTGGTCCAGAGACAGAAGCCCCCAAATCATAACCCTCCTCTCTCTCCCTCTGTGTCACCGTGGGATCCTGGCACAGGAAGAAGGGGGGTGCTGCGGCTCAGCAAACAACACGTAACAGTGTGCTGACATAAATGCTTCTGTCAACTGCTGTTCCCAGTACCTTGTGCAAAATAAACTGTGACGAGGTCTAAATGGGAAAGGCAAAACTTTGAAGGTAAATAAAGAAAATGTGGAAAATCTTTGTCATCTCGGAATGGATGAGGATTCCTTAAATCCCCCAAAGCATAAACAATAACAGAGAAAAGCCAATGGATTTAACAGTAATCAGAAGGAATATTTTATTCAATAAAAAATAACACACAAAATTAAAAGAGGTGCCAGGCCAGGAGCAGATCTTCTCAGTGGTAAATCAATGAGGGATTAATATGCAGAGTACATAAAGAACACCACCAAATCAGCAAACGGAGACCTGACTGCCATACCAGGTAAAGGCAGTAATGAAACCTATGATTTGGGCGCCTGGGTGGCTCAGTCTGTTGAGTGTCTGGCTCTTGATTTCAGCTCAGGTCATGATCTCACGGTTTGTGAGTTTGAGCCCTGCGTTGGCGTCCACACTGTCAGCACGGTGCCTGCCTCGGATTCTCTCTCTCTCTCTCTCTCTCTCTCTGCCCCTCCCCTGTTGGCACATGCACTCTCTCTCTCAAACTAAGTAAACTTAAAAAACAAAACAAAACATGATTCAACCTTATTAGTGATTAATGAGCAGAACAGTTAAAACTTTTTTTTGCAAATGTGAACAGCTCCTGAAAGAGTATGTCATTTCCTCTCCTATTTAATCTCCCTTATTTTCCAAGTTGTGAAGTTCTTCCTGATGTCTAATTTAAATCTTTCCTGCTAAACTATGATGATCATCTACTTGATCAAATCCGTAAATTATAGACGCACAACGGAAGACAGTCACTAAGTTATTATGTAACATCACACCAAGCCTCTGCATGTTCTCGAGCTACGCCGTCTCCTAGAACACGACCGGCACTGTTTGCAGTTCAGAGGACAGTGCCAGGTGTCCGCTGGGCACCGCTGTGGTGGCAGGCTCCCCTCCACGCTGTGCGGCCGCAGCCCCCAGGCTTCCCAGCACGCCTCCAGCCAGCACACGCGCGCGAGGGCTACACGCCCCCGGACAGACCTATTTTCCGTGCCCGGCATCGTTTAAAACTCTTCTCTATTTCTAAATTTACAGCCTAAAGTAATTTGAGACTTGCAAAATGTTGTAAAACCAGTATAAAGAATCCTCGTGTGCCTTTTACCCAGTTTCCCCAAATGTTAATATTTTACATAACCCTAGTTCGATGATCAAAATGAGGGAATTCGTGTTGATCTAGCAGGTGCCAGTTAGTCTGTATTCCTCACGGATCTCCTTCTTGTCTCACCGAAGTCCCCTTTTTGTCCCAGATCACACACTGCAGTCCGCTGTCCTATCCCCTGCGTCCCCTCTAATCTAGGACGGATTCTCTGTCTTCATTTGCTCTCCTTGACACTTTTGAAGAGAGGCCCAAACTGTACAATGTCCATCAGTTTGGGTGTGTCTGAAGTGTCCTCGTGATTAAATTCACATGTGCATTTTGGCGACGGCACTTTCTCAGAGCACGGGGTTGGGGTGCGTGCTGTCAGCGTGGGGCCCTATGGTGACGGCACTTGGGTCGCTTGGTCAGGGTGCTGCTGGCACAGTGTCACCAACATGAGGCTGCGGTGTCTCCCTCTGTGGTGAGTGGACGCTCTGTGAGGCTGTGACTACATCCTGCGTCTCAACATGGTCTCCCGCCGGCCTCAGCATCTGCTGACGCCTTGTTCTTACTGTGCTGTTGGCCAGACGGTGATTTTCGAGTTCTGGCCCCTGTCTATAGATTTATTAGTTCTCGTTCTCCTGTGAGAGTGCCTGATTTCCGCCAGTGTGGACCAGTGGATAGTTATCGTATTCTACTATTTTTACTTATTCATCTTTATTTTCTTGCCCGGATCGTCCCCGTAATTTTTAAACTTTAGTACGTACATATATTTTTGTAAGATTATAAATGAGAATAATTTCTGTTCCAGAAAAAAAAATTACACTATTAATCTCAACTAGATTCATTAGCTCTAATAAGCCAAAATATGAATGATGAGATGAACTTACCTAAAGTTAAGGGTGGTGGTTTTGGATCAAGAACATATTCTCTTTCTGGATCTTCCACTTTAGGGCCTTGTACCGTTGTTTTAAGGCCAGTATCTATTACTGCTCTTGTATTTCTTTTTAGAGACTTGGATCTGGTGTCTCTCTGTTGTGCCTTTGTCTTGGAAGGATCTGCTATTGAAAGATTTCGAAGCTGAAGGTCATGTAAAATGTGATCTTGTAAAGCAACTGCAGTGACTGCTAAGTTATCTTGTTTAGATGAATGACCCTAAAAAGTAGGAAAAAAGCCTTACATGCAGAACGTTATGTAATACATCATTTGGAAGAAAACTTAGGCTTTACTACTCAGCCCTGGCAGCACACTAGACCAAAGTTAATAGTAAACAGTGCTTGACCCATGTCACCTAGGTGCAGGGAAGCCCGGTGTCCCCATTCGTGTTGGCGACACAGTAATATCGTTTAATTACTGAGGTCTTAAAAATGAATTAATTCGTCATGACCTATAAAAGCTGCGCATGCCTGAACACATTCTGTTTCACTACAGTAAAATTAGACTCAAGGCAAATCTGGCTTCTGTAATATGAAAGAGATTCTTGCAATTAAGTACATGCCTTTTTGGTGAAAACTTAGACGAAAACTGCACAGCTATGGGATGCTTTAGTGGGGACTAAGGGGACAGTTCCTCTTTGGAGCGAGGTCTTGCAACCATATTTTTATACTTTCAGATGGCTGAATTAAAATGTATTCAGGAGTGAAACAGTGTTTGTTTACACGCGGGTTGCATACCTTACGTTGTAGCATGCTGAGTCCGGAGAGGCGCCGCTCGGCCCCGTCGGGTTCGATCCTCGTGTCACATCCCTTGAATTCTCCCACCGCAGGGACAAAAGCAACAGAAAGTCAGAGTTAGAGTGTACGTAAACATCTCTTCTGAAGTTTATGGGGAAGGTACATTTGGGAGTCTGATTGATCCGCGAATGTCTGCCAGAGCGCAGCACTGAGCCACGCACCGTGATTCTAGAGAGACTCACACCAGTCACGACCCACTGAGCCCTGTCCTCAAATCTCCAGCTAGTGGGAGGGAGCCTACGAATATAAATGAGAACAATCCATTGCTCGATACACTATCGTACGTAAACACAACAAAATTTCAGACTGACGAGATCAGAGAATAGGAAGTGAAGTATCTCTTTAAGAGGACATTTAAGCTGGGGTTTGAAGGACGGATAAGAGGGAAATGAACACACTTAACACCCCGGGATCAGGAGGAGACAAGGCACCGGGGGACTCGGCCTGTGTTTATTATTCATGGGGGAAAGGGAACCACGAATATCCTGGAATTCAAGGGGAGTCCTGTGACCTCAGTCTGTCCAGAACATAGAGATACAGAATACGGGGAACAAACCTGTTGCTGGGCAAGATACTATATCTGAGTTGTAGTGTCCTCACCTTAAAACAGGCGTAATAATGCACTCCTTACAGGGTTATTTTTAGGATTAAACGAGACCACCCTGCAAAGTGTCTAAAGGGCCCTTTCATGCAGAAGATACTCTGTAAGTGGTTCCTCTTGCTCCAGTTCCCTTTGAAACCGGTGGAAGAATTTGAATTGGCCCTTTTAGTTTTAGTTTTTAGGCAAGGGTCCAGCTTCTGAAGACAAGGGTCCAAAATCCACCGGAATGGAGAGAAACGGTAGTTATTAAAGTCACCTAGGAAATGGGGCCTCATTTTAAGACTAGAAAGCAAGAAATCCAAAATATGTATCTAAGGATCAACACCTGCATTAAATTAGTCGAGAAGAATAAAGTTGCTGTCGAGTGGAAAGTGAGGATACGGGAAACAAAGCTGTGATGTTTCCGAGGCTGAGTGGGGGCTAAGACGCTTCGGAAACTAGAAGGCAGTTTCTGTGCTCGCTTTCCAATCTGGCCTCAAGGCAGGCACGCAAGAAGTTCCTTCCTCCCTCCCTTCTTTCTTTCTTTTTAAATTTTTAAATGTTTATTTTTGAGGGGGGGAGGGGCAGAGAGAGGGAGAGAGGCTCTGAGCTGTCAGCTCGGAGCCTGACGTGGGGCTCAAACTCAGGAACCACGAGATCAGGGCCTGAGCCAAAGTCGAATGCTTAACCGACTGGGCCACCCAGGCCACCCCCAAGCAGGAAGTTTCTATCCAGCCTTTCCATCAGGACAGTGTAAGCCGCAGTAATGGCACAAGGGATTTGAAATGCTGTAGATCCCTTCCAGAATCTTCTTCTTTCACAACACCTGTACCCTGGCAGAACATAATTTACATCACACTAACAACTCTTTAATTATCACAGCTAGCTATCTACAGCCTACGGTTTTATCTCAAGCGACTGTACCGTAAGCCACTATGACTCACGTCAAGGTAAGAGCTTCTGAAAAGCGTGTACCTTCTCCGAGTTATTAACTTTCCGAGTTAATGATAATATCATTATCGGATAATAAATATCATCAGATATCTAGTCCCACTCCATTTTATAAAGGAGAAAACAAATCCAGAGATCAGGGGCTCCTTCAAGATTACGTATTTAATTAGTCTGCAACAATGGGAGGGTTAGAACCTTGATCCTTGCCCAGCTTTAAGAGCCAAAATGAACGAGAACATTCTTTCTTGGTAAATTCCACCATTAACAACCAGTTAGAAGTGTTAGGGCTTGGTCACAAAAATCTCCACGGTGGTGCCAGTGTCTACGTGACCTCAAGCTTATCGATAAGCATGCTAATGGGAAGCACGCACACGAGAGAAGGCCGCCGGACACGCTGCCTCGCTGTTTAGTAGCTGGTGGCCCCCTCGTTCGTGCGACGTGGGGACACGGCGCCGAGGGGGGCAGCAGCGCGCAGACGCGCAGGCTACCGGTGCAGGTGCTCCCTAACAACTTCGCCCTACCTGTGGGCTCGGCTCCCGCTCAGTGACGGGCAGTGTCACCGCTCTCACGCACCGGCCGGAGGTTAGGCCCGCCCAACAACGGTCGCGATTAAGTAGGCCGCGCGGGGGACCGAGGGCCTGCGCTGCCCGACGGGGTCCCCGCGGCCGCGCTCCCGCCCCGCGCCGGTGGCACCCGCCCCCAGAACCGACCTCCGCGCGGCTCGCCGTTGCCC
>NW_024412700.1:4434844-4463715 GCF_014898765.1 Herpailurus yagouaroundi | reverse complement strand
TGAACATTTGGTGCACATCATTTAGCTGTATTTCCAATGCACATATACAGATAGTTGTGAACGTTAGTTTGAGACAAAGAGAATCACACTATATTTGCTATTTTAAAATAAAAATTATTGAGTTTCATTATTTGGTAAAAACTTTTTACTACAGATTTTTGTTTCTAAAAGATTTTTCTAAAATATAGGGGAAATTATGAAAACATTGAGGTGTTGATATGCTAGGTTTATTATGCAATTTCTTTACTGGATGTTGAGAGGATTAACAAACGTCCCTTCCCCTGCCCCACTGTCACCTGTGCCATCAGGATCCTTGTGCAGCCCTTGCAGAAGGGACACTGCAAACTTGTAAAAATAGGAGGCGAATCGATCACAAAGCTCAAGTCACAGATCTTGTGCAAGATTTGGGATTCCATGTACTTGATGAAAATGATGTGGTCAACTCACAGGTAAAGCTGTTCCTGATTGAAAATCTGGCAAATTTAGGCCAGGTAGTGATTTTATTTTTGTTTATTTATTTTTAAAACAGTTTATTTATTGAGCGATCGATCGATCCATCTACAGGTAAACCTTACCCCCGGCATGCCCCGAGACCAAGAGGTGCACATTGTGCCGACTGAGCCAGCCAAGCACCCCAGTCCAGGTAATGATTTCGGAAGAGAGATTGGCAGGGAGGATGGACGGGAGGTTTGCGGCTGAGGGTGGAGAGAGGCTCCTGGAACACGATGAAGAGCTCCCTGAATCACTGTGACAAAAGGCCGTGCTTTTGCTGTAGTCAGAGTGGAAGCGAATGTCACACTTGGATCTGGCGCTGTTTATTAATATTAATTATAGTCATATTTTATGATGCATGCACGTGGCTCGTGCTTGTGTGTCTGTCGTGGCTTGTACCGATACTCACGACTCCCCACTCCCTTCCTGTCGCGGAAGCGAAGAAAGACTGGTCAGGCGGGGACACACAGTACGTATTCAGAGCTCGCTCTAGCCGCGGTCAGCGCCACCACTTGTATTCGCAGGCGCCGGGCGGCAGGCAGGGCGTGGGGAAGGTTCGAGTGCGCCCTGGCCGCGCGGGGAAGCTGGGATGGACTGACCAGAGGGGAGGCGTCACGTGTGGCCGGTGTGGGGCACGTGTGGCTTTCTCTGGCTCGTCCTGAGTTGGACGTAGGGGCTGCGGTCGCCGGCCAGGTCCCGACCATTTGAGGCCAGTTGCCGCGGATGCTGGCTTGGCTTTCTGGGCTGCAGGTGGTGGGCGATGTCCCTCGCCAGGCGTGGTCTGGCGGCGGTCCATTTGTGACCTCGGCGGCTCCTTGCTGTGTCTCAGCGCCTTCCCACCCAAGCTCAGTGGTTTCTGACTCACGAGGAAGCCTGCGGGTTGGCACTTCCCACCGGCTGGGCTTTGCGTGAGGGCTATTTTGGTGTCAGCTGGGATCACTGCCTGGATGTACAGGCAATTTCCTGAAGAAGAAACCAGAAAGAGCTGTCGCTCCCATGGAATTGGCAGGCTGTTGGCTAGCGTAGGCTGGTTAGGGCAACCGAGGCAGCCCAGCCACACGCCCCGGGCTTTCCATCCTGCGGGGGGCCGGCCCGGGCACGTTCTTCGGGGCGATGGCAAAGCGCGAGGGGCCGAGCCCCAGCGCGCAAGCCCGTTCCAAGCCTTTGCTCGTGTGTCCGCTAATGTGCTTCTAGGCACAGCAAGTCACGCGGAGGAGGCCACGATGAGGGCGGGGTACCGCAGGGTCGCCGGGCAAAAACGCGTGCAGAGGGAGAAGCGAGGGGCCGAGCCGGCACCGCGATCTCTTTGCGCCGCCGGGCCTGGCTTGGCCGCGCGATTTACTGTGTCCAGGCAGGTGAAGTTGTTGGACATAAGAAAGCAGGGTCACCGATGGCCGGTCATCGTTTCTGCACGTGAAACGTGGCATTCCTACTTTCAAAATGAGATCTTAGACCACGCGTCTAGAATTTGTTCATTCATAGAGCGGATATCTGAGCTGAGGCCGTGAAACTACTTCTCTGCTGCTCACCTGTGTGTTTTCTCACAGGCAAAGGTAATCTGGAAGCAAATGTTTCTGTGGACACTCGAGGGCTGTTTCCACCACTGCTGAAACCCTCTGGGAGTTTCCATGGTGAAGTGTCCATTCGTTTCTTCCTGATTTGTGCTCAATTTCTTAGTTATGAGTCTGTAGGTAGCAACAGTCTTGCAGACTGGTTATACTTCTTATTCACATTCAATCCTATTATAATAACTGTCACTGGCTTTTTATGACCCTCAAATGAGTATCTTTAAGTACAGCAGGTGTGTGATTTTATAACGTATCATCACGCTTTGTGCACACAGCGATGCAAACAGTTGAATCCTGAAAGGATCCAGCTGCCTCCGTTGTGAGTGTCCTATTGTGAGCACCTTGAAATGCTTTATTACTCTTAAAATACTTATTCATGTAGGGAATAAACACCGCACTATAACAAGTGTCACGCTAAGAACTGTTACTGAGCTTAAACTTCTTTAGCAGGAAAAGGCGTATTTCTGTGCAAGCGTAAACACAAAAAGGAATTGTTCAATAAAGGAATAATATGTACAAATTAACTCTCTCTTTCTCTCAAATTGTTCTATTTTATTATAATCCTCTCAGTGGTTTGGTTTAGGAGTATTTCACGTGTATTTTAACTAATGTCCCCTTCCGTGTTATTTTCAACGGAACCGATTTAGGAAGGCTGGTGGCCATGCCCTTAAATTCATGTTTGGCATGTTTGTTTATCAAACTAATATTGGTTAGATGCCCATCTTATGAAAGAATGATGCCAACAACTAGAGAGGCAAGCGGTGAGATCAGGTAAGAGCCCTGCCCTCAGGGAGATGTTCGTTTGGAAGGAGAATGATACACACAAAGGCCTGGGATCCAGGTGGAAAGATCTGGAGAAGAATGGGTAAGTGCGGTATGGGGCGGGGGGTGCTCTGGGGGTGCGGGCGTGGGAGAGGGCAGGCATGTGGGGACGGAGAGGACGCAGGCCTGCCAAGTGTGGGAGAAAGTGCCCGTGAGGATGATGAACTCGAGCAGGTGGAGAAGACCCACCCTGGACCCGGGAAGGCAGGTCTGCCTGGGGAAGGGTGTGTGTTGGGGGAGGGGATCGGGCTTGTAAAGGGCCACTGAGGCCCCCCGGGGAGGTGGGGGCAGGAACTGCTGTCCTGCAGGTTGATTGCTGAGGGTGGAGAGCAAGCCAGTGGTCAGCCAGTGCAGGGAGCACCCTACCAGGACTGCGCTGAGACGGTGGGGTCCCTGCAAAAGAAGGGAGTCTGGAGCTCGGGAGAACTTTCCAGAAGGCCATGGAGCAGGGTTAGGGAAGGGGCGGCAGGAGGGGTGGAGCCCAGGATTAGGTCCGGGGTGGGGAGTAGGGGAAAGAGCTCTGCTGTATGGAAACTCATGAGAAAATACTTGCTTGTGGAAAGAAGAAGGCTTTAGATTTCAAACTGAAAGTTGTTTTTTTTCCCCCATAGGACTTTCTACGATAACCCTTGAAAAAGATGTCTAGGGCCAGGAACCACAGGCATCAATGAGCAAATCCAGTTGAGAACATTGAGGTTTTGCTTAGGAGTAATGAGTTTTTGCCCCAAGACCTGGGCTCGCGCTAGCACAGCTCGGACCTGCCCTCCCGCCGCTTAGGCGCCATCCCGCAGGGAAAGTGCTTGTAGCGGTCATGCGGCGGTTGACAGCTGCCCTATTTTTGTTCTGCGGTCATCAGTTGCTGCCCAGATGGCACACGTTGTGTTTCCTAATATTTCTGGGTCGCTGTAGGGGATGAGGGTTAGTGACGGTTTGGAATGTTGGATGGTTAGCTCAGTTTTGGATTTATCGATTGTTAGTTTCTGGCGGGATATCCGAACCCAAAGAAATTTTTTTTAAGTAAATCAAAAACATAATTCTTACAGAATCAACAATAATTTTGCGTGTTTTCTTACTTAACGGTGGTCCCAGCACACAGTTCGGCACCCCGTCATAGGAGGCACCGGATGAGTATTTGCTGAATTCATCATTTTCCCTGGTGGAATACCCGTGTGTGTCATCAAAGTGCTCAATAAGGACCAAGTAGGAGGGCTTTTCTCTTTGATTCCGGAAGGATTTTGAAATAAAGGATCAGTGTGCCAATTCCTAAGCCATTATAGTAACTCCTACGTTTATTAGAGGACAGTGTTCTCACCCTGTGAGTGCAGCGAAGCGTGGGTTTTAGAAGTAAAAAGACTGGTTCGAATCCAGGCTGGATCACTTGCTGAATGTGTGTGACCTTGGGCAAGTTATCATCTATCTTCTGTGTGCCTTATGTCCCTCGTGTGCAAGATGGGAGCGGGAGTATCTGACTGACAGGACTTGGGCAGGGACCGAACGGGGTAGCGTCCATGATGCACTTCCCCAGTGCCCAGGAGGTAGCACGTGCGCAGGGGGCCGTGGGAGTCTTCCCGGTTAGGGGTGGTTACAGGTGACAGAATGCACAACCCGGGGCCAGGTGCTGTTTCTTGGCCGGTGTTATTTGTCAGTCCTGGTGGTAAATGTTTACATAGGCAAGGGATAGTTGGTGGTAGTGTTGCTGAATCCTGTCACAGGCATTTTCGTGTAGTCTGGTTGGGCACAGACTCGCTACAAATTATTTCTCAGCGAAGAAAACAGAGCGAAATTAGCATGTTTTATGTGAACTTACTACTTACTTTAAACTTTTACAAGGAGTTTCAGACAAGGGCGAATTGAAACCGCAGTCCTTTGAACAATGAAAATTTCAGGGCTTGTAGTTTGTGAATTTCACTTCTGTCTTTTCCTTATTATTTCAAGCTCTTGGTTCTTTGAGAATGTGGTAAAGTTCTATCACTTCAGACCTCAGAATTAGAATTGAAAACACAGGATTCTTTCCCTGGGTTGATGAAAGTCATTTATTGTTTGCTGGGTCAAACACAGCATGCTATTTGTCACACTGTGGTTTGTGTATCTTTCTAGAAGCTTTCAACTTTGATCTGAGTCAAAGTAGACTCAGTAGCACAGATGACAGAGTTAAAAAAAAAAGCCCGTGATGTGCATTGTCACTCATAGGAGCTCTAAATCAACAAGTACAGAGACGCAGAGTGAAAAACCCCGTTCCTTTAAAGAGGCTTGTACGATCTTGTGAGAGCAGACCTGTGCCTTTCTTGGGCGAGACAAAGGTGTGGGACAATTTATTAGTTAAAGATTGAGTTCACTGTGTGCAATCAAAAGGCGCCTCTTCAAGGCCATATTCTGGCCCTTGCCTGTATTTTTAGGTAAACACTCCCATTTAAAAGACCTCGCGGAGCAGGGCTCTGCGCACATAAAAGCGGCTTTCTTAAACTGTCATCAGAGTGGATTTTAGAATGTGCTTTTAATACTTACAAGGTTGATGTTTGCCTTTTAAAAAATGCTATTTGAGATAGCTTTTTATTTAACTTTCCCCTCGGCATGCCTTTTACCTGACTTGCAGCAGCATTAAGGAGACTCACCTTGTTGAGAGAGGGCAGACGAAGTTTTAGGGAAATGTTGCACATGTGACCTTCTGAAAGTCAAGGCTTTAAAAAATCCTTGTTTAAACACCGTAAAAACTGGATGGAAACAAAGGCACATGATCTCCCGTTGAACATTTGGTTTCAGATTCTTTTTATTGAGGCCGGGTCGATTATACTGGGAGAGAAATTAATTGTTGTCCAGGATTGCTCTTTACTTCCATTTCCTCTCTGGTGGGAACGAACAGTGGCTCAGATCGATAAAAGGGTAAAGGGAAGAGGTTTGGGACGTAGGACAGACGGAGAGATTCGGCTCTGGATTACGATTCTCCTGAGATGCTCAACTCTGTTTTCAGTCTGTATTCGCAGCTTCAGTTACTGGAGGGGCTGCAAGCTTGTACGAATATTATTCGTATGTTATTGGCAAGCTACGTGCCGCGTGGCGGTCCGGTCGAGCCTCGTTTGTTGTCCTTTCTTTTGCTTCCTCTTTCGAAGCAATCACTTTCCTACGGCTTTGTATTTCTATACCCGCTCTGTGGTTAAAGTCAAGTATATCGAGGTAAACGGGGTACCTTTCAAAGGACACAGTGCCCTGTGTTTTGACAAGTGCAAACAATCACGTGACCACCAGCGTCAAGACCTACAACGTGCCCTTCATTACAAAAAGGCTCCTCGGGTCCCTTTGTGGCCAGTCCCTTTCCCTTCACCCCCAGCCCCTGGTGACCGCTCGTCTCTTCTCTGTCTGTAGTGTCACCTGTTCCAGAATGTCACGTACACGCAGCCATATCACGTGTGACCTTTAGAGTCTGGCTCCTCCCCCTGAGCACACTGCTTCTCGTTCATGTTGTGACACGCATCTCCAACTCCCTTTCGTGGCTGAGACATGTTCCGTCTGCCTCACTTGGCTTAGCCGCTCACAGGCTGGTGGACATTTGGGTTGTCGCCGGAGTCTGGCAACTCTCAATGAAGCCCCTGTAGACGTCCATGTACTGGTTTTGTTTGAGGTTAGGTCTTCATGTTTCTTGGATGGGTATTTAAGAGGGGGACCATTGGGTCCTGCGGGGGGAGGGGCGTTTTCCTGCTCTCCCGCGTGCGCTGTGGCACGTTCTGGTGGCTCTGTATCCTCGCCGGCACGGGGTGAGGGCGGTCTTTCTCCCTCCGACCTTCTCCACTCTCCCTCCTCCTCCTGGGAGCCAGCCTAATGGCGCGTTTGGTACTATCTCAGCATGGGTCAGGTTCCCCCAAATGGAGAAAGATGTTCAGAATCTTTTCAGGTGTTCATTTTCCACCTGTGTATCTTGGCGAAGCATTTGTTCAAGCCTTATGCCCGTTTTAAAATTGTATTTTATTATTTTTTTATTTTAGAGAGAGAGTGTATGTGAGTGGGAGAGGGGCAAAGGAGAGATACAGAGAGAGAGAATCTTAAGCAGGCTCCACAATGAGTGTGGAGCCCGACTCGGGGCTCAGTCCCACGACCCTGGGATCATGACCTGAGCCAAAATCAAGGGTCAGACACTCAACCTCCTGAGCCACCCACGCTTCCCATGCCCATGTTTTAAATTAGGTTCTTTGCATTTATCGTATTTTCTGGCTATAAGTCCTTTGTTAGATAAGTGATTTGCAAATATTTTCCTTGAGTTCGTAGCCTATCTTTAAAAAAAATTTTTAAACAGTGACTGTATAGCAAACATTTCTCATTTTGATGAAGTCCAGTTTATTAATGTTTGTTTTCAAGGATTGTGCTTTTGGGGTCATACGTGAGAGCCTCCTACCTAACTGCAGATCACAAAGATCGCTCCCATGACTTTCCCCAAGAGTTTCATAGATCAGCAGTTTGCCTTTACGCCTACGGAGCATTCTGAGTCCCTGTTTATATAAGGTGTGAGGCTTAGACCAAGGTTATCTATGTATTATCTTGAGTATTTGTCCAATTATCCCAACAGCATTTGTTGAAAACACTATCATTTTTCTTCTAATTGCCTTTGTATTTTTGTCAAAGATCAAGCGGCCATTTGTGTGGGTCTATTTCTGAACTATTCTGTCTCGTTGATAGGTGTATTTTTATTCCTTTGCCAACACCATTCTGTCTTGATCGCTATAGCTTTACTCTAATTCTTAAGATTGGATACTGGGAGTCTTCCAACTTGGTTCTTATTTTCCACAGTCGTTTGGCTATTTTAGATCCTTTGTCTTTCCATATCAATTTTGGAATCAGCTTGAATGCACGCACAAAAGTTCTGCTGGGATTGTGATTGGAATTGCACTAAATCTGTAATTTGGTTGGAGAAAGTGTTCCAATCCATGAACATTGTATATTTCTCCATCTGATAAGGTTTTTCTTCCTTTCTTTTCATCAGGGTCTTATAGTTTTCAAAATATGTTTGTATTTATACCTAGATATATCATTTTTGAAGCAGTCGTAAATGGTATTGTTTTAAATATTTTTTTCTTTCTCATTGTTCATTGCTTGTATATACAAATATAATTTCTGTGGGTTGACCTTGTATCCTACAAACTTAATAAACTCACTTGTTAGTTTTAGAAACTTGTTTTGTGGGTTCTTTGGGATTTTTGGCAGTCATGACATCTGAGAATACAGCAAATTTTCTGTATGCTTTTTCTTTCTCTTTCTTTTTTTCTTCCTTCCTTCCTCCCTACCACCCTTCCTCCCTTCCTCCCTCTCTCTCCTCCTCCCTCCCTTTTTTCCTTCCTTCCTTCCTTCCTTCCTTCCTTCCTTCCTTCCTTCCTTCCTCCCCTCCACTCCCCTCCCCTCCCCTTCCCTCCCCTCTTTCTTTCTTTCTTTCTTTCTTTCTTTCTTTCTTTCTCTTTCTTTCTTTCTTTCTTTCTTTCTTTCTTTCTTTCTTTCTTTTCTTTCTTTCTTTCTTTCTTTCACCATACTGAAACTGGCTAGGACCTACAGTGTGATGTTGAGTAAGAGTGGTGATTGGTTCTCTTGTTTTAAGCAGAAAATAGTTTTCCCACCATTGACTATAGTGTTAGCTCTACATTTTCTGTAGATGCCTCTTATCAGATTAAGGGATTTCTTTCTTATTTTCAGTTTGCTGAGTATTTAATCATGAATTAATGCTCAATTTTATTAATGCTTTTCTGCACCAACTCATATGATCATGTGGTTTTTCTTCTTTTGTCTGTTTATATAATAGATTGCATTGATTTTTGGATATTTAACCAGCTTTGTATTCCTGGGATAAACCCCACTTGATAATGGAGTATTACACCTTTCTTATGTATTGCTAGATCCAATCTGCTAGTATTTGTTGCTAGAAGTTTGTGGCTATGTTCATGAGGGTTACTGGTGTGTGGTTTTCTTTTCTTATAAGGGGTTTGCCCAGTGTTGGTGTCAGGGTAAGGCAGAGTAGGGTTTCTCCTTCTTATGGGTTACACACACACACACACACACACGCGCGCACACACACACACACACACACACACACACACACACACACAAGTTTACTACAGTGATGTCTGAACCCATCACCCCAGTGTAGGGACTAAGGGATTACCCTGCTTTGCATCTCCCTCTGTTCCTTTCTTATTCTACACAAGGACTCTCCTGCAGAGGCAGCCACCATGCTGAAGTTGCTGGTTGTCATTAGCTTGCTTTTGTTTATATACATAGTCTGTATGTTTCTAACCCTCAATATGTATACATTCTCCTCATTATTTTTCAGCTTGATACATGGCATCATACTAAATACCATCTTCTCAGACTTTTTTCATTTAATGTTGTTTTTAAAATTCATCCATGCTATTGCCTATAGTTGTAGATTGATGATTATTTATTTATTTACTTACTGATTTATTTATTTATTTTACTGCTGCATAGTTTTCTACTATGTGATGCCTATACCTTAGTTTATTTGCCCACTTTCCAGCCCATGGCCATTCAGGTTTTTCTTAGTTTATTTTTTTCCTTAGACTCAGGGCTGCCATGAAAGTGCCTACATGGAAGCTAGGGGGGCAAGAATTTTACGAGGGTATATGCCTAATAATAAAATTGCTAGGTGAGGTGTGCCAACGCCCAGCTTTAGAAAACAATGTCAATGCTTTTTTATAGTGGTTTCAGAGTGGTTGTAGCAACATATATTCCCAAGAGCGTAGGTAAGTTCTCACTAACCTGCAGCATCTCCAACATTTGGCATGGTTAAGCTTTTTTTTTTTTTAAACTTTTTTTTAATGTTTATTTATTTTTGAGGGCAAGAGACAGAGCATGAGTGGGAGAGGGGCAGAGAGGGAGACAGAATCCGAAGCAGGCTCCGGGA
The DNA here is from genome assembly GCF_014898765.1 of Herpailurus yagouaroundi. Lineage (NCBI taxonomy): Eukaryota > Metazoa > Chordata > Mammalia > Carnivora > Felidae > Herpailurus > Herpailurus yagouaroundi. Next base: position 4,453,938 of record NW_024412700.1, on the reverse strand, counting down.
TCCGAGCTGTCAGCACAGAGCCCAATGCGGGGCTCGAACTCATGAACCCTGAGATCATGAGCCAAAGTCTGATGCTTAACTGCCACCCAGGCACCCCAGCATGGTTAAGTTTCTTAAAGCTAGTTAAGTGTAACATGTAATCGCATTGTGGTGTTAATTTGAATTTTCCTGATTACTAAGGTAGAAAAGCTTTTCATATGATAATTCTCTGTTCATATTTCTTCTTCTGTGAAATCCCCATTCATGTCTTTTTTCCTATTTATCTAATTTCATTTGCCTTTTCCTAGTGTAGTCATATGTAGTAGTTTATATATTTTGGATATAGGTCCTTTAGTCAGTTAGATGTGTTGCTAATATCCCAGTTTGTGGCTCAGTTTTTTCATTTTTTTTATATTATTTTTTTGGTAAAGAGTTCTTAATTTTCATGTAGCCAAATTTATCAATCGTTCTCTTTGTGGTTAGTGCTTTTTGTGTCTTAGAGGTATGTCTCTACCTTGAGATCGTAAAGATACTCACCTAAAGTGTCTTCGATTTACCCGGAATAGAGTTTTGTTTCTGATAGAATGTAGGGATCCAGTCTCATTTTTTTCCAAGAGTAGACACTTAATTTTCCCAGGACCGTTTGACAAGTAGCCGTCCTCTCCTCAAGGGCTCACAAACTGTCTGCATTTCACGTGAACGTCCCAACTTGCTGTTTGGGTCTAGCTGCGGGATTCCTGTCCCCTCCAGTGGCTGGCTGTCTGTGCCGTGTCACTGTCTTATGTACCCTGGAGTTGGGACGTTTCTTACTACCCGGTGGGCTCTGTCTCCCCACTGTCACCTTCCTCAAGAGTGCCTTGGCGGGGCGCCTGGGTGGCGCAGTCGGTTAAGCGTCCGACTTCAACCAGGTCACGATCTCGCGGTCCGGGAGTTCGAGCCCCGCGTCAGGCTCTGGGCTGATGGCTCAGAGCCTGGAGCCTGTTTCCGATTCTGTGTCTCCCTCTCTCTCTGCCCCTCCCCCGTTCATGCTCTGTCTCTCTCTGTCCCAAAAATAAATAAAAACGTTGAAAAAAAAATTAAAAAAAAAAAAAAAAAAATGCCTTGGCTACTCTTGGCCCTTTACCGCTTCGTATAAATTCTAGCCTCTCGTGTTCCACAGAAAGCCTCGTCGCAAGCGTTTCCGTGATTCTGTTCCACGTATGTCGGCCGTGGGGCAAGTCGGCAAGGTCCGGGGTCTCTCTGTGCAGGGACAGCGTCTCCTCTTGTCCTGCAGTCCTTCTGTAATGCCTTGCAGTAAAACTTGATAAAACGTCTCCACGCGGGTTCTGCCCATCTCATGTCAGATTCGTACCTCGTTGTCTACAGACGGGTTTGTTGTTATTTGAATGGTATTAATTATCTTTCTTTTCTGTCTCCGGTCAAGAAATGGTATCGATTGGGGCGCCTGGGTGGCTCAGTCGGTTAAGCGGCCGACTTCGGCTCAGGTCATGATCTCTCGATCCGTGAATTCGAGCCCCGCGTCGGGCTCTGTGCTGACAGCTCAGAGCCTGGAGCCTGCTTCAGATTCTGTGTCTCCCTCTCTCTGACTCTCCCCTGTTCATGCTCTATCTCTCCCTGTCTCAAAAATAAATAAAACATTAAAAAAACTTAAAAAAAAAAAAGAAGAAAAAAGAAATGGTATCGATTGTTGTATGTGGATCGTCTGGGGAAGCTATTTTGAGAAACTCTGATGGTAATAATCGGAATACTCCCGTCGGGTTTTCTGGAAGCCTCCTCATCTGTAAATAATGAAATTCTGTCTTTCTCAATTATAACCTCTTTAATCTCGTTCTCTTCTCTTGCTGTGCCTCCTTAGAAGAGATGGTGCTCCGTGGCTGCATTTCTGACAGTAAAGGAACGCTCCCAGTGTTTTACCGCTAAAGCGGCATTGGCTGCAGATTTGTTTTTTCCTGTTGGGTTTGTGCCCCGGAGACTAAGACAGCACCTGAGGCGGCAGGTGCTTCCCCCAGTGTGGCTGAACGGAGTTGAGCTAGTCTTTTCCTCCTTGGCCAGTGCGGGGAGGACACGACGGTCCTGGCGGCACCGTGCGGGGCCACGCTGGCCGGCCGCCAGTTCTGGCCCCGGGGCTCACCGCTTCCTGTTCCCCTGTGGCCCCTCAGTCGTGACGTGGCAGCATCCCGAGTCTGCAGACGGAAGGGGTCCACGAAGCTCCCTGATGAGGAGCGTGCTCGTGTCCCGGAGGCTCAGACACAGTCCGGGACCCGCTCGGGTGCAGGACTGTGACTTCTAGCCCAGCAGAGGTGGAAGGGGACATCTCCACACACAGCCATGCGGTTCAGGACGCGGGACTTCGCGAGATGTCCATACTTTCTCTGTGACTGTCTTCCGTAAGTCGCACGCCTCAGAGGAGGACCAGGGGCTGGTTTGGTTCTTTGTCTTCCAAGCATCGGAATAGGCGAAGTTGAGTCTGGCTTGTCTTCCTCTTAAACACTGAGTGACGCTCTACGTTGTCTTGGCATGTGGCTCGGCCCAGCCCCTCAGCATTCACCTGTAGTGTTGAGCCCTGGGCGTCAATAAAATGGGTGAAGTTTCACAGCGTAAATCTTTGCAACGTGGGGACGATACTAGAAAGGAGCACACATTTACTGAGCACCTAGTTTTCAGAGGTACTGTTTCAGGTAGTTTTGCATACATTGTCTTATTTGACACTCGTTCTGTCACGTGAGACAGGTGGCACATTTATTCTTTGTTGAAAAAACTCCGAGTTAGAGGGTCTAGGACGCTTGTCCGGGTCAGAGGTAGTGATTATTTATCCGGAACCCAGATATACTTCTTCATGTTCACAGCTCTTCCCATATATTAAGTTTGTCAGAGGCACATGAAAAGAAAATGATCTTAAATTTCCAATTCTCGCTTGTTATCACCCAAGAGGTCTTCCTGACACAATTTTGGTAAATTGTTTTCAATAATTTTAAGGGATAATAACAATGTGACGTGTGGATTTAAGTCCAGCTTTGTTTTCTGTCTGGCTGGGAGAGGTCCGTGGCTCCTACAGAAAACATTTGTGCCAAGAAAAATGAATGTTCTGTTTATTTAGGACCTAAATGAAAGCAGAATTTGCCAGATATACTTTGTTTTCTTTAAGTGGTGGAAAAAAAAAAACTATTAGCCAAAGTCACGTTCTCAGAGAGTCTGACCGCGATAAAAGGGTCGTAGATGTCCCGGTCAACCCGCAGTGGAGGTGGGTCCCAGCACCTGACTAGGGAGTTAAAACAGTTTGCACCTTCTGCGTTTGCCTACTCGTGAGGGGGGTGATTCGGTCAGGTGCCTCTGGAATTAGATGCTGTTTCGTGGACTGGGGACACACAGCGTCCCCTGCTAAGGATCAGCATTGTCCCTGCCTTCCAGCTTGCCTGCGATGGAAGCTGAGGGATGGAAAGAAACCACTAGGCAAGAATTAGTTGAATGTCACTGTCTTACAGTCAGTCACTGATATGGGTGGAGAGCAGCTCAGAGCTGAGGCAGGTTCAAGAGGTTAGCTGGCTCATCACCCTTACGCTATACAAGAGTAAACACAACGAAGTGAATCGTCCAGGGTTATAAGATTGTGTATTGTCGAAACTAAGAAGTCTCAGGTTTTGGTGTCGGATCGTCCCATGATACCTTCAAGGGGCTTGGAGTTTAACTTGAGAAGACTTGGGTCACACACACAAAGCAAGTGACAACAATCGTGTCCATAGCTTCAGTGGGAGGTCAGGGAGAAGAGTGAGCCCGAGGCATCATCGCGGAAGAGTCCCGTCCAGGCGAGTGTGGGCGAGTGGGGGAGTGAGCACGGCGGCCAAGGGGGGCAGGAATCGCGTGATCACGCGTTCAGAGGAAAGGGGCGAGGTGAGTGTGTCCAGGCAGCAGAGAGCACGGGGAGGTGGGGAGGTACGGGGGCCACGGTACAAAGGGCCCCGGCCTTGGGCGGGCAGGGGGCTTGGACCTGACGTCTTCACTCCCTGTGCACAGACCTTCAGGAGGCATTTGACCTTTCCCTGTTTGTCTCTGTGTCTCTGCGTCATTCGTATACTTCCCTTGCGATGCCTCAGATTTTCCCATTAGTTGTTTGCAGTGTGGTTGTCTTGCCAGCAGGCTTGGGGCCTCTTTGGGATGCAGACCCCGTCTGTTACCTGTGTGCTTATCCAGGGCCCGGCACGGACACTCACATGCTTCCGCAGCGAGGGAGCAGGCGTTGGCTGCTGGAGGGCGGAGCGGAGGGGTAGCACGATGAAACGGTGCGTGCAGCTCAGTGTTTAAGGTGTCTGTGGGCTGGGGTGGCGGTCGTGGAGGAGAAGCCAGGAGACCAGATGAGAGGCAGCAGTGATGATCCAGGCAGGCTGTGTGGAGTGTCTGGGTTGGAAGATGAGGAGGGACCGGGGAGGAAGAATCCACAGAATGTGGTCAACAGGTGTGTGTGCTGTTCCCGCGGCCGCGGTCTCTGTTCCAGTGTGTGCATGCTGTTCCCGCGGCCACGGTCACTGTCCCAGTGGGACACGCTTCACCACGCCTGCTGTTGCTAACGGGGAGGTGGTGCTGCGAGCCCAGGCTTTTTCCTTCCACCTTAGTTGTCTTTTCCCTCTGGGTTGAGAATCTTCCCTTTGCTGTTTTGCAGATTCACTGCAGTGCATGTCTAGATATGGATTGAATTTTATTTACTCTGCTCAAGACCCACTCGGTGTGCTTCTTGAACTGACAAGTTGTATTTCCGAGTGATTCCTCAAAATTTTGTACGTCGTCTTTTAAAATGTGCTTCCGCTCTTTTCTCTCTCCAGTCTCTCTCCAGGGCTCTTCTGTTGGCACGAGCGACATACCTCCTATCTCACCCCTCTGCCTCCTGCCCGTCTTCTTATGCTGCACTGTGGGTGACCCCCACGGCCCCCCACCATGGACGATCCCCACGGCCCCCCATGGGTGATCTCTGTCCCACGGCTCCCTGCCAAGGGTGACGTCCACGGCCCCCTACAGAGGGTGACTCCCACGGCTCCCCACCATGGATGATCCCCACGGTCCCTCATGGATGATCTCTGAGGCTCCCTGGCGAGGGTGACCCCCACGGCCCCCCATGGGTGATCTCTGTCCCCACAGCTCCCCGGCGAGGGTGACCCCCACGGCCCCCCGTGGGTGATCTCTGTCCCCACAGCTCCCCGGCGAGGGTGACCCCCGCGGCCCCCCGTGGGTGATCTCTGTCCCCACAGCCCCGCACTGCATGCAATACTCTCCCTTTTTCCTGTGGCGTTTAGCACATTGACCGGGGGTTTTATTTTAGTGATTATATTTTTCAGTTTTATAATTTTCATTTTGTTCTCTACTAAATGAGTTCTTTTTTTAGAGTGTCTTTTATTTCCTTTCCGGAAGATGTTGCCCTGGCTCACTGCTGTCCCAGTTCGTGGTACTTGCAGCATTGCCGTGGGTGATTCTTCTGACGCCCTGCTCCTTGACCGCCCCTCCTTCAGGGTCTGGTCCTCCGCTCCACCTGGGTCCCTGCAGCCCTGCCCACACCCGCCACCTTGCTGATCCCCCCCTCCTGCCTGCGCTCCCCTCCTCGCCCCCTCCAGGCACCTACCCTGCCCACCACCCTGCTCCTGGCTCTTGTCGCCTCCTCCCGCTCTCCGGGCTCTGGGGAGCTGCGCTCCGTGAGCAGAACGGCCTGTTTACCCTGTTCCTAGTGCCGGAGGACCCCCCGCCCCCGTCCCCACTTCTCTCTGGCCCCGGCTGGGATCCGAAGGTCTGTCATAATCCAGGATGCACACTCCTAGCGCTTACTCCCGGCCATGCCCCAGCTCCTCTGTCCCTCATGCCCTTTGCGACACTCAGGGAAAGCCACAAAAGTAATACGTGTCACCTTGGAGATTTGAGTGAATAGGAACCTTTCTTAGAAATAAAATGCATTTTTAAGGTACAATTTTCTTATTGGCCTGCTTTGTGATCCTTTAAACAAATGTAGATCATACTTATAAATCCCATAATCCACAAATTAGCAATAATGGTGTACAATCGTGGGGAAACATTATTTCTGGTATGCAGTGAAAAAAAAACAACCAAAAATTCACTTTCATCTCTAGATGAAGGAGTATAAAGTTGGCACAGTTTGTGTGTGTGTGTGTGTGTTTCCAGGTTTGATGTGGCATTTCACTCTGGTATGTGGTTAAAACGAGCACCCCTTCGGAGACCTACATGTCTTGGCTCTGCGATAGTCTTTCTACCACCTTCTCGGGGCGGGGGAGGGGGTGGGGAGTAGGTGGGAAATTTGCTCCACAGAAGAGCTCTACCGAGTCAGGGCACAATTTGAGTCTTTATCCGAACTTCATCTTTTAATTACAGAAATGTTAAAGAAATAGCCACTCAGGTGGCAAAGATTGGCTTTTCAGCTGCTATTTTATGGAGCTATTAACTCAGAGACACCATTACTTAAATGTAATTTTTATTATTACAATTAAAGACTGATTTGATTTTATGAGATCATGCATTTTAATTTTATGAAAGTTTTATAGTTTAATCCAATTTAAAAGATTACTCTGTATTAAAGTATAAGCAAGTGCAGTATTAGAATTATACGGTGCTTCTCTAGAAAATCTGCTGTTAAAACTCGTGTGCACCTGACTACTTCGGTAGAACCACGTTTCCTGATGTAACTATGTAACAGCTACAGAAAAGCAGTCTGGGCTTAGTCCGTGTGTGAAATGACAAGCAGCGGTTTGCTTATTAAATGTATCGAGTCTGATTAAGCCTCCAGTCCGTTTTCTACGGAATGTAAAAGTTGCTTTTCTTTCAGTGGATTCTCGGAGGAAGGGATTTTGGGGGGTCAAAGGGAGCTTTCATGGCTATTGTGCTGTCTGTGCGGCGAAGTCGTGAAAACGGAGGCCGGCCACTCAACACGCCAGCTTCTGGCCCTCACATCTCACAAAGGGAGGACGTTTAAGGACGTTTAAGGAACTCACCCGCACAAAGCCATCACGTGGCCGCCAAGGCCAGCTTATGACTTTGGAAGTTTCCGTGCGAGTTTTGAAGCCTTTTTTGTTTTGTTTTGATGGAGGGAAAGAATGTAGAGGAGTATTTGCACCAAATAGATTAAGCTGTTAGTAAACACGTCCCCTTTCAATGAACTGACACGGGGACAAAGAAAGTGCTTTGCCGTGGTCAGCTGGATTTGTCCTAAGTCACAGGGACAAACAAGTGAGGCAGGGGACCCTCTTTAAAACCCTAAGTCGGAAAGGGTCCGTGACAGGAGCAAAAATTGAATTAGTTTCTTCTTCCCATTTATTTCGGCTCAAAGCCTGCTCTCCTCTTACTTGTCGTCTTGGGAGGGGAACCTGGTTTTTCCAGCATCGAATTAGCCTAGGAACAAACATTCCTCAGGAATGTGAGTCCTTTTCAAGGTCTGAGCACTTGTCGTGAATGAAGGGGCTCCTGCTTGGGGAGGGGCTGGTGGCTCGTATCTGTGGCCGCCCTCTCGGCCCAGCCAGGCGATAATTAATCTCACTATCAGAGCCGCTGAACAGAGGGGGCTTGTTCGCGGTGATGGAGGGGCTGATGGGTGGCCTGAGCCCCTGAACGAGGCCGGTCACTGGGTGGGGCCCTCACTTCCTGCGAGCACGCATTAATGACAAGGAAAGAAAGAAGGTTCTGCGGTTCTTAGAGCACTCGACGTGAGAAGAGTTTGCAAAGCCCAGAGGAATTCTACACACGGAGAAATGGCACAGGGGGCCGGGGTAAATGAGAGGATCTGTCTTTTTTTTTTTTTTTTTTTTTTTTTTAATTTTTTTTTTTTCAACGTTTATTTATTTTTGGGACAGAGAGAGACAGAGCACGAACGGGGGAGGGTCAGAGAGAGAGGGAGACACAGAATCGGAAACAGGCTCCAGGCTCTGAGCCATCAGCCCAGAGCCCGACGCGGGGCTCGAACTCACGGACCGCGAGATCGTGACCTGGCTGAAGTCGGACACTTAACCGACTGCGCCACCCAGGCGCCCCGAGAGGATCTGTCTTAGCGGAAGCCGGTCCAGCCACCGCGTCAGCTGTTTTCATTTCCAGAACACGAGCGTTCGGTTTGAACGGGCACGAGGCTGTCGGAGACACGCCAGAGAGCCAGAGGGAAAATGCAAGCCATGGACACCATTCAGTAGTTTGGTTTCTGTTTTTAACCGTATTTATTTATTTTGGGGAGAGAAAAGGGCAGAGCGAGTGCGGGAGGGGCAAAGGGAGAGGGAGAGAGAGAGAGAGAGAGAATCCCCAGCAGCCTCCGCACAGTCAGTGCAGAGCCCGGAGCGGGGCTCAAACTCATGAACCGTGAGGTCATGACCTGAGCCGAAATCCAGAGTCGGAGGCTGCTTAACGGACCGAGTCCCCGCCCCCCGGGTGCTTGTCAGTGGTGTCACTTCCTAAAGGAATAGCTACCTCCGGAAGTTCAGGTTGTCTAGCTGTCCAAAGTTGGAGGTTCACCAAGAAAAGCTAAAATAATGACAAGGGGGTGTCCCGGGCCCTGTTTTGTTTTGTTTTGTTTTTCAAGTTTATTTAGTTATTTAGAGAGAGAGAGAGAAGGACGGTGGGGGCAGGGACTTCAACTCACCAACCTGGCGATCAGACCTGAGCTGAAGTGAGTCAGATTCACCCCACTGAGCCCCCACCCCCTACCCGCCCGGGGCCCCCACTGCCACCTGGGCCCAGTTTTCAAACTTGGGGCTAACACTGCTTGAAGATGTGAGGGGTGGGAAGGCGGGGACTTGGGGCCTCCCCACTGAGTGTGCGCTCATTCCCAGGAGTGGCAGGACCCCCCGCCCCCCCCCCCGTGGGACACCCTGGGACACAGGGGCCCTCGTGGATTCCTCGGCCCTAGCATGTGCTCGTGAGCCCCGCGCTCTGCCCTGAGGCGTGAAGCAGGTGACCGGAGGGCACACGCATGGGCCAAGATCGGGCGTCTGCGCGGGGCACCGAACCCTAGTCCCTTCTCTCCCGGGACTGGGGCGCGTTGAGACACTGCCAGGGGCGGTGCCTTTCACTCTCGCTCCGCACGAAGCAGGTTTAGAGCCACGCCCGGCCTGGTGCTGTGAGCCCGCAGCGCCCTTGCCCCTTAACCCCTGGGTCCCCTACTCAGAACTTTAGACCTGTCACCTCTCCTGGACGATTTTGTGACCCCCCCCCCTAGACAACGTGATTCTGCTGAGGTGACGCCTCTTGTGTGAACCTGGGGTGCTCCCGGGGGGCCGGGGGAGGGGCTGGGGGACGGGGCTGTCAGGGGGGCGGGCTGGGGGGCCCGGGTCCCGCAGCAGAGCTGGTCCCACGACCACGCGCGTGTCCCGGTTATGGCCTGTGAGTGCCCCGGCCGCCCCCCACCTCTGCCGCCTGCACCCCGGAGGGCAGACCCCGGCTGACGTTTGAGGGAGGAACACGGTTCCATTGCTCCAAGCGTGGAACTCTGGGGGACCGTTGGTGACGGATCACCGTTTTCTCCGTCAGTGAGATTCTACTTTTGTTTTTATCTGTTTTAGAGACAGCATAAGCAGGGGAGGGGGAGAGAGAGAGAGAGAGAGAGAGAGAATCCCAAGCAGGCTCCGTGCTGTCAGCGCAGAGCTGGAGGGGGGGCTGGATCCCGCACCCCTGGGATTGTGACCTGTGCTGAAATCAAGAGTCTGAGCTCAAGGACCTAGCCCCCCAGGCACCCCTATTTTTTTTTTAATTTTTTTCATGTTTTTAAATTTATTTTTGAGACAGAGAGAGACAGAGCGTGAGCAGGGGAGGTGCAGAGAGAGAGCAAGACACAGAATCTGAAGCAGGCTCCAGGCTCCGAGCCGTCAGCACGGAGCCCGACGCAGGGCTCGAACTCACGGAGCGCGAGATCATGACCTGAGCCGAAGTTGGACGCTTAACTGACTGAGCCACCCAGGCGCCCCTGGCACCCCTATTTTTAAATTTCTGTTCCAGTTAGTTAACCTACAGTGTAATGTTAGACTCAGCTGTACAATGGAGTGATTCAGCACTTGGATACACCACTGGGTGCTCATGGGGAGGGCATCCTTAACCCTGTTCACTCGATTTTCCCCTCCCCTCCCCTCCCCTCCTCCCCCCCTCCTCCCCTCTGGTGACCCGCAGTGTGTTCTCGGGAGTTTAGAGCCTGTGTGTGTGTGCGTTTATCTGGTTTTTTGCTTGGCTCATTTTTGTTTCTTAAATTCCACATATGAGTGAAATAGTATATTTATTTTTCTCTGATTTCACTTGGGATTATACTCTCTAGCTCCATGCATGTTGCAAACGGCAAGATTTCATTCTTTTTCTGGCTTAGTAATACTGTGTGTGTGTGCGCGCGCGCGCGCACACCACATCTTTGTCCTTTCGGCTACGGATGGACACTGGACTGCTTCTGTATCTCGGCTATTGTAAACAATGCTGCAGTAAACCTAGAGGGGGTGTATCCTTTTGAATGAGTGTTTTCGTATACTTTGGGTAAATACCCAGTAGTGGTGCAGTGCTACTGGTTAAACTCCAGACTTTATTGGATTTCACCAGTTCAGGGAGCTGGTGGGACACAGCAGGCACAAAATGTGGGGCTCGTGCGTGGTTTGGATTACAGAAGCTGAGTATGGTTCACACGTCATCGGAAGACCAATGATCAAAGAAGGATACGCAGGCAGCACAGAGCGGCAAACACATTCTCATCTTGATGTGCTAAGAGAAATAACTAGCGATGTGAGCCTAACTGGATCCCAGGCAAGGGGGCACCCTGTGATTCTTCCAGAGGAAGACGCGTCCGACCCTTGATCTCGGCTCAGGTCGTGATCTCACAGTTCGTAGGTTTGAGCCTCAGGTCAGGCTCTGTACTGACAGTGCAGAGCCTGCTTGGGATTCTCTCCTCCTCTCTCTCTGCTCTTCCCCTGCCCGTACTCTCTTTCGATCTCAAAATAAATAAAAACTTTTTAAAAACTTGGAAAAAACAAAGGACGTAGTAGGTGGAGTTGAGAAGGAGCGAAGGAATATGAGTTTTCTGTATGAATTTGAATCGTTGTAAAAATTGAGAGTTTTGCGTAAATATACAGACGCGAGCTTGGTGCGTGCAAATGTGTTGGCCCAGCAGGTGCGTTTCTTCTCCTGTGACCAAAGAACCCGCCGGTAATACAGTCTTCTTCTTGCCTTCACTATTCTGCTGCCCTCACTGTGGTGGGTAACCCACGGAGTGGGAAGGGAGTTGGCCCGGCATCCGAACCAGCAGGACCCCATTGCTTGGCTGTGGTTAGGTGCCCCCGGCGTGGACGGGCTCACCTACGTGGACGGCTGCGTCCTCTGGATGCCCATCTGCTGGGGTCTCACTTGCTCATAGGGCAGCAGCGTGCCTTTCTCTCCTCCCCTCTGGTTCCTCGAACGTCCACACGTAAAGTGGTACACACAGGACAGGAACGTTTGGGACTGAGGGTGGGAGGGATCCACGGGAGGGGGGTGCCAGGGAGAGACGGTCATGAGCGGAAGAGCCTGGTGAGTCTCCTGGGTGCCCGGAAGTGAGGGGCTGTCTCCCGCAGGCACATAAGGCTAAATGTTGACCATTAAATGTTTCCCTCCAGGGACCACATGGGCTGTCTCTTGGATTTTGAGAGTATGTCGCGTTCGCTTCCTCCGACTGAATTTGTCACCTCCCTTCGGAGGCACGTCTGTTGGCCACGGATTTCCCTCCTGTGTCACGTGGCTGTGCGAGTGCAGCAGTGGCAGGGCTCCGTGTAGGATTTAACATCGGGTTTGAAAAACCCTAGTCTGGCCGTACCACCTGTGTTGGAATACCAGCGGTATTGACGGTGGGAAAAATTACGTAATTCTTGTGCGGCTCAGTTTTGTCAACTCCAAAATAGGAGTCAGGTGTGGATTGTGGTGCACGTGTGCGTGTCTGTGACACCTCCATCTGTCCGGTCGGGAGCTCCCCACCACGTTCACGTGGGCTCTCTGGGCCCGCGTGGGCTCCCGCGGCTCCAGTCTGAGTTGAGGCAGTTTCTCCGCACGGAGCTCCCGTGCCCTGCTGCACGTTCAGACGTGGTCCCCTTCCTGGACTTGACCGGGACGTTCTACGTCTCGTGGACAGACGGCGGGCAGTGGGCCCTGCAGTGCGGCGTCCCGTCCCTGGAGTCTTGGGTCACCGGAGAATCGTCTGGCACACCCCCTCCTCTGCTTCTCTTTTCAGTCTTGGCCTCTGGGTTTTTTGTTCCTCCTGCTGGGCTCAGCTGTGTCTTTTTTTATTGCTATGTTTTGATCCAGTCCCCACGTGATCTAGTGGGAGATGCCTCACCGCCTCAGTCCTGGCCCCAAATCGTACAAGCCAGTCACAGTGTTCAAGCTCATCAGGCGCCCTGTTCCAACACAACCTTTGTTTTCCTCGGGAAATGGCACCCCTTTAACTGAGCTGGATTAAAAATAAATTAGTTCATGCGGTTGATGTATCGGGAACTTTTGTCCACGACAGGTGGAACCGTCGCAGAGGCACTGCTTCGGTGTCTTTCCTGCTCGCTCGAGCTGAGGTCGCGGCACGGCCCGCGGGCCGTATTTGAGGGCGAAGCTAGAAATCTAAGCTGGACATTTCCCTTCTCACCGGGCGAGGTGGTGGAACACTGATGAATGGCTGTGTCCTCTGTGTCATGCCTGTACTTTGTCTAGCAATCCCAGTGCCCGTGTCCAGGGGCCTTTGACCGTCTGTTGACCTTGCTCTCCTCCGTACATTGAATAAGCAGAAAATCCACTGAGAACCAGTGATTTTTTCCACGCAGTGGAATTCCGATGATCTGTCAGGAATTCTTTGGAAAGAAATGGATGACTTTATAGGACCGTATCGATGAGCGTAGTGAACGATCTCAAGGAAAGTGTCATTGGGGCGCCTAAAAGTCTTCAAATCCTCCTCCTTGTCTGTTTTGTTGAATTTCATAGAAAACTTAAATTATAGAAACGAAGCAACCATCTTTCCCTTTTTGTTTGGCTGACCGCCGGGAGCTGTTTTAAGTTGGATCTTATAAATATTCCATGAATAAATATTCCTCCTTTTTTCCCGGCAGTTGGCTTGGGTGGATGGCATCTTAAACATTTATGCCATTTTGGCAAAACTTGACAAAAACATTTCAGGTACTGATAGTTTTGTTAATGAATTAGTCAGCACCAAAAGTGTATATTATTGGAGGAAACCCTTGGAACCCATCACTCTGCTGGTTTCCTTTCCGACACTTGGCAAGCCCTCGCCAGCCTGCAGAATATTGATCTAGCGCTGCATCTCAAAAGGGAGCGTTTAAAAAATACCCAGGGCACTATTTCTGTGATAGCTTCCCCGAAAGGAGAGGCGACCAAGGAAGGGGGGTTATTGGCTTCATCTGAAGAACTATGATGTAGGTGTTACCCGTATTCGACCCGCAAAGGAGCTGAGTCTCTGAGAGGTCAAGTCGCTTGGCCCGTGTTGTAAGTCGTGTAGACGGGTTCAGAGCCAGAGTCCACATGTGGGTCTGAGTCCACACCACATGCTCACCGCCCCACCAGGGTTTTCAGACCTCCTTCGTGCCCGACGCTTCTCTGAACTAAATAATGAGCCGGGAGCCTCAACATACGAAACAAAAATGGTAGTATACTGGGTGTATATAATGGACGTGATAAATATGTTGCCTGTCTTATTATAAAGTAAATCAGTGAAAATAAAAGTGAGTTCTGATGAACATCTGAAGTCAGGAGTTCCTGGCTACATTAGCCATTTTCCAGGCTCTGCAGCCCATTTACTTTTGCCTTTTGTTTCGGTTACATGTCCTCCCCCCCCCCCCCGCCCCCCCCCCCCCCCCCCCCCAGCTGGACACAGCATCGCCTTGTTAACGTGTTACCTTGTAGCCTCAGGCCGCTCCTCAGTCAGACTAATCCAGAAGCTGAAAGAAGGTGAACAGGAAACTACCGGAGTAAGAGGTGACATACACACTGTTGAGTGTGGTGTGCGGTATTGTGACGTGACTGGTGTTTATTACTGTCGGGCTTATTGTGATGGGCTGGCCTTCTGGGCTTCAAAACAGCAAAACCAAGAGTCAAAAATGCAGGACACATGCGTGGAGAGATTTGAAGGTTGGCTTGTTGTCAAGAAATGCACTGTTGATGAAAACGTAAGTAACTTAGGAGTGAAGAGAGGTGGCTAATGTGTGCAATAGGGCTATTTTTATGTACGCTGTGTTTACATTTGATGCAAAATAATCAACGTTTGGCTTCCACATTATAAAACAATGTTAATAAAGACAGCGGGAGCTCATCTAGCTGTAAGGTGTATCATCTCTGCATACGGGCTCACGTGCAGTTTCGAACGGTACCGCAGAAAGCCGTGCACATTTAGGTGCGTTATTTTCATCCATTTAGAATTTCAGAGTTGTGAATTTGGAAAGAATATTAGAGATCATTTAGAGCATGTCAGCTCGCTTTATGGATGATGAACCCGAGGCCGGAGAAGCGAAGAAGGTTGCACAGACTAATTACCAACTACTTCGCGGGAGACGAGGCCTGGAACCTGCATCTCCTGGATCTTTGTCTGCTGGTCATTCCGTGCTGGGCCGCCAGGGCGGTCTGCTTCTGGACATGCGGTCCCGTCTCCAGACTGGGAACCAGTGACGTGTCAGACCATGAATGTCATAACATTTGGAAAGGAAGTTAGGGTCTCTGTAGATAGAGTTACTTTGCAGACTTTTATTCCCAGGGCGTATTGCTCCCTGTAAGGCAATAGGAGCCCAACTGATGAAGTTACCAGGCTGCATCCTGTGTCCATTTCCTGTTTTCCACCTGGAAAGTCTACGGGGCCAGAGGAAGCAGGGACACAGTCTGAGCAGTGTGAGTGTGAGGGAGCGGTGAGGCAGGGGAAGGTGAACGTTTCACTGGCCAAACTGAGACCCTCGTTTCACAGGGAACTTCGTGTCTGTGCCCTTCCCTCCCTTTGTGGCTCTGATAACCCAGGTCTGAAGAGAGCTCCTGAACAGAAAGCTGGGCATAGATACAGACGAAGGGAGAACTCAGCTTGCAGATTTCCTTAGTTAACTGGCTTATTAATCTATCCATCGACTGGCATTAACAATGTCTTGAGGTCTCAACACCTAAATGATCAGTGGTGGGTATTATCATTTTTAGTGTCCGTCCCGTTGCTGGGAGAGAGCAGCCTCCGCCCCGCAGAGCTCCAGGGTGGCATTTTGCGATCAGCCAGGGGATCAGAAAGTGCACTGGGTGTGTGGAGACCACACTCATTTGTGTCTTGGCTTTGCACGCACTCTGCTAAGACAATCTCTGTCTTTGAATTAGCGTAATTAGGCCATTCACATTTACAGTGGTTGTTGATATAGTCGGATTAATAGCTGTCATGTTTGTAACTGGTTTTTATTTCTCCCACTTGCTAGTTGTTTCCCTCCCTCCTTTTCTGCCTTCTCTGGTTTTAATTGATGTGCTTTGATCAAGACGTTGTATGATCCCATTTCCCTCTCCTCTTTAGCACATCAGTTATACTTATTTCTAGGTTTTCTTTTCGTGCTTGCCTGACAATGTGGAACATACATTTACATCTCATCTAAATCCTCTTTTAGATAACACACAGCCCTTGCTCTCATCCTTACACCACTGCTGTCATTCGTGGGACTTGTGCACATATAGCCATCACCCAGGGCACTGTTACCTGAGTACTAATGGGACAATAAGCAGTTATCCTTTAGATTAATTCAGAGTAGGAACAAAGATAGTATTTCCCTTCATTTATTCCTTCTCTGATGCTCTGCCTTTCTGTAAGCATCCCCGAGCTCCTGACCTCTGTTACCCTCCCTGGGGGAGAAAGGGACCGGAGGGGAGTGGGGGGGGGTAACTGCCTTTGCTCAGGTGGGATGGGTCTTCCCCCTACACAGTGTGGGCCTTTGTAAGGTAATGCTCCACTCCACCTGAGAATCTCGTGGGGCTCCTGGAGGTAAAACCCATAAAAGCGTGGGGTGCCCCTAGAGCTGTGGCCCCAGGAATTTCTCACGCTCAAGCTAGTCCGCACGTAGTTGATAGCAATTCATCAAAATCTCCATTTAAGTGTCCTACCAGTTTAGGGCTCCAGGTGAGTTGGTCTTACTGTGATTCTCTTTACTCCTCTGTGTCTCCAGTGTTCAGGACAGCGGTTTGCCCTGTGACCTCAAACCTCTGATCGGTTCAAGAAAGGTCACTGATTGTCCACCCGTTCAGATTTTCTTGGAGAGCAGAAGGGACAAACTCTAAGCTGTCTGCCTACTGGAGTGATAACAACTACTAAGTGGTAGGGAACTGTTTTAACATTCCTCGTTTTTTTTTGTTTTTTTTTTATATGTTTTAATAATATTTCTGTTAAAATATCTTATAAACATTTAAACCAGGAAGTTTGCTTAGGGTATCCCAAATATTAGCACTGTTAAGTTATTATTATTATGTTTTGCCAACAAAGGTGCTAATGTGATTTTCCTACAGAATACTACCAAATCCTTCCAATTCTGGGAGTATTGCTTAAGAATGTAATTCTACGCAAAGATGTATATTGTAGCGACATGTAGAACGCCTACGGAAATCATTATTTAAATTGTTGATTTATCATTTACCCACACTTAATCTGTTCTGTAAATTATTTTTTGTCTAATGTTTTGTGATGCCTTCTCCCATCGAGGTCTGTGAGCTCCTTGAGGACAGGGATGCTGTGATGTGTTGCTTTAAATGTCCTCCACAGCTCCCGCCCCATGAAGCTTGGCGGACTTGTGTCTTTCAGTCAATGAGGTTTGTGTGCAGGGCACCGAAGCGGCCCCTACGCTTGTGGGATTTTCAAGTCATAGTCTAGGGCATGGGCAAGCGTGGTCCAGGGCGCGGGCACCCTCGATCTAGGATGCGGGCACGCTCGCTCTAGGACACGGGCATGCCCTGTCCAGGATGCGGGCACGCCTAGCAAATGGTACAGGTTGTTGTTGATTCAGTGGAGGTAAGTCCTGTGCAGGAAGCACGTCTACACCCTGAATACAGGGTGACTGACATGTGGTTGATTCACAGAGTCTATTGGTTTATCGGAATAAACTAAGTCTGAGGAGGTGTCTGCTTGTGGAAGAAGCCTGAATTTCCAGTTTGTGTGACCTACCTCAGCTTGTTGCCACATGGCCCAGGTGGCACTTTTCAGAATAGCGCTTCTGTGTCCCTGCCCGTGGGTGTCAGTCAGGGTCCCTGAGGTTTCACTACAAAACTTGATTTTCACTTCGTGAACTCTATCCGAAATAGTCCATGTCACTAGGGCTGTGTGGTTGAAATCCATTTCACCTTTCCAAAAATCTGCCCGGTCCCCCTCCCCCCAGCCTTGGATTGGTCAGTGTGGTCACAACATTGTTGCTGTGTAGTTACTAAATGTTACAGTTTGTTACCTTCTCATTACTAAACAAGGTAGTTTGTACTGTTGTTAATTGTGTTTCACAGCAGATGCTCTAGATTGAAGTGATTGGAGGCTTTGAAAACTCATGATATTTTACCGGTTGTATTTCTGATTTTCACAATCGTGCATAAAAATTAATGTAACTACCATACGTTTTGGCTATGAACCTTTTAGGTTTTTTTACACCAGCGACCAGACTTGCTAATAAGAGAACTTTCAAGTGGAACTTGTGATTCTCCTTCTTTTATGTGTGTATACTGATTTATCCCACAGGTGTAGGTGGGAACATTTACTTTCTGTATATTAGCTACGTGTCTATGATTTTCACGTTGGTATTCCCGGCCCACATCTCCCTCCCGGGCTCCAGAGTGGAACCCCCAGCTGTGTCTCGTCACTTACGCTCAATTGTCTCAAGAAAACATAGCGTTTAGTGACTTAAATCTAAAAGTTGATTTCTCTCCATTTTAACCTATGATTCTATCAGTCTTTCCCATTGCAGAAAACATGACCCCTGCCCACTGTTTTGGGAAAAGCAGAAACTGAGAAGACCTGTTACAATAAGCAGAAATGCATCAGAGGACTGGAGAGGCGACTATAGAGGAGAAGGTGTGTGTGATTTTAGGTGCTACCAGTGGAGCTTCTAGAGGAAAGAGTGCAGAGGAAGTTGCTGTGTCATTGAAGGCTATGGTGTCTATGCCACTGAGATCTTCCCTTAGATCATCTAGGGAATCGGTATCAGACAGCACACGGCCCCGGGGAACGGAACGCACTCTGACCAGGGAAAGATCAGAGGTTGTGGAGACAGTGAGGTTACGCGGGCAGCTGTGCGTGGAGCTACAGAAATCACTCGCGGTCTCAGCTTATCGACGATGAACCGTCCGAAGTTTAAGTAGTCCCCTTGCAGAGGTAACGTAATATGTCCTCACAGTTCTGTTTAGGGAAAAGAACACATACAGAGAGGGTTTGGTGGGTCCACATGCTGTGGCATGTACTTTAGAAAGCCTTGACATTTCATTTCGTTTTAGTTTATTTTTTGAATTTTTTCTTTTTCTTTTTTAAGTTTTTTTAATGTTTCTTTTATTTTTGACAGAGACAGAGCATGAGTGGGGGATGGGCAGAGAGAGAGGGAGACACAGAATCCGAAGCAGGCTCCGGGCTCGGAGCTGTCAGCACAGAGCCCGTCGCGGGGCTTGAACCCACAAACCGCGAGATCATGACCTGAGCCGAAGTTGGACCCTCAACCGACTGAGCCACCCAGGCGCCCCTTGAAATTTCATTTTAATATATAGCAACGGTCCAGGGAGGATGAGACCAGGAAGAAGGAAGAACATGAATGTGTTAGGATGAAAGGCGTGTGTGTGTGCACACGCGTGAGCATATGTGTGCGTGCGTGTGCATGTGTGGGATCTGGGTGAGGGAGCGGGCAGCTTGAAGGCTGGGCCCTCCCAACTAGAGGTGACGGGCTTTTGTGCAGCCATAGTGCACTTGAACTTTGGGGACTACTTTTGAGGTGAAGGTATAGAAGCAGAGTAGCACCTTGAGGAAGGTGGGTTCTTCGTACCTGCATGGGGAGAGGTGGTGGGAAAGTGTGTTGGTCACGATCAGTTGTGTGAACGGATCCTGGGCTGGACACCGGGGGCGGGAACTGACTGGAGAGGAATGAAGACAGAAGGAAGGAACTGAGGAGGCTTCTAGAAGTAGCCCC
>NW_024412700.1:4431424-4434834 GCF_014898765.1 Herpailurus yagouaroundi | reverse complement strand
TTTTTTTTTTTTTTTTAATGAAACTGTTTTCACTCCTGCTTTTTGGAAGACTAAATCAATGATGAAAATGATGTGTCTTTGGCTCCTTATAAAAGATAGGACTGGGGAGCCCTGAGCTTCCCTCCATAAATAGGGTTAATGAAGAGAGGCATGTGCTAATCTGGTTACCATTCTCCCCTATTGAGGAGAAAGTGGAAAAGTCTTTTTCACATTCTGAAATTCTGAAAAAATTAGCGACAAATCTTTAGTGGAACCCTTGCCTCTTCAGCCATTTGCTGTAATGATTCAGTAAGTTGATTGATTGTTCTTGATTTCAGACATTTTAAATCTAAGATTTTGTTTGTTTTTTCTTTGTGTTCCCCCCCACCCCACTGTCCCCCTCTCCCCTTTTTTTGGTGTTCTAAATTTCCATGAATTGAACTGTAATAAAAAGACTTATGACTCTATTTGGTAAAAACAAACACCAGCAAAGAAACCCAAAAGACAAAAGCCAGAAACGAACAAAAACCTCTTTTGCTTTTTAATCCCCTGGGCCATTTTAGAATCATTTCCTTTTACAAGACATGAGTGGCCGTGTGATTATACAGGACCGATCATTACAACCCATCGGGTAGTGATTTTATACTCTGATGGATTACTTAATAAGAATTACATTGAACCTGCCGTGTAATTAAATGTTTATCTGCCGTGTAAATTGTGTATTTCATCAAAATTATGTGATTTACACAGCAAGGATAATTATCCTATGATTATGAGGCAGTGACCTTGAACTGTACCTTAATAATCAGCTATAGTTCCTGATTTAATTAAATCACTGAACCAGATCTTGCTAGGTAAGCAGGCAACTAACCCCAGACATGGAAGGACTCAAATGCATAGGTGTTGTGATAAAAATCACGCTGCTCACTAACAAAGCATTAATGCGGGGCGGGGCTGCGACCCGGGCTCCTGAGGCTCTTGGGCCTCGACTGGTGACCTCACTGTCATGTGCTTTTGTTATTTGTATCAGCCCACGTTTGTGCCGTTCTGAGAGAGGGCGAGCCCGTGGAGCATCCCGTGTACTGCAGAAACTGACCCGGACCCCGGGGAAGGACCTCACCGATCCGGTGTGACTCCGCGGGCCGGTCCGCTGATTGGTTTGGGAATGGGAATGGGACGCAGGGGTGGCCAGCGGGACTTAGGAGAGCTTGGCCGGGGGCTGGGAGAAGCCCTTCCTCTCTTCAAAGAGAGACTCCTGGAAAATCTCTGCTGCTTTCATGATGTGCTTGCGAAAGTCTTACAGCCAAGGTCAGGGCTGGGTGCCTGCCCGGAGGGAGGGGAGTCCTTTGTGCTCACAGCGCTGACCTCGAACCACTGCGTTAACCTATGAGGCCCAGACAGACCTGGACCGTTTCTCGTTGCAGGTAGTTTTCTGTTGCTTGAGGGCCCAGGCGCGCCGGGGGATGTCAATGCCATTCTACCTGTGCGCACACCTTGTCCCCTGTCGACTTGCAGCGGATAGAAACACACCCTCTGTTCTGAGGCCTGCTTACTTGCTCAGCTTACCGCTGTGTGATTTCTGGCTAGCCTCACACTGAAGTCACGTGTAAGTGAAAAGAGATTTGGCACTATTGAAACTATCGAATCAAATGACCTTCTGAAAGAGGAATTTCCAATAAATTGTGGTCCGAGGTAGGACAAGCGTGTCGGTTAGGGTTGGCACATACGTGGGATCACTCGTGGTAGGAGCTGTTGTTAAGGTGGCTTTTTAAATCTCACTGTTCACCAAAATTTTCTGACTTAAAAAAAAATTCACAACGTAATGGGGCCAGAAAGCATTACAAGTATCAGAATTTCCCCTAGGAAATTTCTTCTTTATCTTTAAGGATCTCTCACATTATCTACTTTATTTTTAAAAAAAAATTTTTTTTTAACGTTTATTTATTTTTGAGACAGAGAGAGACAGAGCATGAACGGGGGAGGGGCAGAGAGAGAGGGAGACACAGAATCTGAAGCAGGCTCCAGGCTCTGAGCCATCAGCCCAGAGCCCGACGCGGGGCTCGAACTCCCGGACCGCGAGATCGTGACCTGAGCTGAAGTCGACTGCTTAACCGACTGAGCCACCCAGGCGCCCCTCACATTATCTACTTTAAAAGTGGCATCTACTAGTTTGGTATGGTGGCTAACTTTATTTTTATTTATTTTTAATGTTTTTTAAGCTTTATTTTTGAGAGAGAGAGCATGAGTGAGGGAGGAGCAGAGAGAGACACACACAGAATCTGAAGCAGGCTCCAGGCTCCGAGCTGTCAGCACAGAGCCCGACGCGGGGCTCAAACCCACGAACTGTGTGAGATCATGACCTGAGCCGAAGTCGGCTGCTTAACTGCCTGAGCCACCCAGGCGCCCCTAACTTTATTTTTAATTGAGAATGTTTGCCTTTTCCACATTTTTGTGTATCTCATGGTCTTTCTAACTGTTGACACTGAAGAAGACTGAACCCCCCCCCCCCACTCCAAGCCATGTGCCTGTCTGTAATCACTCACAGTTAGCTCGTGTTTCCAAATGTCTGAGACCCCTGTGGCCCATCTATTTGATTAGGTATATTCTTGTCAGTATCATATTGCTTCAAAGATTAATTTACAAAACATACAATTTGATGCTTTTAATTAATAGCCTGGCATGGCGAGACATTCAGGGTGTGACCCAGCGGTCGAGACCCACAGCGTGCGGCCGTGAATCACCCACTCACGTGACCTGTTGCCCCATCAGCTTGCTCCCAAGAAGAGAGCTGAATGCGCCTGAAAGGTATTTTATAGAACTTCCAAAAAATTTCCAGGAAAAGTTGATCCTTGGGTGAAAAAGGGAGCAGGAAAATTTTTCATTGATTTCCAAGGCATTTCACTGCCTTCCGCTGCAGAGTGGGCGGGTGGTGGTGCGAGTGGCCCTTTTCCTCGTCGTCCCCTAACAACCAGGGTGAAGCGACTAGACTGTTTCCCCTTTTGATTCCTAAAAAAGGAGGGAGATCGAAGATGATTTCTGCAGATCTTGGGAATGCACGATAGCAAGCCCAAGTTTTAACTGGGCTTCATTTACTAAGTGCTGCATTACCTCATCCTGTAGTTTAACTATGGATTTTCTATAAATCTTCATGCGGCCAAACATGATAAACTGCTCGGCACATCACAGAACAAGGCAGCGCTTATTAGCACTTGAGAAGTTATTGATCGCTGGTCTTGATTAATCTTTTATGGGTCTCCGTAGTATTAATTCCACAGGCAAGCCCAGAGAACTCACGGCAGAGCTCATTCACAGTTTCTGCTTCGATTACCAGATTTTTGACGCCTACAGCTATTAGCCTAATTATGACTTTTCTAGCACAGATTGGTTTTGGTCTCTATTTATCAACAATGAGCATTTTTATTTATTTATTT
>NW_024412700.1:4362711-4426424 GCF_014898765.1 Herpailurus yagouaroundi | reverse complement strand
GCGCGATGACACGTTTAATCAGCAGTCGCCTCTTGGACTCCTGGGACTCATTTGTGGGGTGGTGGCCCCCAGCGTGGCCTGGTGCCCCACCAGTCACCAGAGGGGAAGACAGGAAAGAGGCAGCCGTGAAGGAGGGAGCACGGCGTGGGGGCATTCACCGCCCTGGAGCGTGCCCCGGAGGGGGGGGGGAGATGCCACAGGTCCTCCTGAGAAACAGGTGTATTTCCATCAAGCTGGTGCCACCCCCTCCCTCCCAGTTCTGATCGATCATCCCCAAAGCCTGCTGGGCTGACTGCATTCACGATGGCCCTCCCATGATTTTACGGACGTCAGTGATGGAAACAGAATCATGGCGCTTCAATCAGTGCTGTTGAACACGAGGGACGCGGGAGCGCCACGCAGGACGGCGGGTGCCGGCCTGTGGCCTCTTGGTGTGAGAAGGCTGGTTAAGACCCGCAGAAGCTCAGGACCACAGTGAAATAAGAAAAAGAAATGTCTCCATCTTTTAATAGCCATCAGCATAAATCATTACTTTAAATTTTTTTTTTTTTCAAGTGCTCTGGGAGCAGTTTAAGGGAAGCCGCTGAGATAGACCCATCTTGGGGGTGTTTGTTGGACTCTTGAGTCGGCCTCGTTCTCTGAGAGTCGGAGCCGTCCATGCTTTGCATACAAGGCACACCTGATTGGTGTGGTTGGACTGGGGTGGGCACTGACCTGGGCTCCGCCCGTCGGACCCCGCGGCTCTTCTCTGCTTCTGTCTGAAGGTGCAGGAGGGTCTCGGGCCGCGGAGTCGCTGAGAGAAGCGGGCAGAGGAGGAAAGGAGAGGGGTGGCAGTGAGGACGGACCCCTGAATCCCGCAAGGCGCTGCGCCCTTTGTCCCCTGCGCCTCACTCGGGGGCCGACCGCGTGTAAGGAAGCCTCGAAGGCTGGGGTCTGTCCACGCTCAAGTGCTGCACAGAAACATGTCGTTTGAGTGGAAGGTGCTCTTTTCCTAAGAGGGAACTCTTGGCGGCTGAGACGGTTCCACCTGTGGGTGCATTACGCCGATTTTCACCTGAAAGGCGGCTCGTAATTCCTACGCGCTTTGGTTGGGTTTAATGTTTTCCTGTCTTCTAATGGACAGTAATTGAAATGGATTTATTATCTAAATTATTCCTTAGTTCAGGATATCACTAAGAAAAATGGGACCATAAAACGAGATCCTCGGCGGTGAGAAGTAATCGGTGGGAGCCCCTGAGTGTTAGGGCAACCCTCCTCCAGCCCCAGTCTTTCCTGTGGAATGTAAAGTAGTTTTTCAAATTTGGAAAATTTATTATATTATAAATTGGATTTAATATCTTTCTTTACCCGATTTAGAAAAATTGTCAGGAGAAAATAGGTGTGACTTTACAGGCACTTTCAGACTTGGGTACCCTTACAAGGGACTGGATCCCCAGGAGCATCGGCCTGGGCCACGGGCCCTGGGATTCCTTCCTGTCCGGTCACCCGGATCATGTCTCCGTTCGGGCTGCAGAGCCTGCTGAGGCCTGGGGCGGTCCCACCTGCTGCCTGCGGGGCTCGGGGCCAGGACAGTCCCAGCTTCTTCATCCCCCATGGGCCTTTCTCTCCCGGCAGGCACAGGCCAGTGGGGAGACGCCCAGGACACTCGCACACTGAGTCCTCCTCCGAAACGTAGGCCAGATTATTCTAGCTGTTCATTTAATGTCTGATAAATGCCTGGGGTCTGTGTACTGAGCAGGCCACATATCCCACGGACCCAAAAGTTAAATCACGGAATCACTCATTTCTAGGCGCCTCCCGCGTGGGAGAAGTCAAACCAGCGTCATCATAAAATATTCGCTGGAGAGGAGACGGGGTCCCAAGTGCAGCAGAGGCAGGACGAGGGGTCCCCAGCTGCGTGGAGGGTGGGGTTGGCCATGACAAAGAGGAAGCTGGGCAAGCTTACACGGGGACGCACTTGTGAAGAAGGTACACACGCGTGTGTGCGCGCATGGTGGGGGGGGTGGGTCCTTGAGAATTGCAGTAAAGTGCAGTGTGAGAAAGATGGGGTCGGGGCCGGGTAGCTGGGGGGACCGGAAGGGGTGGGCCCGGGGGCCGGGGACTGGGACCTGGGGGCGGGGAGCTGAGGGCCAGGGATGGGGGGCCGGGGACTGGGGGCTGGGACCTGGGGGCAGGGAGCCGGGGGGGCCAGGGGGCCAGGGAGGGGGTGTCTGGGGCCGGGGGCCAGGGACTGGGACCGGGGGGCCGGGGGCCAGGGACTGGGACCTGGGGGCGGGGAGCGGGGGCGGGGGCTGGGACCTGGAGGCGGGGGCCAGGGCTGGGGGTGGCCAGATGACACCATCTTTCATGCCCTGTGAAGGAGCACAGATTTTATCCTGCAGAGCCGTAGAAATCCAAATGTTCGTAGCCTTGTGGCCAGGGTTAAGGCCAAGGAAAGTCCAGCTGGCTGTCTCCCAAGAAGTGTGAGATGGTGTCATGATTTCCTGGGGTTCAGGATTTAACCTTCGAGCTCTGCGGATCTCAGGACAAAGTTATCCTAGGCAAATTCTGGAGATGTGCGCATAAAACCGGCATTCTGTTTTGTTAATTCAGTGAGAGGTGGGGCAACACTAGCGAGCACACTGTCCCCAGGCGGGCAGACCTGCCGGCCGCGGTCGGGGGGCTGGTGAGCACAGACAGTGGCAGGCAGGACGGGCACACGTGAGGTGGGCGGGCTCACGTGCCCCCAACAGACACCGTCAGACCAGCGGGATGAGGGCCGTTCCCTGGAACCCAGCACCCACCTTAGGGGTGCCTTTCCAGGACATCTGCAGTTCTCAAGGCTCTCTCTGCCCCGGACAGGGCTGGCTTGGGTCGAGCTTGGGCTGAGTCCCAAATCGTGCGTGGACTGGCGAGTCAGCCAAACTTACGGATCTCCGTTTTTCCGTTACAGTGTTCAGACGTCCCTTAAGGTTACAGTCAGAGCCCTGCAGCTGGGGCGACACCTCCTCTCCTTTGGGGAATCGGAGTCCCTTATCACCACCTGGGTGTCGTAGACCCAGTGGGAGAGGAGGAGGCTCCTACCCATCTCCGTGACTCCTCAGGACCGCCTTCCCAGGATGTGCGGGTGGAGGCTGTTGGAGCTCCTGCCTGTCGCTGGGTCTTCACTTCAGTTGGTTACACTTCTTCATGGGGACGCCAGCTGGGCCCAAAGCCAGCCCTCCGGGTGGCAGCGTCTGTGTTCTTGCGGGACCCACCTGCTCCCCACGCATACCCGCCACCCTGTCCCTCAGAAGCCAGCCTGCTCTTGACTGTCACAGCCCAAGTCTTGAGGAAGCAGCAGTGGGGGCTTAGCTTTCCCTGGCTCTTTTGCCCCCAAGGGCTAGTTATTTTGACAATTACTTTATCTCATCTGAGGACCCACATTTAAAAACCGTAAAAATGTTAAAATTCAACACACTTCTCTGACCGAGTCATGCTGACTCTGCAGTTACCTGTTTGTATTTTGAATCCCAAACTCTCTGGATGGATCCTAAACTTCCATGGAACCACTTTTGTTTCTCTTTTTCAAGGCGGAAAAAGCCACATTTTATAGGAAACCTCCTCACATCCTGGCTGGTACCTGCCTGACTTTATTGCCAAATTTAGATGGTCCCAAACAGAACTTTAATGATCAATGGAACAGCTGGCTTTGGCCTGGGCTGCGTTTAAGAGAAGTCATTACACCGGGATTCTTTCTCCTTTTTCATGGAAACATTCACAGCGTCCTCTCCCCCTTGCACTGACTTTAACCTTGGCCGATGCTTTCTGCCTGCTTAAGCAGGCACCCTCACCCACTATGATGTCACAGCTCATTCATCAGGCAGGCCAGCTTGCGTGAGATCAGAATGGGTGGGAATGCCAGTGTCCCTGGCTGAGTCACCAGGGGTTTTATCACTGCGGCCACGCAAGCATGAGGCTATGGCGTTTCCGCTGAATTTAACACGCTCAACAGCCTCCAAGGGGCTCACGATGGCGGGTGCTCTGAGTGAAGGAGGTGGCCTGCCACTCCTGTCACTGGGGGCAGTTGGGGACGGTGGGGGGCTGGAATATCTGTGCACAGCCCTAGTGATGACTGCACATGGTCACATCCGTCACATACCAATCACAGGATTGTTGTGAAGGTCAAGTGGGTTAAGAGATGGGAGAGCTGTATTGTTCAGGCTTCTGTACAGAAACAACCAATAGGATGTGAATATCTGCATGTACATTTACACACACACACACACACACACACACACACACACACACCAGGGTTGGAGGTGGAGGGAGGGAGAGAGAGAGAGAGAGAGAGAGAGAGAGAGATTGGTTCCACCATAGTACCTGTCCTTTCTAACATCAGTGAAGGAGCCATAGAACAAGGAAGGTCTTAGAGATAAGATCCAACTACTTTGACAAATGGGGAAACTGAGGCCTGAGAGCTGAGCTGACCCACAGTGAGTGAGAGGAGCAGGATGTACCTGGGTCCGTGGATGCGCCAGTGGAACACTGGAGCTGGCCTTTATCATGAGCCAGGAGACCACTGCCTGTTGACTCCAGCAACACAAAATAAGGACCAAGGAAGCTTCTGGAAGCACAAGGGCCAAACAAGAGATGACTAGGCTTCAAGTCTATCTACATACTGGCACTTTCAGCCCTTTGGGATGGGAGTAAGCAGGGAGATAGATACAGAGGTACATGTAAGCTTTTCTGTATATTGCTAGATTTATTTTTAAAAAATTGTAACTCCTGCTTCTATGAACAGTGAAGGGAACACCCTTTCCCCAAATCTTTGCCATCATAGTTGATTGCAATTCCTTGCATTTTGGGCACTGTCTTTTTTTTATCTCCTTCTATGAGGAATATTTAATGATTTTATATCACCCGTGCCTTCTCCTTCAATGTAATTATATTACTATTTTCACTTTAATCAATAAATAGTATTTTTTTTGGCACGAAGGTATCTCACATTTTCATTTTAACCAGTATTTATGGTTTCTGCTTTGATGTCAGTCTTAGAAAGCCTTTCTCCACTTGTAGATTATAGAAATAGTCATCTAATTAGTTCCATTTCTGTTCTTCCATTTCCCTCCTTTTATCTGTAGTCCACCTGTAATTTGTTTTAGTGTAAGATGTGAGATATGGGTCAGACATAATTTTTTTCTAAATAGCAATACAGTTGTTCTAAAAACCATTTCTTACTAGGTCATCTTCACTATGGTGATTTCAAATGCCTCCTTTATTATATATTTAATTTCCGTGTATGCTAGGACCTATTTTTGGATTCTGTTTTGTTCGGTTTATGCATATAATTATTTCCTCCACCTGTTCTAGACCATTATGCTCATTTGTTTTAGTATCTGGTGGTTCAAGTCTCCCGAATTCTCTCCATAGATAGACTCATATATGAGTCCTCATCAGTTGTGAAGTATAATTTTCAAATTTTGAAAATGATCTTATTAAGATTCAGATGGAAATTATGTTATTAATTTAGGGAGAACGGACATATTACAATGCTGAATTTTTCTACCAAGGGACAAAACATGTGTATTCTCCTATTTAAGTTTCTTTTATGTCCCTGAGTGGCATTTATTGTTTATTGTGTAATGGAATGCCTCAGTTGGGGCAGGAGGGATTCGCCAGGGCTTGGGTGTGTGTGTGTGTGTTGTGTGTGTGTGTGTGTGTGTGTGTGTGGTGTGTGTGTGCATGTGGTGCGTGTATACGCATGGACAAAATATACCACCGCTGGTGTTTCTGTATGGGTGATTCGAAGGCCGCCGTGGAGGACACCCGTCTGTTCTGTGACTGATGCCTCTGGGCTCGGCCCCCACGCGGGCAGAATTAGGTCTCGGAGCGAAGGACAGCTGTCGTTGGACGTGTCACTTCAGCTTCTCCTCTTGGAACGCAGAGGTGGGGAGGGGTGCGCTGTGCAGGGGTCCAGGGTCTTCTGGGAGGAAACCAACACCTTGACCTTTTCTTTCCTGGTTCTGGACCTGGGGGGACCCGGGGCTCAACAGGCGGGCGCGGCAGTAGACCAAGGGCCGGGGAGTCGGGTCCCCGCAGTCCCTTCCTCCCGCGGACGTGAAGGCGTGGACGCAGCAGAGAGCCGGCGGTGGTCTGGAGGAGAACGGCGGGGACGCGGCTGTGAGTCCGGGAGGGAAAGTACAACCACACAACCCTGGCCTGGCTCCCCGCAGGCAGACCTGCCCCTGCGGGAAGGGCCACGGTTTGGGGATCCCGGGGCCGGCCCTGCGGTGTTCTGGGTCGGCTCTGTTCCTGGTTTTGGGGAGTCTGGGAAGCTAGAGCTGCCTTCCCAAGACGCTCCTGCCCCCGGGTGTGGCTGGAGTGCCCCGTGGCAGCCGCCCCTGCCTGGACGCCCTCCCCGCCTGCCTGCCTGCTGGCGCGAGCTAGAGGCCGCTGTGGCCTTGGACCCGGACGTTGCCACACGGGGAGCATGGCAGGGCTGACTAGCCGGCCTGGGCCCTGGAGAGACCTCGTGCCTTAGTCGTCCAGCTGCTGACTCTGTCTGGGATGTGACACGAGAGGAGAGAAGCTGCTATTGTGCTGGTCCCACTGTGTTTTTGGGTCGTGGTCGGTCACCTCATCGGCCATGGGGGCCTGCAAGTGCGTTCTGCTGGAATAAATCGGCTCAGTGGCCAGGTGGCCGGCGGGAAGAGCCGGATGTTGTCGGCGGACACGCGGTGGCCTCGCCAGGCTGCGGTGAGACTTTCGGCAGGATGACTGCTGGTGATAACCTGGGGCGTGGAGGGGGGGCCGTGGCTCGTGGAGCCCCCGGGTCCAGGGGAGGCGGTCTTAGGAAAACGCAAGTCTTGGCACACTCTTTGTGACCCCTCCGCAGACGGGGACACAGGCAGAGCTCAGGACCCAGCGGCCGGTGCGCAGGCCCACGTGGACGGGACCGGAGGCTCCGGGGCCACCGGCGCGGTGACCGGAGGCTCTCGCGCTGACCAAAGCGAATGACTCCCTTGTTGTTGCAGATGGATTTGTCAACTCTCGAAAAATGTACCGTGGTTTTCACTTTTTTGTGGGCCGTATGAATTGCACACGTCTCTGCGGCTGTGATTGCTTCGTACGCCGTCTTCTGTTGGGCGGCAAGCTTCTCACCAGCGAGCGCGGTGGTTGCCGAGGACCCCCCCCCCCCCCCCGCCATGGATCCTGCTTGGAATTTGCAGAACTTCTCAACCCTGTGGCTTGATGACATCTTCCAGAAGCTTCCGGACAGTGGGGTGTCATCGCTTCACACCGTGCGTTTTTCGTGTTGTCTGCGCCTTCTCCTTGTGGAGCGTGGTGTCTTCCCCGGGCCCTCTCTTGTCTCTGTGCTGCAGTGTAGATGCCCTACCCACCTGCCCTGCACTGCCCTCCACTGTGATGCCCTCCAGGTGATGGTTCCTTCCACTGAGCATCACCTGCTGGTCGGCTACTCTTCTGAGCTCGTAACTTCCGTTCCCATGTTGTTCGGCTCTAAACTTTCCGTTTGGCTCTTAACAGACTTCAGTTCTCTGATGAGACTCTCCTTTCTTTCATCATTTCTCCGTCATTTCCTTGTACGGATTATTCATAACTATTTTAAGTTCCTTACCTGATAATTTAAATATTTGCTTCAAATCTCTTTGAAGATCTCTTTCTGTTGGCTTGTTTTTCCTTGACTTGGGGTTAAACGGCCCTGTCTCTTTACCTGCAGGGGATTTCCCCCCTTAAGGCTGCCCGTTGTGCACAAGCGAGTGGGAAGCCTGATGTTGTCCTGTCCCAGACACGTCTACACCGTCTCCTCTGGGAATCACGTGGGTGTGACGGCCTCTTTGGGTCGTGGGCTGGCCTCCCTCAAGGCGGGGTGAGAATCGCCCGTGCGTCGCTCCTCACAGGTGTTCCCACTGAAAGCCAGTGGTGACGGCCGGCCTTCTCCACCACCTGTCCTTGCCGCCGGTCCTGGATTTCTTAGCAACCAGCCACAACTTCGCTACATGTCCTGGGGCTTTCTTTTGACCTTAGGGCTCCCTGCCTTCACAGCACCGGGACCCAGCACACAATTTCCCTTCTCGCCGGGGCCCTGGTCCCTCACGCCTCCAGCGGATCCCTCCATCCGTGTGAGATGCCACACCCAGGAGAGTTCTCTGCCTCTCGGCGTGGCCTTTGGGCTGGCCTGTGTTTAGGTCCGCAACCTCGCCCTGGGCCAGAATCAGCAAATGCCTTGAAGGGAGAGGCTGCCGGACGTCCACTCACCTCCCGTGCGATCTCCCCTCTCCGCCATCTTGTTCCTGAGTGCTTGTTGCCCCAGTGGCTCTCCATTGCTTTCACACAGAATTTCTCTTCCCCCAGATTCCTCCTGTCGGCAGGAACAGTGGTTTGCCATAAGCTACTTTATCATGGCTGGAAGGGAAGTCTGCTGTGGGTTTTTGTTTCTATTCTGGGGGGGCCGGAGCTGGGAATCAGGTTCAGGAAGTTTCTATTTTGTATATCATGTGAACAGCATGGATGATTGCCAATATTATAAGATGACTTTTCTGAATCCACAGAGGAGATCATTCCCTTTTGTTCGTTAGTCTGTTAACTTGATAGGTTGCCTGATTAGATAATCTCGTGTTGAACCAGTTTACATTCTTAAGTGAAATCCTACTTTGCCGTAGTAACTTATCTCTCTATACACTGTTGATTCACTAATATTTTATTTGGATTTGTTCAGTATCAAAAGGAGGAGTGGAATATGACTGCTCTTGTGAGGTGCTCTTTGGCTTTGTTCTGAATGCTTTGCTGTTATGAGATGAGTCAGACACCCTGCTTGGATCTCGGCCCGTGCGAGCTTTTCTACTCTGCTGCCTGAGACTCTGGATCGTTGTGGTGTGGCTGTTTCCAGACCCGACTTCCAGCAAGCCTCTGGCTTTGGTCCTACCCCCAGCTTTATTTACATGGTGTGCTGCCTTTGGTTCATAGAGCTAGTTAGCTGATTTTGAGCTTGGTCGTGTCGTTTTTTTGTTTTTGTTTTGTTTTTGCCAGGTAGATTTTATCCATCGTGTTAAGTGGTTGGGGCCGAGAGGGTTTGTCAAAAACTGCCTCTATGATGACATCTTGGCTAGAAGCCTCCAAAAGATATTCATTGATTGTTTAATGTTTTCAACTTTTTTCTTTGGGAAAATTTCAAACACAGATGGAAGTTTTAAGACTGCTATAAGGGACACTCGCACAGAGGGACGCCTTCCTGAAATACTGGAATGTAGATTTCAGGCTTTATGTCATACCTAAGTACGTCCAAGAGGATCTTTTAGAGCTTTGGAATAGCCAACCTTTGAGGGATCGCAGTCATCATTTTGCAGCTCCCCTCATCTCCCTGATGATTATTATCTATAACTGTTTTCTAACTGCTCACAGATGGTGATCATAGAAAAGGGGACATTCCTAAAATCACGGTGAGGCCGAGAGTCCCTTTGATTCCTGATGCTGTAGGTCTTGTTGACGACAGATTAGGGCCACGTTTCTCAGGTTTCTCCTGTTTCCTTCCCCAGAGACTTCGTCTTTTATTGGTTTCTCTTCAGCTAACAAATAAATCTTTCAAATTGCTAAAATGTTTTACTAATGTATTTTCTTGGGTCCATACTCTGACACTGGTAGGCCTATCACGCCCACTCATGAAATGTGTTGGATATAGAATCACGTGAGCATGTGATTCACAAAAATATGCTCTGAGAACAATGCCATAGCATTGGGAAGGAAACGATGAGTTTAGTATCAACAAATTAAAAGCAATTTTACATTCAGATTATTGACCGAGATGCATTTTCAAGTTTCTCACATTTAGGTTTTTTTATTCTAAAGTTTTTTATAAAAGCAAACCTTTACACTTTTTTGATTCCGATTACAAAACTACCTGCTTTATCATTCATTTGCTTCTTGAGTATCTGTTTTGGAAGAGGAGTCGAATGCAACTTGTATTCATATAGTGCGTATTTTCTGGTATCCTGTGTAACGAATAGGAAGGGTCTTTGACTTTGCCACCTATGTGTCCACATGGCCTGGGCGGGGAGGGCGCGTGGATCTGAGTTCACAGATTGCTGAACCAGACCAGTAACCCAGGCCCGACCTCAAGTCTCGTTGAGAGGTGGTCAAAACAAATACCTATTGACTTAAATCACATGAGTGGGTTCCAGTAGCTGGGCTGGAGTGTCCACTATGTAAGGAAGAACGGGCATGTGGATCGGGGCTTCTCTTTTTCCAGGAACTTTTCCTCTTGTGTGTTGGCATGATACATTGCATACATGCCCTGTGTCTTCACTCCTTCTCGAATACATGGTTCATCATGTGAACTTGCACTCCCCCGCTACAAGTCCGATGTACCTCCTTGCCCTTGACTTTGGGTTCACGTGACTTGCTTTGGCCGGTAGGTATGATGGTGTGCAGTTATGGGCCAACACTCAGAGGCCTGTGCATTTTGTTCACTCTCCTGCTCCCGTCTCTGCTCACCCCTGCTGGCTGGTTGTTCCCAGGAAGAGACACATGAAGCAGAGCTGAGTTGTAGCTGGGCCCGACCTGGATCAGCTGACCCGCTAGCGCGTACGAGCCACACACACACTTATTTCGCGCCCCTGACGTTTGTGGTTGTTTATTACACAACACTATTGTGCCTGTAGGTAACTCTTAAATGTTGTCAGCGGTTAAGGAAGTCTTGAGTCACACAAAATGTGGTCTTCAGCAACGACATAGGCTTTCTTTTGTTTTTGGTTTTTTTTGACCGTGTTTGTATAAAAATAATCCAAGAGCTGTTGGCCCAGTGTTCTTTCTGTTACATCCAGTCATTCTTAAATAATGAAAAAAGCTGAAGGCCCCACATTTGTGTGCCGTATATGCTAAGTGAAAGGTTCGGACAACCTCCCCTCCTGGGGTTGGTCCATATACCAAGGTACTTGCAGCATTTTCTAAGTTTCAGTATTTAAATGGTACCAGATAGGCTCTGTGCTGATTCACGAGTCCCCAGATTTTCTCTGAGAAATGGCAGGTCTGCAGGAACTCGTGTGTTCATAGGCACAAGATGTCACTCTTGTGCTTACTGTGCAGATAACATTCTTGTTGAAATTTTAATGCCTTTAATGGTTTGCCTTTTTAGCCCAGAGTGAACTAATCAGACAGCCCGTGCTGGGACATAAATCTTGGCGTATTCCTGGGGAACTGCAGGTGAAATGAATCAAGGAATTTCTTTTTCAATCAACTCTTCAATCATCCCTTTTAGTCACGTAGAAAATATGGTCTATGCTGTATTTACAGTTTGATGGTAAGGAGATGCTTAACATCACTGTAGGAGATTAAAAATGACAAGTTATATGGTGAAGAGTGTGAAAAGGTGTTTACACTGACATGTAATATCTAGGTTGATCTACAACTCAATAATAGATACCATAAATCTAATAGCAGGCCCGTGAAGCCGAGCATTGGATAAGTTAACATGGTGGGTCAGTGTGTTCAAATGGCACATGTCCCGCGTGGAGGCAGGTGATTATTACCCATCAACCGTCGGTCGGATGCATGGGTGAGCTGCTTGACATCCCTTTCCTCAGCGTGGGCTGGCAGCACGCCTCTTCCTCCCTCCACATTCACTATTCCTGAGTTTTGTATATGGATCGTGTCTGATACTCACCCATTTGGTCTCGGCTTTCAAAGGATTAAAATATGTTTTCCTGATTTATGTAAATGGTAAATAAACCAAAGAAAACAGTGTTTTTATTTTGCCTCTGGTCCCAAACACATTCCAATTATTTCAAGAGACTCGTAGATAGCAAATGTTTTTAGACTTTATTTAAAAAATGAAACTTTTATATATTAGGTAAACCATTCGGGGTAAAAACTTGACAGACACAAGATTATTGAAATGAAATGTAAAGACTGGGCGCCTGGGTGGCTCAGTAGGTTGAGCATCCGACTTCGGCTCAGGTCATGATCACACGGTTTGTGAGTTCCAGCCCCGCATGGGGCTCTGTGCTGACAGCTCGGAGTCTGGAGCCTGCTTCGGATTCCGTGTCTCCCTCTCTCTCTGCCCCCCACCCCGCTTGTGCATTGTCTCTCTCTCTCTCCCTCTTAAAAATAAATGGGTATTTAAAAAAAAATTAAATGTAAAGTAAAAAATGAGTTCATTCTGAGAAAAAGCCTGAAGAGCTCACCTATAAGTTTATGCTTTGGACTTGTAGGGGCCATTTTGCCCCGTTTCTCTACTAAACAAGAACAAAAAACCTGTGAAGCAAAATAAACTTTACCTGTGCTGGTACACACACCTGTACGCATGCACACCGAGTGCATTCTCTAGTTTTCCACCGTGTTCCAGGCTGACCGTTTCAACGTGGGACAGAAATAGGCTTGTGTACCAGTCTATTCATACCCTCTTGAGTTCCCTTGCACCTGATACCAGTACGAAGTATTTATTTATGAGATAATGACTCAGGTTAGTAGTGGGATTCCTGGCCATCAACAGCTTTTTGCAATTTTTGTTTATACCCAGTAAGTATTTATTGAACGCTTATCATAGTCACAGCAGAATGATAGCTGCCGTGTAGAATATAAAGGAGGCATAAACCATGGGACTGTTCCAAGAAGATTTTAATCTATTTGGAAAGGCGGATAGATACATATTATGCTAATTAAAACATGTTGTAATCAACATAACTGACTTAATGCATCTAAAACCTAAAAATATTTGACCATAGAAAAATAATGACTATAAAAAAAGAAAGGATTTTTGCCCAGAGCACGTTGTAATGTTTTAAAACTCAGTTTTAAAATAGTACATAACGTAAGGATTTCTGTGGCAGGCTATTTACTTTCACAGCATGTCATTTTTATCCTTTATAAGTTCTCCCCCACCTAAAAATCTTATTTAAGATGACTAGAGTTGGCGAAGTCGCTGTAATACCAGGAGCTGGCTTTCTGCATTCACCTCCACGTCGGGAGTCGGGGGGGACAGTGGAGCTCTGCCCAACACCCTTTCTGGCCTGGCATCGCCACTGTAGGAGGCAGCACCATCCACGCTTTTGACTTACTGCTTCACATAGCTACTGGAGTTGCAGGAAAGCCACTCTCAGATATTCAGGGGACGGACGGTGTGTCCCGATTCATGTCATAATCTGCTCCCATCTCTCTGCCTCATCTTTCCTATCATGATTTCTTCTCAGGTCTGGGAGCTGCAAGCTGGTCCTCAGTGTCTTACCTTGTCCCATGTGTGTTATATTTGTATTACTCATCTACATTTCTGAAACATTTGTCACATAATTTCCCGATTTTCAGCACGGTACTTACTAGTGAAATATTAGAGGAAATACTGTTGAAACCACAAAAAACAATGAATAATTATGATCCCATTATTACTTAATGCTATTCTGAAAATCCTAGCAATTGCAAAAATTGGTAGTAATAAAAATTGATAATAATAACATTTTAATATTTATTTATTTTTTTATTTTTGAGACAGAGAGAGACAGAGCATGAACGGGGGAGGGGCAGAGAGAGAGGGAGACACAGAACCGGAAGCAGGCTCCAGGCTCTGAGCCATCAGCCCAGAGCCCGACGCGGGGCTCGAACTCACGGTCCGCGAGATGGTGACCTGAGCTGAAGTCGGACGCTTAACCGACTGAGCCACCCAGGCGCCCCATAAAAATAACATTTTAAAATAGAGGGAAAAAAATCAATCAGTATTTTAAGTGTTAGGACTGAAAAACTCAAGAAATAATAAAGTTGAAAACAATTGGATTTAATGAGTAAAGTTGCTGGATATATAATAAATACACAAATGTCAAGATTATTACTATATGTAGGGATAACTTGTGGATAATGTAATGAAAAACAAATTCTGCTTATGATAAAAAGTTTATGTACAATGCCTAAGACTCTTGTTAGATATGTCTGTCATTTCTTTACTGTACTAGAGATCTTGCCTGCCTCATCCACTGTTGTGCATGTGGCTAGCCTACATATCACATTAGACTGCTTTTCTCTTCTCACTGTACTGCCCTTGCACCCCAAAGGTGACTGGTTGGTCCAGGAGTGAAATTTGCTAGTCCAAAACAGCCATGGATTAGCCAACAACACATCAGATTTTCTTTCTTATGAATTAGAGCTCAGAGACACAGAGACAGACTATAGAGTTCACTGGTGAAGGGGGCAGAAGTAAAAATGCATTCAAAGGTAGAAATGGGCCCTGGCAAACCAAAGCTATGTGTTAACTAAAATTATGGAGAAAGAGAAACTATGAGGAGGTAGCGACGGTGGTCTGAAGAGAGAAGCACAGGAATGGAACAGATTCATGGAGAAAGGAAACAGAGAAAATCATGTGGCTCCAGAGAGAGAGGGGGAAGGAAGAGCCATGGTTCCGGTCCATCCTGTTTCTGTCCCTGTGACATTTGTCTCTATTTTGTTTTTTGCCTTTGAATGCCATGGGGTTTATTCTAGCAATAAAATCTCCCTTTTTTGTATTCGTTTGGGATTTTATTTTTTGAAGCTAGTGATTCCTGCCTAAAATAATAAGATTAAGAAGGCAAGTATAGAACCTATTCTAGGGAAAGTATTATGTATTCAGTTGAGAGAAAGAAACGAAGAGAATAAATGGAGAAACATTTTCTTTTTGTTTATATGGAGAGTGAATACTATGAAGGTGTCAGTCTTTTAAAAATTAATTGCTAGAGGGGCTCCTGGGCGGCTCAGTTGGTTAAGCATCCAGCTTAGGCTCAGGTCATGATCTCATGGTTTGTGGGTTTGAGTCCCGCATTGGACTCTGTGCCGACAGTGCAGAGCCTGCTTGGGGTTCTCTCTCTGTCTCTCTCTCAAAATAAATAAACTTAAAAAAATAAATAATTTCTAGGGCCAAAATAATCGATGAAAATTGGATTGCAGTCCATCTTCTGTATTTTTTGAATTGACAAAGTCATTTTCAAGTTGAGAATAAACCTAATAAGCAATAATACTATTATTGACAACATTTATTTAGAGATTACTATGTGCCAGATTGCTTTTTATCTATTTTAACTAGTTTTCATGAATTCAGAAGAGAATAACTATGAATAGTTATAGAAGTTTTAAAAAGGAAGGGTGGTAAGGGGATATTGGCTATAAAGTTACTTAATTAGCCAGTGTGATACCTGTTCAAGAAAGTAAATAACTTGAAAATCAGAGAGCCTTAAATGTATTCATTTTGAATTTACTTGTATTTTTAAAAATTTTTAAATTAAAAAAATTTTTTTAATTTACATCCAAGTTAGTTAGCATACAGTGCAACAATGATTTCAGGAGTAGATTCCTTAATGCTCCTTACCTGTTTAGCCCATCCCCCCCTCCCACAGCCCCTCCAGTGACCCTCTGTTTATTCTCCATATTTAAGAATCTATGTTTTTGTCTCCCTCCCTGTTTTTGTATTATTTTTGCTTCCCTTCCTTTATGTTCATCTGTTTTGTCTCTTAAAGTCCTCATATGAGTGAAGTCATATGATATTTGTCTTTCTCTGACTGATTTCGCTTAGCATAATACCCTCTAGTTCTGTCCACGTAGTTGCAAATGGCAAGATTTCATTCTTTTTGATCGCTGAGTAGTACTCCATTGTATATATATACCACATCTTCTTTATCCATTCATCCATCGAGGGACATTTGGGCTCTTTCCATACTTTGACTATAGTTGATAGTGCTGCTATAAACATTGGGGTGCATGTGCCCCTTCAAAACAGCATCCCTGTATCCCTTGGATAAATACCTAGTACTACCATTGCTGGGTCATAGGGTAGTTCTATTTTTAATCTTTTGAGGAACCTCCATACTG
Source organism: Herpailurus yagouaroundi (assembly GCF_014898765.1). Taxonomy (NCBI): domain Eukaryota; kingdom Metazoa; phylum Chordata; class Mammalia; order Carnivora; family Felidae; genus Herpailurus; species Herpailurus yagouaroundi. The sequence goes on along the minus strand of NW_024412700.1, from coordinate 4,410,629 downwards.
TTTTCCAGAGTGACTGCACCAGTTTGCATTCCCACCAGCAGGGCAAAAGAGTTCCTCTTTCTCTGCATCCTCACCAACACCTGCTGTTGCCTGAGTTGTTAATGTTAGCCATTATGACAGGTGTGAGGTGGTGTCTTGTGGTTTTGATTTGTATTTCGCTGATGATGAGTGATGTTGAGCATTTTCTCATGTGTCGGTTGGCCATCTGGATGTCTTCTTTGGAGAAGTGTCTATTCATGTCTTTTGCCCATTTCTTCACTGGATTATTTGTTTTTTGGGTGTTGAGTTTGTTAAGTTCTTTATAGATTTTGTATCCTAACCCTTTGTCTGATATGTCATTTGCAAATATCTTCTCCCATTCTGTCGATTGGCTTTTAGTTTTGCTGATTGTTTCCTTTGCTGTGCAGTAGATTTTTATCTTGATGAGGTCCCAACAGTTCATTTTTGCTTTTGTTTCTCTTGCCTCCGGAGACGTGTTGAGTAAGAAGTTGTTGCGGGCAAGATCAAAGAGTTTTTTGTCTGCTTTCTCCTCGAGGATTTTGATGGCTTCCTGTCTTACGTTTAGGTCTTTCATCCATTTTGAGTTTATTTTTGTGTCTGGTGTAAGAAAGTGGTCCAGGTTCATTCTTCTGCATGTCGCTGTCCAGTTTTCCCAGCACCACTTGCTGAAGAGACTGTCTTTATTTCATTGGATTTTCTTTCCTGCTTTGTCAAAGATTAGTTGGCCATATGTTTGTGGGTCCATTTCCAGGTTCTCTATTCTGTTCCATTGATCTGAGTGTCTGTTCTTGTGACAGTACCATACTGTCTTGATGATTACAGCTTTGCAATACAGCTTGAAGTCCGGGATTGTGATGCCTCCTGCTTTGGTTTTCTTTTTTAAGATTGCTTTGGCTATCGGGGTCTTTTCTGGTTCCATACAAATTTTAGGGTTGTTTGTTCTAGCTCTGTGAAGAATGCTGGTGTTATTTTGGTAGGTATTGCATTGAATACGTAGATTGCTTTGGGTAGTGTTGACATTTTAACAATATTTGTTCTTCCTTTCCAGGAGATGGAATCTTTTTCCATTTTTTTTTTTGTGTGTCTTCTTCAATTTCTTTCATAAGCTTTCTATAGTTTACAGTGTATAGGTTTTTCATCTCTTTGGTTAGATTTATTCCTAGGTATTTTATGCTTTTGGTGCAATGGTAAATGGGATCGATTCCTTGTCTCTTTCTGTTGCTTCATTGTTAGTGTAGAGGAATGCAACTGATTTCTGTGCATTGATTTTTATATTCTGCCATTTTGCTGAATTCATGGATCAGTTCTAGCAGTTTTTTGGTGGAATCTTTTGGGTTTTCCATATAGAGTATCATGTCATCTGCAGAGAGTGAAAGTTGGACCTCCTCCTGGCCTATTTGGATGCCGTTTATTCCTTTGTGTTGTCTGATTGCTGAGGCTAAGACTTCCAATACTATGTTGAATAACAGTGGCAAGAGTGGACATCCCTGTCTTGTTCTTGACCTTAGGGGGAAAGCTGTCAGTTTTTCCCCATTGAGGATGATGTTGGCGTTGGGTCTTTCATATATGGCTTTTATGATCTCAAGGTATAATTCTTGTATCCCTACTTTCTTAAGGGTTTTTATCAAGAAAGGATACTGTATTGTGTCAAATACCTTCTCTGCATCTATTGAGAGGATCTTGCAGTTCTTGTCCTTTCTTTTATTGATGTGATGAATCACATTGATTGTTTTGCGGATATTGAACCAGCCGTGCATCCCAGGTATAAATCCCACTTGGTCGTGGTGAATAATTTTTTTAATGTATTGTTGGATCTGGTTGGCTAATATTTTGTTGAGGATTTTTGCATCCATGTTCATCCGGGAAATTGGTCTATAGTTCTCCATTTTACTGGGGTCTCTGTCTGGTTTTGGAATCAAGGTGATGCTGGTTTCATAGAAAGAGTTTGGAAGTTTTCCTTCCATTTCTATATTTTGGAACAGCTTCAGAGAATAGGTGTTAACTCTTCCTTAAGTGTTTGGTAGAATTCCCCTGGAAAGCCATCTGGCCCTGTACTCTTGTTTTTTGGGAGATTTTTGACTACTAATTCGATTTCTTTACTGGTTGTGGGTCTGTTAACTTTTTCTCTTTCTTCTTATTTCAGTTTTGGTAGTTTATATGTTTCTAGGAATTTGTCCCTTTCTTCCAGATTGACCATCTTATTGGTGTATAAATGCTCATAATATTTTCTTATTGCTGTTTTTATTTCTGCTGTGTTGGTTGTGATCTCTCCTCTTTCATTCTTGATTTGATTTATTTGGGTCTTTTCCTTTTTATTTTTGATCAAGCTGGCTAGTGGTTTATCAATTTTATTAATTCTTTCAAAGAACCAGCTTCTGGTTTCATTGATCTGTTCTACTGTTTTTTTGGTTTCGATAGCATTGATTTCTGCTCTAATCTTTATCATTTCCTGTCTTCTGCTGTTTTTGGGTTTTATTTGCTGTTCTTCTTCCAGGTCCTTAAGGTGTAAGGTTAGGTTGTGTGTCTGAGATCTTTCTTCCTTCTTTAGGAAGGCCTGGATTGCTATATACTTCCCTCTTGTGACTGCCTTTGCTGTGTCCCAGAAGTTTTGAGCTGTAGTGTTATCCTTTTCATTGGCTTCCATGTACTTTTTAATTTCCTCTTTAACTTCTTGGTTAGCCCCTTCATTCTTTAGTAGGATGTTCTTTAGTCTCCAAGTATTTGTTATCTTGACAAATTTTTTCTTGTGGTTGATTTCGAGTTTCATAGCGTTGTGGTCTGAAAATACGCACAGTATGATCTCAATTGTTTTGTACTTGTTGAGGGCTGATTTGTGTCCCAGTATGTGATCTATTCTGGAGAATTTTCCGTGTGTACTGGAGAAGAATGTATATTCTGCTGCTTTAGGATGAAATGTTCTGAATATATCTGTTAAGTCCACTTGGTCCAGTGTGTCATTCAAAGCCATTGTTTCCTTGTTGATTTTCTGGTTAGATGATATGTCCATTGTTGTAATTGGGGTGTTGAAGTCCCCTACTATTATGGTATTATTATCCATGAGTTTCTTTATGTTTGTGATTAATTGGTTTATATGTTTGGGTTCCTCCATATTTGGAGCATAAATGTTTACAATTGTTAGGTCTTCTTGGTGGCTAGACCCTTTAATTATTATATAATGCCCTTCTTCATCTCTTGTTACAGTCTTTATCTTGAAGTCTAGATTGTCTGATATAAGTATGGCTACTCTGGTTTTCTTTTGTCGACCATTAGCATGATAAATGGTTCTCCATCCCCTTACTTTCAATCTGAAGGTGTCTTTAGGTTTAAGGTGGGTCTCTTGTGAACAGCATATAGATGGGTCTTGTTTTCTTATCCATCCTGTTACCCTATGTCTTTTGATTGGAGCATTGAGTCCGTTGATGTTTAGAGTGAGTACTGAAAGATATGAATTTATTGCCATTATGTTTCTTGGAGAGTTGGAATTTCTGGTGGTGTTCTCTGGTCCTTTCTGGTCTTTTTTTTTTTTTTTTTTAATCTTTTCTCCCCTCAGAGAGTCCCCCTTAAAATTTCTTGCAGGGCTGGTTTAGTGGTCATGTACTCCTTTAATTTTTGTTTGTCTGGGAAACTTTTAACCTCTCCTTCTAATTTGAATGACAGACTTGCTGGATAAAGAATTCTCGGCTGCATATCTTTCCAATTCAGCACATTGAATATATCCTTCCACTCCTGCCTGGCCTGCCAAGTTTCTGTGGATAGGTCTGCTGCAAGCCTGATCTGTCTTCCCTTGTAAGTTAGGGAGTTTTTTTTCCCTTGCTGCTTTCATGATTCTCTCCTTGCCTGAGTATTTTGTGAATTTGACTATGATATACCTTGTTGATGGTCGGTTTTTGTGGAATCTAATGGGGGTCCTCTGTTCTTCCTGGATTTTGATGTCTGTGTCTTTCCCCAGGTTAGGAAAGTTTTCTGCTATGATTTGCTCACATAACCCTTCTACCCCTATTTGTCTCTCTTCCTCTTCTGGGACCCCTATGATTCTGATGTTGTTCCTTTTTAATGAGTCACTGATTTCTCTAATTCTTAAATAATGCTCTTTTGCCTTAGTCTCCCTCTTTTTTTTCTTCTTCATTATTCTCCATAAGTTTGTCCTCTATACCACTCATTTGCTGCTCTGCCTCATCCATCTTTGCCACCGTGGCATCCATTCAAGATTGCAGCTTAGTTATAGCATTTTTAAAAATTTCATCCGGACTAGCTTTTGCTTCTTTTATCTCTGCAGAGAGGGATTCTAATCTATTTTCAACCGCAGCTAGTATTCTTATTATCGTGATTCTAAATTCTGGTTCAGACATCTTGCTTGTATCTGTGTTGATTAAGTCCCTGGCTGTCTTTCCTTCCTACTCTTCCTTTTGGGGTGAATTGCTTCGTTTTGTCATTTTGAAGGAAGAAAAGGAATGGATACGGTAAAAAAATTAAAATTAAAAAATTAAGAACAACACACATGCACACACATACACACAAATATCAAATAAATGATGCTAGATCCTAGGTGTGTTTTGGTCCGGTTATTGAAAGGAGCTTGAGAGATTGGAGAAAAAGGAGAAAAAAAGAAAAGCAAGAAAAAAGAAAAAAAATGGAAAACGTTTGAAAATTTGAGAAAATGAATACAATGAAATAAAATGAAATTACGGAAGTAAAATAGAATTTGAAAAATTTACAAAAAAGTAAAAAAATACAGTAGAAAAAAATAAATATTTTTAATACAAATTGAAAATAAAAATGAGTTTTTTCTCTTTCTGTTTTCAAGAAAAAGAAAATAAACAAAAAAAAAAAAAGGAAAGAAAATGGAACAGATGGACCAGCGAATAGACTGAAATGCAATTGAAATTACTTCGTTTTCCCCCAGAAGTCAAACTATGGAGCACTGTATAGTCCGTAAACTGAGCAGGTGGAGAGATTTGGGGTGTTCCTGAAGACTGAGGTTGGCCCAGTTGGGCGGGGCTCAGTGGAACGGCTCCACTCTCCACTAGATGGCGCTGCCAGCCTACTGGGGTGGATTGCTCTGGCGCCCGTAGGTGCGTATGCGCATGCGCGGGAGCGGTAAAAAAATGGCGTCACCCAGCTGCCCGGTCGCTGGTATCGGAATTCTGGTCTCCCGGACCAGCAGTCGCGCACCCGTCCTTCGTCTCCGGCTTCCGTCCGCTCCCGGCTTTTACAGTGCCCGTGACCGAGCCCCGGGCGGCGCCTCCCTCCTGAGTTTTATCTCCGACGCGGCTGTGGTTCCCGACCCCTCACTTCTGAGGGACTGAGCTCCGACCCGCTCACATCCTCCGCGGAGGGTCTCACGGAGCCAAGGCCGGTGCCCGCCGCCCCCCCCCCCCCCCCCCCCCCCGAGCGGTCGCGGGACCGTGCTGCTGCCGACGCCCGGGGACTGCGGCCGGGTGCCAGCCCGCCCGAGAAAAAGTTCAGGCGGTCGTGCGGCAGCAGCGTTTCGGGGATGGTGGCAAATCGCAAGGCGCACCTGGCCCCGGGCTTCACCCCCAAGGACCCCGTCCCAGCACCAGCGAGCGTGGCCGCTCTCCGGGGGCTGCTGGCACCTTTGCCCGCGGGGGGCCGCGCCGCCTCTGCCAGATGTCCTCCCGGCAGGGGAACCGCCTCTCCCGCGGGGCCCTGTGGCCCGAAGACCCACCGGACTTGACTCTGCTCCCGAGGACCCGCCCTTCCCGCCAGAGCCCCGCCAGGTACCGAGCCGCTCCCCTGTTGACAGAGTCTTGATGGCATTGAAACCCTGTCCTTTCTCCCTTTTCAGTTCGGACCCTGCGGCTGTTCCCACTTTTCCTCTTTCTCTCCAGCTGCTTTTGGGGGGCTGCTTTTCCCGTGTTCAGCCCCCCGCCTCTCCATCCTCTCTCCGCCTGCAAAAACGGCTCCCTGCCCTCCGCCGCTTTCTGTCCCCCGTTCACCTCTCCCTGCCGCGGACCTGCTGAATTCTGTGGTTCGGGTTGTGCGGACGGTCGTGTTAATCCTCAGATCAGTGTTCTAGCTGCGCGGGATGGTTCAGTGTTGATCGGGCTGCATTTCACGGACGCGAGACACACAAAAGCTCCCGTGCTGTTCCGCCATCTTGACTCCTCCTACTTGTATTTTTATATACACGAGAATGTCATATATTCTGTATGTGACAGCCAGCTACTAATTTTGATATCATTTCAAAAGGTCAACTTAGATACTCACTTTATACTCCCGAGTAAATTACATTGGGATGAAGCAAGTGAAGTCAGAGGCACAGAAAATTGACGGCGATCACCGAAGTTTCCTCTCAGGTTTTCTGAGATACAGGTTCCACTTCGGTTTCTTTGGCTGTTTTTCATTAGTCATCATTTCCAGACTCTCCACAGTTCTGACCACACAAAAGGGCCTTTTCACCCATGTTAGTGACTTTAGACATTATCTCTTGAACTGTTCTAAGTGGGTAAATATCTTTGAGTTATTACCGTATTTGCAAGGTGGAAGATGGTTTGGAGGTGGAGAGGCAGGAGGACTAGACAGGAAGCCGTTGTTGTAGGCTGGGCAAGACGGCAGCGGCTCTGATTAAGGTGGAGATTGTGAACAAACAGCAGCGTCTAGGAGTTGATGGGTGGCGGGACGTGGGGTCTGGGCAGCGGTGCTACCCGCTAAGGTGGAAAGGTGGGAGGCGCGGGCTGCATGGAATTCGTGAGTGCGTTCTTAGGCCGAGTTGGACGTGCTGTGAAAAATGGGTGCGGACATGTACGGTAGGCCTTTGGACATGTGTACTTGAGTTTCAGGAGACCCCTGTTGGACGGAAATACAGATTTTGGAGTAATTGGTGTATAGACAGTAACTGAAGCTGGGCGGTGCCCTGGGCGGGTGAGGTGACTGCAGGAGGAGCCCGTAGGGTTGGAACCTCCCAGACAGTCAGGTCCTTAGCCTCGGACGGGGGGGGGGGGGGGGCCCCAGGGTGGCAGAGATGGAGGTGACCCATGGCCTCCAAAGCAGAGAGTCCTGCTTCCCAATGTTAATTTGACTACCGCTCTTCTCAGTGTTCAGCCAGCCAGTAATGAAAGTCATTGCTAAGCGCTGATACGGCACAAATCCGTAAGGACGCTCTCCAGCCACTTGGTGGCAAATGAACCTTCCTGGGCTGCTTCTGTGCAGAAGGGCCAGTAGTCTGTCCTCCTAGAAATAATCACCAAATCGGGGCGTTACAGCCTTTTTGCTGCAGAGATTCAGCCAGTGCTGGCGTCCCAAGTGTGGGTGTCAGAAGGCGGGGAATCTCAGAGAGTCTCAGAGAACCACGCGAAGGAGGGCAGGCGTGGGCCTGCACCCTGGAAGTCACTAGTGGTATCCCACATGTCACAGTCTATGTGCTTTAGACTTAATAGAGCATGAGTGTTGGGGTGGTCGGCTGGGGGTGCAGCTAACGCCCCAGCTTGGGGACAGTGCTGTGCAGGGATACGACCTACATGTGGAATCAGAGCTCTCTCTGTGGGACCGTGTGCCGAGAAGGGAGAACATGTGGGCCCAGGAACAGGCGTTAGAGGCAGAGGTAACTCCACTTCTCATCCCTCCCGGTTGCCCATGGGGAGACCGGTGCTTCCTGTCCTCTCCCACTCTGGGCTCTGCAGGCAGGAGGTCTTAGCCCCCCAGAATGAGAACAGCCAGGTGCTAATTAGCTTGTAGGCCCAACTGCTGCCCTGTGTTCTGGACTCCTTGTGTCCAGGGACTGCAGATGAGAGTGACGGTCTTGGCAGGTGTCGTTGACCGTGACCAGCACGAGAGGCAGGGCTGCTGGTGCACAGAGGGGCAGGGGGAGTGCGTCTGCCTGTCAGCTGGTAGGCTTGGGACCGTCGTGGTGTGCCCTTGCCTAGTTGCGACCTGAGAAGGGATGAGGGTCTGGGTTGCATCACCGATAAGCCACCAAGACCTGAGGAAGTGACAGCGGAGAGGTGGAGATTTAGGATAAACATTGGAGGTTACTTCCTGGGGCCGCTGGTGACGACAGGCCCGTGACTTTCACCTGTGGTGCCCATCGGGTGGGTCATGACAGCCACAGACCGCACCGTCCAGATCTCTTTCTTCGGGATGTGGGCAGCTGACACCCTGCTCTCTGCATTTGAGAGTTCAGATGGAGGCGTGCCCTCCTGGGTAGCTCCCGGCCAGGGTCTGTGGCTGCTGTGGGTTCTCAGGTCTTTGCACGGAGCTCGAGCTGGGCTGGCGGAGATTCCCCCGCATGGCGTCCCAAGGGCCTTCCTGCCTTGTCGTTCCTTCTTCCCCTTTCCTTCCCTGGTGTCGGGCCTGCCCGTCTGCCTGGAGACGGTCCCTGCTTCCTCCAGCTCCCCTCCCCTCATCTTCCACGGGTACCCCCACCCAGTCTCCTGCACATCTCACTCCTCTCTGGCATCTGCTTCATCGAGGACCTGGGCTGCCCAGGGGAGCTTTGGGCAGGGCTGAAATCAGGCAGGCCCTTTGGGACCTCTGAGATGTCCCAAAATGGAGGACTTGCTCTGAGTGATACAGAGGTGTTAGGCAATTTTGAGGTCGCATTTCGGGAAGATTTTGAATATTCCATTAAGAAAGGTAAATTTAGTTCAAAAAAAATGCAGGGAACAGAGACCCTATAAGAAACACAGTGGCGGGAATCTCATGGAAGCAGAAAATAGGCCGAAACTGGCAGTTACCTTAGAGACAGAGTGGTGCAGACATGGGTCCACACTGGGGTTGGGTGAAACCACCGCTGGGGGGCTGGCTTAAGTCACGAAGTGTGGTCCTAAGACTTACCCAGAGACCAAACCCACTTTATAAATTTGGGGCATCCTCTAACTGGAAATCTTTCCATCATAGTGTTGCCTCTTGCTGTGGTCGGAATATTTGCATCCCCTCCCCCGCACAAATCCAAATCCCTGTGTTTGTTGATGGTGTTAGGAGGTGGGGTCTTTGGGGGTGCTTAGGTCATTGGGGTGGGGCTTCATGAACAGGATCGGTGCCCTTGTCAAAGGAGCCCCAGAGAGCTCCCTTGCCCCGCCCCCAGGTGAGGATACAGTGAGAGGATGCCATCTGTGAGCCAGGGAGCGGCCCCGCCACCTGCCAGTGCCCTAATCTTGGACCTGAGCCTCCAGAACTGTGAGAAATGTTCCTGTTGTTTATAAGCCACCAATAGGCTGAGACATCTTTTGGTTTCTGCTCTAGTAAGTTACGAGCATTCATCCACCTTTTGACTTTGTCTAGTTCTTGGGTTTCGGTGCTGAGGATCAGGCCGGAATACTCACTTCAGAGAGGATTCGGCCCCAGGGAGGCGGGACAGGGGGCGTGTGCATTGGGGTAGGTTGAGGAGTGTCTTGGAAGGCTCAGAGGTCTCCCAGACTTCTTCCGCAGCCTGTGCCGTCGTGGCGTTAGATACGGTTGGGGTTTTCCATAACTTCCTGTCGAAATGCAAAAACAGAAGCAAACAAGCACCCTCGGAGGAACAACACGGACATCTGCCGACTCCTCAAGAGGGGCCAGCGCACACAGAAGGGTGGTGACGCCAGCCACTGGTGGCGGAGGACGCGGAAGCCCCGACACGCCTGTTTCACACCTGGCCCCTGCCTCCGGAGTTCAGAGGAAGCCTCAGTCTCAGTCTGCTTCTGGACAGTGAGAATATTGGGAGTGAGAACCCTCCAAACAGAGACGTGACCAGCTTCGCCTTTAACTTTCCTTTGTAAAGTTAGATGTCCTTCCAGATCGATCGCATCCGTCTCTGAGACGCAATAGCGAGGCGGAGTGTGGTGATGCATTAGTCTCATTTTATAGCTGAGAAAACCAAGCCATAAGGAAACGGGGGAGCTCTTGGGTGTCGTGGATCCCACGCTGGAGCTCTCTCCACTAGGTGATGCTGTCTCGTCACACGTTCAACCTCTGATGTCTCAAAAGGAAACACGTTTAAGAAAAGAATCGAGCACCCAGGCCAAGGAAGGCTACTAAGGTGCTCTGGGATCAGTGTAATCCATCCCGGGCAGATTAGGAGAACTCGCCGACAACGAGGGGAGTCCTGGTCGTGCCGGGGAAGCATCTTCCCTGGTGGCGCTTGTGCTCGGTCTCCTGTGCAGGTGTGCTTTCTTGCAGAGCGTTTTATATAGCGCCACACAACTCCCACGAAGCGAGCCTGTGACCTGAAACCGCCGATGGCTGACGGGCCTTTCCGATGGGCACGCAAAGGCAAAGGAAGTCGGAAGATCCTCAGCACAAATGATGGACGTGAAAGGCACATCATTCCCTAAATGGCTTCAGAGTATTTGCGGCCTAATGTCGTGGTGGGTCTTAAATGATTCATAGAGAGTCCACAGGAAAGCCGGGAACTTGATTCAAACCCATTGCTGCACACAGAAAAAAAATCTCTGTTCCCACTAAACGCACCGCAGGGGAGGGATTTTTCTCTAGGGGGCTCTTTCTAACCTAGAGGCAGTGGCTTCTTTATCAGGTGTGTTTGGTTAAAAAGAATCCATTTCTCCTGTTTTTATCACGTCACCACTGACTCCTTGTCGCTAAGCTGTTGCGGAGAAAGGATCGGGGGGTGCTGGTTTTGCAGACTTGCTGGTTGGGCAGGCTGAGCTCTGCAGGCAGGTGGAGTTGAGTGGGAGGCGTAGAGGTCCGTCTTGAGGCCACGTGGCGTTGGTTTGGCCTGCCTTTCCTACGAATGCAGCGTCTCTCCACATTCTGGAACTCCCACTGAGGTGCGGGAGCGGAGGCAGCCAGCTCCCGGGGGGCGTTTGCCCCTGCGACCTCTCCCCTTCCCCGGGGGTGGTGGGCACAGAGCAGCAGGCCCGTGTGGCCGTTACCCCGTGCAGGTCTCTGTGTGGATGTTGCTGTGGAAGGGGGGTGCCAGGAAGGCCCGTGTCTGCGACGGACCCTGTGAAGTTGCTCCGATCTTCCCATTTCCCGTGTTCGCATCGGTAAGGCCTGGGGTGGTTTTTGCTAGGTTTTTATATGTAAAAACTCTCTTATTGTTAGTCCTGAGGTGACAAGAACACAGCCTATTATTGGGACTCACCGTTTGATTAAGTCGCTTCCCATTTCCCCTATATTAACGTCTTGCCGGTTAGGGTTTTGGTAGAACCATATTGCAAACGTGGAGCTTTTAGGAAGGGGCTGCTTCCAGAGTGAGGCGAGGTCAGGGAGCAATCCTGGAAGTTGTGTCGGACTGAGACCTGCAGTCCAGGAAGCTGTGAGCCGGGGTTGGTGTCCGTGGGATCCAGGGAGCTGGAGGAGACCCCCCCCCCCCCCCCCCAGCACAAGGCCCGGCCTTGGAGATGTGGCTCCTTGGCCGTCTGTCACCTGCCCGTGTCTCCCAGGGGACTCACCCAAAGCCAGAAGTCACGGGGTCCGGGATTGCACTTCCTATGGGGCCGGCTCATGGCACAGGGCAGGGCAGGGCAGGGCAGGGCAGAGAGGGGTGGGAGGGTGGGAGAGAACGTCCAAGGGCTGGGAGCTGGCAGGCACTGGAGAGGTTGCCGCAGCATGGCGGCCTCGGGGGGGAAGGTGGCGAGTGGGTGTCTATGTAGGCGTCCTGTGTGTGTGCACATGCGCTCCTGCCTCCGTGAGGAAACCGCTTTTATTTTGCCTGAAGGAGCAGCATTGTCAGCGTCAAAGGATTTTGCCTGAACTTCACCATGCCTTCCTGCTCTCCAGTCTGTGATACTCTGAAACTCAGGTCCCAAAGTGCTTTTAAAACGAGGCTCTACTGGGGCGCCGGGGTGGCTCATCAGTTCAGTGTCTGAGTCTTGATTTTGGCTCAGGTCATGATCCCAGGGTTGGGAGATCAAGCCCTGCATTGGGCTGTGTGCTGACAGCGCGGAGCCTGCTTGGGATTCTCCGTCTCCCCCTCTCCCTTTGTCCCTCCCCCCCCCCCCCCACTGACTACCTATGGGACGGTCGGATGAAAACAATGTTTTATGGCCGTGTGGCTACAGGGCCCTCTGTTCGGTCCTACCTGTGACCAAAACGGAAACAAAGCTCAATAAAGAGGAAATTATTACCACTTAGAAAATTAGCAAGGTGGTTTTTTTTTTTTTTTTTTTTTTTTTTAACAGGGCTGAATGTTATGAGAAACGAAAACTAAGATTACAGTTCATTTTGGAAGTATGGAGAGATCCCTCATTCTCTCAGGAGCCTCCGAATAGTTAAGTAGAAGATTCTCCTCTGCTCACTCGTAATGAGAGGGGAGAGTAAATTCAACCAGACGGTTAGAGGCACTAAAGCGTCCGTGGAGACAGCCCCGTGGACCCCCGTGGGGGTCAGGAAGTACTGTCACCAAAGCCTGCCTGGGGCCCAGGCCCTGACTCACGGGACCCCCCTTGCCGAAGCTCGTCCTGGCTGAACGGTGGGTGGGCGGCCGCCCTCTCGCCAGCTGTCCGGGTGTTTGCGTTTCCGGGCATCGAGGCCTGCGCACCCTTCATCCTCGGCGGGACGCTGCTCTTTGCTCTTGAGAACGGACAGTGTCGTTTGGTTGGGATCGTACAGCTTTGGTTTTGTGCAGAAATGGGAAGAGTTGGGACTGGACGAGGTGTGCGTTTGGGGAACGGAAGGTAGGAAGCTGGCCTCCAGGACCACGCAGCGGGGCGGGGACGGAGGCGAGACCCCTGCCCTCCGCAGGGGAATGGCCCTCAGCGTCTCCTGGAGGTCAAGGCCGTGCCGACCGTGCTCGCCAGTCACTATGCTCCTGTGTGGAAACACCATCCTGTCCTCACCCGGTTCCGGGTGAGCGCCCCAGGCCGTGTTCCTGAGCGCCCCTTAACCCTCACGGGCTCCTGCCCCAGAGCCGGGGAGGCAGGGCGCAAGGAGTCAGTGTCCGAAGGCCCTGGTGCCGCCTCAGGCATCCTTGGCCACACCCGACCCACCCACTGCGGTGGAGGCCAGACCGAACACGAGGTTTCCCGTTTTTGTCATTAGCCTGGTGACGTGTGCGTGGTTCCTGGGCCTCAGTCTCAGGAATGCAAAGCGTCGTTGTGTCTCTGATCACCTCTCTAGGTGAACGTGAACCCAGATTCCCCGTATCTGTGGGCATCCCCCTCCCCCCTCATATGCCAGAGTCCTGCCCCCCAGCGCCTCAGAACGTGAGTGCGTTTGGAGATGGGGCCTTTAAAGAGAGGAGTTAAAACGACATCCTGAGGATGGGCCCTTAGTCCCCTGGGACTGGTGTCCGCATCAGAACAAGAAGCAGCAGGGTCCGTGCACCGAGGGTGGCCGCGGTCTGCCGGCCATGGAGAGCGGCCTCACAGGAGACCAGCCCAGCCTCCGGGACCGCGAGAGAATGACGTTCTCTTGTTTAGCCGTCTGCCCGTGCTGCTTTGCGATGGTGGCCGAGCTACGGAGGCATCGGCAGGGTGAGCCGTGCACCATAGGGACCCTGGCAACATTGACGGTCGGGAGGTCCATCCGCTTAACGGGTTGCTGCTGTGTCCAGAACTGGGGATATACTGTGGCCATTACAGATGCAGGCCTTCATGGAACTTGAAGAGGGAGACGGTTTCAGACTGTCTTTTTAGTGAGGAGGTCACCTCAGACCGCGTGTAACACACACTTGTAACTGTCCACGTTGTGTGAAAAAGAAAGTGATCTTAAGTCATCTGTTATCGCTATTTCAAATACGTATTTAAAAAATGAAAGTGTACATAGACTTACACATGTATCCTTCACTTTGATGCATAAAACGGCTCCATAAAATGCATCCCTTTTGGTCACTATATCACAAGTAGGCAGGATCTTCTCATGCTAACATTTCAGGTTATTTTCCCTACAGATGAGTGTAACCCAAGTGGGGAAGATGCTCATGAGAAGAGCGACAGGACCCTTACTGCTCCCATCGCACGATACCTGCTGCATAACACGTGTGCTCACACACACGTGCACACACACACATGCATATGTATACATGCACACGCACACGTGCACACGCAGCGCACACACATGTGCAAATGTGCACACACATACACATGCAGCACACAGACTACACATGCATGCATGCACACACCACACATACACGCAGTCACACACGTGTGCACAGCACACACAGCACACGTGCACACTCATACACACACAGCACACACATGCACACACGTGCAGATGCACTCACACACGCACATGCAGCACACACACACAGGCTACACATGCATGCATGCACACACCACACATACACGCAGTCACACATGTGTGCACAGCACACACAGCACACATGCACACTCACACACACATAGCACACACATGCATACGCGGCACACAGCACACACGCACACACACGTGCAAATGCACTCACACATGCAGTACACGTGCACACACAGACTACACATGCATGCATGCACACACCACACATGCACATAGTCACACACGTGTGCACAGCACACACAGCACACACATGCGCAGACAGCACACACAGCACACTTGCACGCATGTGCACACGCAGCACACACACATGTGCAAATGTGCGCACACATGCATATGCCGCACACACACACCACACATACATGCAATCACACACATGCGCACAGCACACACAGCACACACAGGTGCACACAAGCACACAGACGTGCACATGCACATGCAGCACACACAGCACACGTGCACACATGCACACACACGTGCAGATGTGCACACATGCACATGAAGCAACACACTACACACGCATGCATGCACACACCACACACACACACATCACACATGTGCACATGCAGCACACACAACACGTGCACAATGCACATGCACACACAGCACGTGTGCACACACCACAATGCATGCGTGCACACATGTGCGTGCAGCACGCAGTGCTCAGGCACTCACACAAGTGCACACATGCACACTTCGCAAAACACACCCACTTGCATATATACATAGCTCTTTGTTTTGAGCACGTGATAACATCATGCCTAAACAACCCTGCTGAGTTGGTCTGAAATAGCGACATGTTTTGAACATATCTTTGGATATCACAAACTTCCCCTGTCCACGAAATTAATTTCCTGGAGTATATCTGGCTCCTCGGCCTGTGTCGTGTGGAATTTCCCAGCTAGTCCTTTCAGTTCCAAGGTGGTGAACCGATGTGAGGCGGGGGCGGCGGGGGAGACGTGAGGCCGATACCTAGGCACTGGGCCCGGCTGGAAATGCCCCCGTTAGCTCCTCGGTCAGGAGGAGGAACATCGCTGAATGACACAGGGGCCTGGAAGTTGAGCGGAAACGAGTGGAGGCCACGGGCAGGTCGAAGGTCAAAATTAAAGGTATTGAACAGGAAGAGGCGCCAACGGCCGCGGCCAGGGGGCAAGGCCGGCCAGGGTCCATCCTCGCGGACGGCTCTGTTTGCCTTGGCACGCCTTCTGAGGGCTCTCTGAAATGTCACTCTCAAGGGCATGCCTTTGTCTGGCTCGCGGTTGTCGCTTCCTCAAGGCAGCGGCTGACACGGTTTAGAGCCTGTCCAAGCAAAGAGATGCTGTGTTTTTCTACACGGACTCAAGCAGAATTGATCTTAGTTTCTTGTGCAGTGTATTACGGACACAGGCGTTTAGATGATGCGTCTTCCTTCTTGCCGTCCCAATAAACGCCATTAATTGCACTAGGCCTTGAGGTCTGCTTCTATGGTTTATACAGACGGATACCTGTAGCGTGTGTGTGAATGAAGCACTTTTGATGGCTTCCTTTATTTCTCCTTCCATTTATTATGAAAAATTCTAAGCACAGAAAAGCGAGCCCAAACAGCCCAGACAGCCCCCACCTGCTGTTTCAGTGGTCATCACCGTGTTGCTGTAACATTTCTGCCGTATCCTTGTAAAGTAAATTATGGCTGTTCTAGACGTCAGAGTGCTGTATCCTGTGAAGCTTCAGCATCTGTCCTTCCAGGACAAGGCAATTTTCCTGTGTAAACACAATGCCATGATCACATCGAGCAAAGTTAACAATCACCGTGGAACGCTCAGCCCATGTCCATATTTCACAGTCTGTGCCCTCAGTTTAGGAGATCACTTTATTTCTGTCCCTAGGATGAGGGGCTCATGTTTCCCCTTTTACTTGCTAACTGGTGGTAATGGTGCCCGCATTTCCCATTCTGTGGGAATATTGTGAGAATAGGAAAAACAGACATAGAGGCCCCCTGAAAGCTGAAAGCACAGTATTAATGTCAGGGGTCACCTTCTTGTGATTTAATGAGATTTCTTGGAGACAAAGCAGGCGGGACTTTCCCACATTCACTGTCACTCCAGCAGATATAAGATGTGTTTAAGAGAAGCTTTTGTGGGGGCGCCTGGGTGGCTCGGTTACTTGAGCATCTGACTTCGGCTCAGGTCACGATCTCGCGGTTCGTGAGTTCAAGCCCCGTGTCGGGCTCTGTGCTGACCGCTCAGAGCCTGGAGCCTGTTTCAGATTCTGTGTCTCCCTCTCTCTGACCCTCCCCCGTTCATGCTCTGTCTCTCTCTGTCTCAAAAATAAATAAACGTTAAAAAAAAAATAAACATTAAAAAAAAAATAAAGAGAAGCTTTTGTGTTTGGGGGACTCTGAAGATGGGAAGCCCACATCACCTCAAGAAAATGATCTCCAGCGTAGGAAGGGCTTAAAAATGGAAGCCAATGAAGAAATGCTATTCACAGATGACCGCTTGTGGGGTGGTCAGCAGCCGTCGCCCTCAGTGAGCCGTCCGGTTCTAGGGGAAGGCTCGGGGCACCTCAGGACTTGGTCTAGGGGACACGACGCTTCAGGCTCGTTCGTGTAGCTACAGTGATCGCTCCGGCTTAACCCCACACTCAGAAATGTGACATTTGCTGTAAAAATTTGCCTTATGAAATCTGGCACGTCTTGAATTAATAATACATTTTAGAAATGTTCTCTGCAAGTGAATTGTTAGCCCCCAAAAGGCGAGGGATAGTACCATGGACACTTTTTATGGCACAGAGGGCCCCGTGATGCTCTGGACCTGTGGTAGCCACACATCATAATTATTGCTCCCTAACTGAGAACACCTTCCTCTTCGTCTTCGAGGAGTAAGTGGAGAATGGGGAGGGATGCCAACTTTATAATCTTGATTAACTTAGCACTTAAGAGAAAAACAGAGGGTTTTTAATGATAAAATTTACGGCATAAAGCACCTGGCTTCCCTTGTCGCCATCGTTCTGGAAACTACTCTGCACCCTTGAAGAATTCGACCTCAGATAAAAATCAGAGGCATTAAGGACAGGGGACGGCAGTGTCTGTGGAACGCCTCCCATTGGCATCGTTTCAGAAGAAGAGAAGTCTAGCCAGGTAGAAATGCAACATTCAGGACAAAACCAAGGTCTTTTAATGATTAGCTCAGCCCTGCGGTCCCCTAACGACGGGAAGCCAACACCCCAAAGCTGGGTAGTGCTTTTTCCTTGATTTTCACACCTTTTCCTGATGTTCTGATGTTCTCGGTGGCACTCATCACCCGCCATCATCAACGTTTGCCGAGGACTTAACCCGAGACTCTCTCACTTGTGTGTGGTGATTAAGTGCTTGGCTTGGGTTTGCATCTGCCGATTTCTTACTGACCGTGGGCAGTCTTAAGGCTCGGTTTCCTCGTTTGGCACATGGGGGCAATAGCAGCACCTCTGTCACGGACGCGTTTAGAACGGCACCTTACACAGTGTAAGTGCACGTGAGCTGTTTTGGTCACTAATGTGTACGCGTGTCGTGCCTCTGGGATGTCAGCAGTGGGACTGAGTGGAAAGGGGCTGTGCTGGAGAATACTTACGTGAGTACAGTTCTGGGCGCACAGCCGGTCATCAAGTGCGGTGCGGAGGCCGCAAGGCGAGTGCAGCTTGTGGTCAAGGAGGGTGACAAGGGGGAGCAGGAGGGTTCAAGGCCAGGGACCGCCACCTGGTCCCCGGTCCGTTTCTTCATCTCAGCAGAGAGGGACTCGATTTGATGAATGGCTCCCAGCTGTTTTCTTGAGTGCGTTGAGCCTCCAAGATGATCTGTGGAGACTCTTGTGGTCAGGTACATTTGGGGAACCAGGAACATCTTCTCTCACTCTTGGAGAATCACAGGGCTTTTAAATACTCTGAATTAAAGAAGCCTGCTTCACTGGGTTAGAGTGGGTTTCCTGAAATTACTTGTCTGCTGATCCTTTCCCCCTTTTGCGTCGGTAGGATATACTTCAACGTTCTATAAACCTAATGTTTCTCAAAACATATTTTAGAAAATATCGGACCAGAGGGGCGCCTGGGTGGCTCAGTTGGCTAAGTGTGAGACTTTCGATTTTGGCCTAGGTCCTGAGCTCATGGTTTGTAGCTTTGAGCTCCGCATTGGGCTCTGTGCTGACAGCGTGGAGCCTGCTTAGGATTCTCTCTCTCTCCCTCTCTCTCTGCCTCTTCCCTGCTCATGCGCGCACGCTCTCTCTCTCTCTCAAAACAAAAACAAAAACAAAAACAAAAACAAAAACAAAAACAAAAACCCAACCTAAAAAATAAGAAAATATTGGACTAGATAATCCCTCATGTCTGTTTGAAAAGTCTGTTTTTGGTAAAATACACAGTTAACATTTACCCCTTAGCCCGTGTGATGATTTCCTCAGCCTCCTACTTTTCTGTGACCTCAGATTAAGCTGTGTTTCTAGAAAGTGGAATTACGCCGTCCTTCAGTCTGTTGTTGAGATTTTGCAAAAGTCCGCATACTACGGGCCTGCAACTCAAACTTCATATGATAACATGGAAATTTAAAGCTATTATGATAAATAAATGGAATTATTAATACTCCACAAAGGAGATGACACTGGGACCACAAAATTAGTGCCAGTAAACTGTGTGTGAATTGAAAATCCACTTGTAAAGTCTGATATGTGACCATTTGGGGCAACGGTGGGTAAGAATTGCAAGACTTATTTTGTTCTTAGGAGTTGGAATGTACAGGGGGAGAAGCAATGAATACAGTTATTAATAACTCCCTCTAGTGGGAAGCACAGCGTTTAATGTTACGATTTAAGCCGTAACCTTACTTAATTTGGGCCACCAGAGTCCGTTAGAGGTGAAAATTATACCAGTTTTCACAAAATGTAAATATGGGGAAACTGGCATGGGTTATGAGGAACCCTGGTCTTGGGAGTCCAGGGAGTGCAAAGTGTGTTGCTATAGAACCTTGTGTATCTCGAACACGGGGAATGTTCCCTTTCACCCATCCGCTGGTAACCTTGGAAAGTCCTTGTCAGTGGTATGAACTCTGCTGTTATTTCTGTTACAAGAAGCAATAACCAGCGAACAGAATTCAGTCTTTTTCCGCGGCTGAGAATCTCACCGTCTGCCTGGGTCATGGTTCCGAAAGCAAATGTTGTTTTGTCCGTGAGGTCGCCGCAGAGGCTGGACAGTCTGGCCCGTGGGGGTGGAGTCCTCACTCAGCCACTAAGTGCACGGTGAGTGAGCCGGTCCTCCTTGTGCCTGAACAAAAATTGGAGAATATAAAAGGGCCTCTCGGATAGTGCTGCTAAGAGGCTCCGTAAGAAGGCGTGTGAAGCTCTTCGTGTTTGGCATGTGATACTTGGCAAACGGTAGTTCTTGTCGCGAACTTAAACATTAACGTGTCCACACCACCCAAGGCAGTCTCTATCAGTGTTCCAGTGACATTCTGCTCGGAAATGGAGCAAACAGTCCTAAAATTGGTGCGGAACCCCCAAAGACCCTGAGTGGCCAAAGCCGCCTTGAGAAAGAAGAACAAAGCTGGAGGCACCCATGCTCCCTGATTTCAAACTGTATTACCGAGCAGTAGTAATTAAAATAGTGTGGTGAAGGGGCGCCTGGGTGGCGCAGTCGGTTAAGCGTCCGACTTCAGCCAGGTCACGATCTCGCGGTCCGTGAGTTCGAGCCCCGCGTCAGGCTCTGGGCTGATGGCTCAGAGCCTGGAGCCTGTTTCCGATTCTGTGTCTCCCTCTCTCTCTGCCCCTCCCCCGTTCATGCTCTGTCTCTCTCTGTCCCAAAAATAAATAAACGTTGAAAAAAAAAATTAAAAAAAAAATAATAAAATAGTGTGGTGTTGGCATGAAAAGGGACATATAGACCGTGGAACAGAATCGAGAACCCAGAAATAAAACCGTGTGTATGTGGTCAATTAATGACGGCAAAGGAGCCAAGCATTATAATGAGGAGAAGACCGTCTCTTCTTCTTCTTTTTTTTTTTTTTTTAAATTTTTTACATTTATTTATTTTTGAGAAACAGAGTGAGACAAAGCGTGAGCAGGGGAGGGGCAGAGAGAGAAGGAGACACGGAATCTGAAGCAGGTTCCAGGCTCCGAGCTGTCAGCACAGAGCCCAACGCGGGGCTTGAACCCACGAACTGTGAGATCATGACCTGAGCCGAAGTCGGACGCTCAACCGACTGGGCCACCCAGGCGCCCCAACAGTCTCTTCGATAAATGGTGTTGGGAGGACTGGACAGCCACAGGCAGAAGAACGAAACTGGACCACTTTCTCACACCACAGAGAAAATAACTCAAAATGGATGAAAGACCATTTTGAAAGCGAGACCCCAAACCGTAATACCCCTAGAAGAATATATGGGTGGGAAGCTCCTTGACATTGGCCCTAGTGATGATTTTTGAACCTGTTGCGAGAAGCAAAGGCAACAAAAGAGAGAATAAACCGTTGGGACTGCGTCAGATGAAAAGCTTCTGCACAGGGAAGGAAACTAGCAACAAATGAAAAGGCAGGCTGCGGGATCGGAGAAAATGCTTGCACATCAGGTATCTGCGCAAGGTCAGTATCCGAAATACGGAACAAACACGTATAACTCAACGGCAAAAAGCCATATGGTCCAATTAAAAGATGGGCGGAGGAGCCGAACAGACGTTTCCCCGAAGAAGGCACACGGATGGCCAGCGGGCCCGTGCAGAGGTGCCGTGCGTCACTGACTCCCGAGGCCACGCTGGCCAGAACCGCCATGAGATGTCCCCTCGCCCCTGTGGAATGGCTGCTTTCAAAAAGCTAAGAAATAACAGGTGTTGGCGAGGGCGCTCATGCATGGAGCACCCTGTCTGGGAAATGGCGTGGAGTTTCCTCAACATTTTGAACACAGAGCTAGCATGCAATCCGGCAGCCCCTCTTCTGGGGACTCATCCAAGGAAAACAAGACACTAACTTGGAAAGATAGCTGCACCCACGTGTTCACGGCAGAATTAGTCACAGTAACTAATGTATGGAAACAACCGAAGTTCTGCTGATGGCTGACCAGAGAAAGACATGTTGCACACACACCCCGCCCCCACACCCCCAGCGCACAGTGGAATGTTGCTCAGCCATGAAAGGGAAGGAAATGTTTCCATTTGTGACAACGTGGATGGGCCTCAAGGGTGTTACGCTCAGTGCGGTAAGTCAGACAGAGAAAGACGAATACCGCATCGTTTGATCTCCTACGTGTGGGATAAAACCAGACAAAAACCAGAGCGCGTAGACTCAGGACAAGCTGGTGGCTCCCAGGAGGGGGGGGGGGGGAGGGGAGAAATGGGGGAAGGGGGTCACAAGGGAAAAAGAAGAATAAAACAGTAATGCGTGTTCACCTTAGAAATTTTATATATTACAGATACACAAAAGGAAAAAATAAAATGCATACATAACGTAGCTTTGCTGAACAGCGGATTGCCTCTTTCTTTTCTTTTTTAATTTTTTTTAATGTTTATTCATCTTTGAGAGACAGAGAGAGACAGAGCCTGAGTGGGGGAGGGGCAGAATCCCAAGCAGGCTCCAGGCTCCGAGCTGTCGGCGCAGAGCCCGACGCGGGGCTCGAACCCACGGACTGCGAGATCTGACCTGAGCCGAAGTCGGAGGCTCAACTGACTGAGCCACCCAGGTGCCTCTGGATCGCCTCTTTCTAGTAAAAATGGAGGCCACCGTGGGGACAAATCTCCACCGGGAGAGATGGTGACATCCCAGCCTTTATAAAGATGGATACAAAATGACTTCACACTTTGGCTGACGAATAGGAGCCAAGGAGCACTTGCTGAGGAATGTTCTTTGGAACCCTTCAAACACTGTAGGAGCTCTGTCTTGCCCTGTCCACAGGTCTCATTCCAGGATGTAGGATCCGTGAGGCTGGGGCACAGCTTACTATGATGGGTTGAATCGTGCCCCCCCCCCCCGATTCCAGTGGTGTAGTCCTAACCCCCAGGACCCTGTTTGCAAGTAGTCGCTGCAGATGTGATCAGCCTAGGATGAGGTCATCAGGGTGGCCCTAACCCAGTATGCCCGGCGTCCTCGCCCACGGGGGAACTTGAACGTAGAGGTTGGTGTGCAGGGAAGACACTCTGTGACAGCGAGGGGGTCGTCCACAGGAGGGGGACAGCAGAGCCCCTCACCAGGGCCTGAGAAGGCGCCACGACTTCTGGCCTCCGCACGGAGGTGGTCCCTTCCCGCCGTGTGAGCTGCGGTGTCCGGGCACTCTGTGACGGCGGCCCCGGCCGCTCACGCACCTGCCTGGGCTCCGTGGGTCTGTGCACTTCTGCCCCAGACTCAGGGCTCCGTGGTCAGCGGCCTCTGGTGGGAATCACTCTCCCCGGGTCCCCCGGTCCTTGCCGAAAGCGTCCTCACCCTGTGATTCCCCTGCCGTCTCTGCTACGGGGTGGCCCAGCTCCTTCACCACTCTGCGTTCTGCTCCAGAGTCCGTCCCCTTGTGCACCTGCTCCCCTCGCCGCCAGTTCGTTCACTCCCGCTCGGTGACGTGTGGCGACCACCCGGCGCGGTGCTCAGGCTGCGGCTCGCCGTCCTCTCTGCACGTGCTGTCCACGGCGTGCGGTGCCCTGAGCTCCACCGGCGGGGCCGTTTGCGGGTGTCCCCTCCTCTGTCGCTGGTTGATGACAGGCCCAGCAAGTGGGTGTCCCTGAGGAGCCCAGGAACGAGAACCCGTCTGTTGCGTGACCTAGGGTGTTTCCTGTTTCGGGGGTTGGGTTACCTTAAAGCCAACAACCTCTTTCGGAGATTTGGTGCGTGCAGGAGACAGAGGAGCTCCTGACTCTCACCTGACTTCCTAACTTCTGATTCTGTGCCTCCAGCTCCGGATGCCGTGTCGCAGGGGGCGGGATGGGGTTTCCATGATTTCCATGCAGATTCACCCGACGCCGAGTTATGGAGACTCCACAGAGAGTCCCCAGTGTTCGTTTGAGCCAGGACGTAGGCGACATTTCATCAGCACGGGATACACCGCTGTTACCGCTGCTAACGCCAGTCGTAAAAATGAAGTGGATTTGGTCCCATCTCCGGTGGCCCTGCTGTGACCGCTGCATCTCTTGCGGCTCCTGTCCCCGACCAGCTGCCCTGTGCGCCACACCTCCCTCTCTTTCCTTTTTCTTTTGTTTAATTTCAGAAAATAGGTCACTGGCTCTTTCCACTTCAAGGGGTTTGGCTGGTAACACCGCAAGGAGCTGGATGGCAGGATCAGGGGGCTAATGAACTTGTGTGGGTGGGGCCGGCACTGGGGCGTCGGGGTCCGAGGCCCCGTGTCTTGGCCGGGCTGGCACTGGGGAGCCTTGGCCGGCCCGGCACTGGGGCATCGGGGTCCAAGGCCCCGCGTCTTGGTGAATGCTCCCCTATGGCTCCTGTGATTTCTTTGGGGCCTTTCTCCTGTTTCTCCATTAAAAAAAAAATTTTTTTTTAACATTTATTTATTTTTGACACAGATAGAGCATGAGCGGGGGAGGGGAAGACAGAGGGAGACACAGAATCTGAAGCAGGCTCCAGGCTCTGAGCTGTCAGCACAGAGCCCGACGCGGGGCTCGAACTCACGGACCGCGAGATCGTGACCCGAGCTGAAGTCGGACGCTTAACCGACTGAGCCACCCAGGTGCCCCTGTCTGTTCCTGCATTTCGAGGAGGGGGTGTGTTTCCTGTCTCTTCTTCCATCACATGTGCGTGTTTCTCACTTTTCTCTGCTCTTCCTTCATTTTTGCTCGAGTTAATTAAGCCCGAGTGTATGTGGAGCCCTGGGGCCAGGCACTGTGTGAGCATCTTGTAAGATTCCCATGACTGTGTATGACTAAGTCCAAGCAGGACAAGTATACACGAACTGGCTAATGAAAAGTACAGGAGAATATATAATCGAGCCCCCAAATGACACAGCAGTGTCTCCACTGAAACCCGGAAAGTACGACGTGGCAAGAGATTCCTGGGGATGGAAGAAATACAATAAAAGTGCTTTAGTTCAGCCTCACTCATCTTGGCGCTGGTGTTCGGATTTGGGGGGAGGATGGTTAGAGCTGCAATTTGACATTTTATGTCCCGTCAGGGAGGGGACTCGGGAGAGGGTTGCCCAGGTCGTGCAGGGGCTGTTTTCTCTGTGGGGGTCAGGTCAGTCCTCTGTGGAGCCCTAAAAAGTTTTTTAAAATTAAAAAAAATTAAATTTTTAAAAATTTAATTAAATTTAAAAAATTAAAAAAAAAAAAAGGACGCGTTGAGGTATGTATGAACCTCCAAGGCATCATCTGAAGGTCAAACGAGAGAATATGTGTGAAGGCAGGTGAAATTTTAAATGATTTTCTTTCCTTTTTTTTTTTTAATGTTTATTTTTGAGAAGGACAGATAGAGTGTGAGTGGGGAAGGGGCAGAGAGAGAGAGGGAGACACAGAATCTGAAGCAGGCTCTGGGCTCTGAGCTATCCGCACAGAGCCTGACGTGGGGCTCGAACTCACAAACCACGAGATCATGACCTGAGCTGAAGTCCGACACTCAACCGACTGAGCCACCCAGGCGCCCCAAGGCAGGTGGAACTTTAAAGAAATAAATCACTAACACTGAGTATTTACTCTGCCTGATTCTGTCCGAAGTGCAGCGAGTCATCCACGCAAGTCTTGTCAAGACTTCCACCACCTGTTGGTTTCACAAGAGGAAACACTTGAAAAAGAAGAAGCAAACTGATACACGTAGCAATTCTTATGTCTTGGAAATTCCACCTTTCTACAAATAGAAGTGTAGGAAGCAAGCAATCCTTGTTACTCAGACTCTATCAGAGTTTAATGAATTCTTGGGAAACTTGATGCAGTTTTCTCAACTATAACACATTTTGCCTATTTTTTATAAATTTTCTTTTTTTTTTTTTCCAACGTTTATTTATTTTTGGGGCAGAGAGAGACAGAGCATGAACGGGGGAGGGGCAGAGAGAGAGGGAGACACAGAATCGGAAATAGGCTCCAGGCTCTGAGCCATCAGCCCAGAGCCTGACGCGGGGCTCGAACTCCCGGACCGCGAGATCGTGACCTGGCTGAAGTCGGACGCTTAACCGACTGCGCCACCCAGGCGCCCCACATTTTGCCTATTGATGAATCTCTCTCAGCTTATAGTTTATTGTCCCTTGAAGCATTTATTCCTCCTAGGAAGGGGTTTTAGATTTTTATGTTTCTTCTTCCAAGATTTTGTTTAAGTTCAAATTAGTGTAGTCTTGGCCTCAGGAGTAGAACCCAGTGATTCATCCCAACACGTGCCGTCCTCAGTGCCCATCACCCATGTCGCCCATCCCTCCCCCTCCTCCCTCTAGCAACCCTCAGTTTGTTCTCTGTATTTGAGAGTCTCTTATGGGTTTCCTCCCTCTCTGTTTTTGTCTTATTTTTCCTTCCCTTCCCCTGTGTTCATCTGTTTTATTTCTTAAATTGCACATAGGAGTGAAATTGTATGATATTTGTCTTTCTCTGACCAACTTATTTCTTTTAGCATAACACACTCTAGTTCTATCCGCATTATTGCAAATGGCAAGATTCCATTCTTTTCGATCACTGGGTAGTATTCCGTTGTATGTACATACCACATCTTCTTTATCCATTCATCAGTCGATAGACATTTGGGCTCTCTCCATACTTTGGCCATTGTCAGTAGCGCTGCTATGAACATTGGGGTGCATGTGCCCCTTCGAATCAGTATTTTCATTTGAAAGCCTGTCCTGAAGTCATGGGTTTGTTGGTGGACTTGACTTCCACCTGTATTTCTAGAGTTAAAAGAATACTTAGAATTTCTTCATGGCTGTTGATTTCTTTGAGGTTAGTGCTGTCTGGGGGGGGGAGGTCACGTTGTCAGATATCAGTGTGGGAGGCACTGATGTAGCAGCTGTAGGGACAGGGAAAGAGATACTCCGCCGAGGGAGAGGACACTGACAGCCGCGAGAAAGCTTCTCCTCCCTAGCCTAACAATCTACTGGTGTCAATACGCTTTATGAGGGCGCAGAACCACTTTTATTTTTGAGTAAGATGGAAAAGAATAAGTTTATTTGAAGATAGAATTGTATTTGCTGTCCTATCTTTGCATTTCCCTCCATGTATAATGTAATCTATTTGATACTAGCTTTATATATATAACCTCTGGGTTTTCTTCAGTGACACCGTTTGGCTAATAATCAAAGAAAACTCTGCTATGATTTTTTTTTTAGAGCAAACATAACGAAGACCTTAGTTTTGAACATAAGGTCAAAAAATGTCAAGTACGGATCATCAGATTAAAAGTAACGAGATCACTAACACTAGGAGGCTAAAAATACTGCTCAACACTGGAAAACTGATAGGCCCGTGAAAACGTAAGATGAACCAAGTTAACATAATAGAGCAAATTTGAAATGAGTCAAAGCACAACGAGAAGGGGGAGGAGAAAGAACAGGCAGATGTTGGCTTGAAGACGGAAGCTGCATGGGACAGATGTGTAGACACAGCCAACTTTTCGTTGTGACGGCCCCAGGACATTGGTCCGTGGAAGTGAGTATTTTCCCACATGGTTAGCATTAGTGCGCTAACCAACCTCTTTCCCCAAACCGAGCGTGACCTGCGTCAGAGCCCCCCGGCCTGCTGTCCGACCCGCACGTTTTCTCCGCGCACACGAACTGTCACACCACTGGCCCCTCCCGCCCCACCCACTCTGCTTCAGGCCCAAGGCTTGAGATGCTCGGAGCAGGGAGGCCAGGAGCGGCCTCTGCACGCAAGCCCATGTTTGACCCTGAGCTCGGTCTTTCTTTGCTCTTCCAGAAAATGGGAATGTTGCTTCCCCGCATCGCACTGTTTTTACTGAGGTGAAACTCACATTCCAGAAAGTACCCCTTTTAAATCCAGTGTGTGGGGTGGGCTCACAGCGTTGTGTGGGCAGCACGTCCTTCTGGTCCTCAGACGTGCCCATCACCAGCCTTTCTGTCTCTGGAACTGCACGTTCTGCGTATCTCAGAAGAGTGGGCTCGCACACTATGTGACCTTTTTGGTCTGGCTTCTTAGCCTCGAGCCATCAAGGTGCATCCATGTTGTAGCGGGTGGCAGGGAGTCCCGTCCCGCCGTGCGGGCGGACCGCTCGGTGGACCGCGTGACGGGCGCTTGGGTCGTTCCTCCTTCCGGCCAGCGTGGGTCACGCTGCTGTGAACGCGGGTGTGCCGCGGTGTCTGCGAGAGTGCCTGTCTCCAGCCCTCTGAGCACAGACCCACGAGTGGGGTTGCTGGGTCTGAGGGTGGGCCCGTGTTTGCCCTCTGGGAACTCGCCGAATTTCTTCCCACTGCAGCTCGACCGTTCGTATCTCCTCCAGAAGCGTATGAGGGTGCTCTCGGAGGCTGTCGAGTGTAGGCTTGAGCTAAGCACGTCTGTTTTGGGGATGAAGGCAGAGGGAGAGAGGCTGGAGACGGGGGACTGGAGGGTGATGTCTGGCCGAAGGTGGTCTGCTTGCAGCTGGTTTCTTGCGGAGGCTTCCACCCCGTCTGTGGAGCGGGCGGAGAAGCCGTGCTCAGAAGGATCTGAATCGTCACCCGGCCACCTGCTAAGGGACACAGGCGAGCCTGCGTCACCCGGGGTGTTGTCCTCACTGCAGCCCCTGGCCATGTCCTCTCCCGAGGCTCATGCCAGGCGGTTGTCTGTGTAGCCGCTGAGGCCGGCGCACCGATGGCCCCCTTGCTGCAGCCCCACATTCGTCCCCCTCCTCAGGACTTTGCGTTTCTGTGTCTTCATCCCGGGGCTCCTGGCGGTTAGTGACTCAGCGATGATTGACCTGCCGTCCTGCCCTGGGCCCTCCTTTGTGTGCTCTCCAGGGCGGTACCTGTGGGGGTGGATGGCGCTGGGCTCAGCTGGGACCAGGAACCAGAGGCCCGCGTGTCCTCGACTGAGGCGATGGCATCAGGGGAGGGGAAGAGGGGCGCCGGGAGAGCCACACAGTGTCTGCTTTTGCTGGATGGACTCCCGTGGTAAGAGCCCCGGCCACACGGGTTCTCGTCCCACCCCTCCACCTCACGGCCTCGGAGACCGCGTGACTTCCCCCAGTGGAGAGGGCAAACCAGGGAGTGGGACCCTGTCACACACATGCCACACACCCCCTGTATCACGCCGCCCTGGTCGGGAGGAGGAGCGTGGCCCGGCGTGGCCCGGCGGGGGAGCTGATGCCGGATCTTTCATGATAACAGATACCCGGCTTCCAGCCGACAATCGGCCAAGGTTGTTCGTTGACAACAGTAGAAATCATGACCATTTAAGGAAGACGAGGGGGACTCACTGGAAACGTATTGGGGGGTCCCAAGTGTGAAGGTTGAAAGCCAGACCTGGGGGTCTGAGAAGCATCTACAGAACAGCCCCTCTGCAAGGCCCGTCTCAGCGCTTTGTGCAGGACCGCCGTGCTGGACGCGGCCCCCACCTTCCCCCTGCCTGACCCGTCACGAAGGGCTCTCAGCAGCCGGCTTGCATACCCAGTCTCTGCTGGGACTGTGCTGGGGAAGGGAGTCTAGCCCTCCTGCCTGAAGGCGCGTCCAGATGCCAGAGGCTGCAGGTGTGAAGGGAGCGGGGGCGGGCAAGACGCTAGACAGGGGAAACGTTCACCGTAAATATGTTTACGATTTTCTTACAATGTGCTGGGCTTCAAAGGAGGTGAGGCTTTCAGAGCGCTGACGTCTTCCCTGTGCGAGAGCAGGCTCGGCTCCCGAGCTCCCCTTCCACCTAAATGACCACCTTCCACCCGTTCAGACTCACACCTGCTGAGGATCGAAAAGACGGTTCTGCATCCTGGTCGCCAAGTCCTACGGGTTGGGTGTAGATTCGCAAGGACAAGCGGGTCAGGAAGTAGGAGCGTTTGTAAGGACAGATTGTGTAGTTTGGACTGTGTGGCAATGTTGATGACGATTTCGAGTCTGCCCTCAGGTGATACCAAACGGGATTATCAACAAAGTGTGTGAGTGATAAAAGAAATCCATCAGACAAAAATAAGGATTCAGTTTGGCTGTGCAGATGCCAAGTGGCTTGCTGTTGTGCACCACAAATCGAGGCTAAGAAACAAGACTTGGTTTTTTTGTTTTGTTTTTAATTTTGTTTTATCTTTTTTTTTTTTTTAATTTTTTTTTTTCAACATTTATTTATTTTTGGGACAGAGAGAGACAGAGCATGAACGGGCGAGGGACAGAGAGAGAGGGAGACACAGAATCGGAAACAGGCTCCAGACTCTGAGCCATCAGCCCAGAGCCCGACGCGGGGCTCGAACTCACAGACCGCGAGATCGTGACCTGGCTGAAGTCGGACGCTTAACCGACTGCGCCACCCAGGCGCCCCAATTTTGTTTTATCTTTTTAAGGTTTATTTATTTTCGAGAGACAGAGAGAGACAGAGCGTGAGTGGGGGAAGGACAGAGAGAGAGGGAGACACAGAATCCGAAGCAGGCTCCGGGCTCCGAGCTGTCGGCACAGAGCCCCATGCGGGGCTCGAACTCATGAACCGCAAGGTCATGACCTGAGCCAGAGTCGGACACTTACCCGACTGAGTCACCCAGATGCCCCGAAACAAGACTTGTTAAACCAGTGTTTTCTGTGGGGTTGTGCCCACTGAGCTTTTCCTGGTCCGGGTACCAGAATTTGAATAGAAAAAGGTGGGACCTCTCCAGTTCAGAGAGCTGCCTGCCCGATGCCAGGGTGGTGACAGAGCACTTCATGAGGGTAGCAAGGGCCAGGATTCTCAGCAATGTGCAGGTGCAGTGGCAGCAGCATGTGGAAATGTCGTAGTGGGTGGCGTTTCTTGAGTATGGCTATGTGCGTATTATAACATAGGAGCACTGTTATTATCCCCACTTGGAAGGAAACAGGCGCAGACAGAGCGAGGAGGTCCCTGAGGTTACACAGCTGGGAGGTGCAGGGCTGGGGTGCGAACCGGATGACGGGTTCCCACTCCCAGGATTGTGACCCTCGTAGCCACTAGACCTCCATTCACCAGACCCCGAGGAGTCAACTCCACGAGTGATCTGGTGGACACGTCTCTCGGATGTAAGAGAACGTTCTTGGTGATTCTTTTGGCATTACTGAGTTTCTGTTGATCGCCTTCTTGTGTCATGCAGCCGCTGATCCTGCTGCTGTGTGGGCTCCTCAAAACCCTAAACGGGGTCTCCTCTTGTGGGGACTCACGAGACCCTAAACGGACCCCCACTGCTCACGCCCATTCTTCACATTGTTCTTGGTGGCCTGTGTGGGGAGCACAGGCTTTAACAATGAAAAGTCTCTTTATAGCGTAGGTAGTTTGAAGGAATCAAACATTTCAGTTCCTTGAACCTTACTGTCTCAAGCATTTATGCAAGTTTTTTTTCCCCTCTAAATTATTTCATAAACAAAAATAATTCCATGGGAACTTTCTTGGGAAAACCCATGTAATGGAAACAAAAATGTTAATTCTGGGAAAACATCTGGGGTCCCAACCTAAAGGAAATTTACACGAAAGAGGCAGAGTGGAGACATTTGGGAGATAGGCTCTGTATTCTCAGCTGTATCCATCTATGTTCTTGCCTTCGGAGACCTCAGTAATCTTTTAATTGGATGCAGTAGGTCTTTTCACCCCGCTGGGAGCTATAAGGGCTGCAAATAAAGTGGTGCCCTCCACATCAAGGAGCGTATAATCTTGTTAGAAGTGGAAAATCCTCCCACCTGAAACACTAAAACGTGCGAGAGCGGGAGAGACGAGAAGCGCTCCGGACTCGGAGAGGATGGCACAGCTTCCCAATGCGGGGGGATTGATCCCGACCTCGAGGGATGGGAATGACTTGGAGACTAAGGGAGCAGGTGGATGGATGTCGTTGGAAAGGAAAAGAGCGAGAGGGGGGCTCCGGAGATCCTGGAAGAGCCCTGGTCCCCACTGGACAAGTGGGCCACGTCCTTGCCAGGGGAGGGGCTTTTCATGCCCAGGAGGTTGATGTGACTTAATGGTCTAAATTAGAGGCAAGCTTGTGGACAAGGAAACCAGCACGTGTACGATAGCCTGTGGCTGTGATTCAAGTGTGAGGCACACCAGAGGGATGGCGGCAGGGACGGGGGGACAGGAAGTGACAACAGAAGACACTGTTTGAAGGGGCGCGTCACAGAGTCCCTGGTTTCCAGGCGAACGTGAGGCATTTTGATGCAAATATATTGTCGGTTGCTTATGGTGCGTAAAGTACTGTCTTAATTGTGTTGTGATATGAAAAAATGAGTAAGACTGACTTCCTTTATCTTTGCAGCCACGATTGGGGTCAGAGAATACACCGTAAGACGTGTTTTTGAAATTCAGTGACTAATGGGATGGTGGGGCTGGCCTGGGGGAGGGGGACACGCAGGGCTCCGGGCATTCCAGGTGAGCTGGGGGAACCAGTTAGGGAGTGGGTGGAGATCTATGGCTTGGTGGTGTATGGGTTCAAGGACAGATTTGAAAGCCATCGTAGGGAGGTGTTTGTGAAGCTGTGAGCGGTGAGTGGCTGGGGAGGCAGGCAGCAGGCTGGGCGGGGGGCCAGGGGGTAGAGGGCCAGCAGAGACACGACGATGGCCAGAGGTGTCTCAGGGATGGAAGTGGCTGTCGGGGTTCCAGTGGCCGGAGGATGTGGTGAGGAGACTTTCGGCAGTTAGGACATCAGTCACAGTGGCTTCAGGAGCTTGGGGAGGGAGTGCGGGTAACGATTATCAAGTGCCAACTTGTGATAAGCGTTGCTTGGAAGGTGGCAGTAATTAGCACAGCAGCCCCCGTGTATGGGGAACCCGAGAGACGACACCAGTAACTGGGGCAGGTGGCCCGCAGAGGCACTAGAACCACAAGCAGGGGAGCATCGCTTCCAGCCAGTGGGGGCCACAGCGTCTCTGTGGGAAGGAAGGTGACCAGGATCAGGAGGGACCAGGCAAGGGGAAGAGTGGGTTGGGTTTCTTCACGTTACTGGGATTTGGACGTCTAGAGATGGTGGGATAGGGTTTTAAGGAAGTGGGTCAGAGGGGGAAAATAATTTGGGGTTGAAAGCGAGAAGGTGTGTACGATTACCAAGGAGTAGGCAGTTCTAGATAGTAACGAGTGCAGGCCGCAGAGATCCGGTGGTGCCAGGTGGGGGGCCTTCCTCCCTCCCTCCCTCTCTCTCTCTGACACACACACACACACACACACACACACACACACACACACACACACACTACAGTTTTATTTACTGGCATGTGATCTATGTAAACTACAACTCACCTACTTAAAGCATACTGTTCACTGAGTTTTGAGAAGTGTAAAGTCATGGGAATACCACCAGAATAAAATTTTAGGATACTTTTATCACCTTAAAATCCCTTTGTGCCTCCAGCACGAGGCTGACCCCAGCCTCCAGCAGCCACCGAGCTATATGGTTTCACCTTTCCTGCAATTTCGTGTGAGCGGAATCACGCGGCACGTAGGCTTTCACGTCCGGCTTCTTCCAGGAACACGGAAGAGTTTGCCACACTTGTGTCCGTTGTCTACACTGAGTAGCAATGCATGTGTCTTACTTCATCAGGTTAGCTAAAGGTTTCTACATTTTATTGATTTTCTCAAAGAGCCATTTCTTGGTTCCATGGATTTTTATCTCTTGCTTGACTGTTTCCATTGGAATTTTATGTCGTGGATTATAGACTTTCTCCTTATCTAGTATAAGTTTCTAGTGATGAATTTGCCTCTGAGCACTGCTTTAGCTGCATCTCACAGATTTGACAAGCCGTGTTTTCCTTTTCATTCTGGTCAAGTGTATGATTTCTCCTTTGACTCATTGGTTATTTGTAAGTATCTAGTATACTTTCCACACATTTTGGGATGTACCATTTAATAATTCTGTTATTAACTTGAAGTCTAATTCCACTGTGGTCAGAGAATGTGTTCCTTATAACGTCAGTCTTTTTAAATTTATTGAGACTTGCTCTGTGGTCAGTCCTGGTAAATGTCCCACATGTGTTTGAAAAGATTGCATATTTTGTTTGCTGTTGTTGGGAGGAG
This sequence comes from Herpailurus yagouaroundi, assembly GCF_014898765.1. Taxonomy (NCBI): domain Eukaryota; kingdom Metazoa; phylum Chordata; class Mammalia; order Carnivora; family Felidae; genus Herpailurus; species Herpailurus yagouaroundi. Next base: position 4,377,462 of record NW_024412700.1, on the reverse strand, counting down.
AGTTTTATGGAAGTCAGTTGTTTGACGGTGTGGTTTAAGGCTTCTGAGTCCCTCCTGGTTGTCTGCCTGCTGGACCTATGGATTTTGGAGAGAAGATGGGCAAAGTCTCCAGCTATAATCTCTGTCTCTTTTTCAGGTCTGTCAGGTTTTGCTCCAAGTATTTTGGGGCTCCGCTATTTGGGGCTCCATTGTTAAATGTGTGAGTTATACATTTCCGCCATACTGAGCATTTCATCATTATGAAACATACCTCTTTGTCTGGAGAGATATTCCTTAGATTAAAAACTGTTAGTTTGATATGAATAAGCCACTCCAGCTCTCTCAGGTGTAAAATTTGTACATGTTTCACTTTCACTGTCTTTGTATTTTCAGATTTAAAGTGTGTCTCGTGTAGACAGCATATAGTTGGATTTTGCTTTCAGATCCAGTCTGACAGTCCTGTCTTTTTGTTACAGCAATTATTAAATTTGTGTTTAATATGATAAGGGTGGATTCATGTCTGCCATTCAGCTCTCGTGTTCTTCCTTCTTTTGCCTTAAGTGTTTACATAGAGCACTTTACGATCTCTGTTGATTTCTTACCTACATTTCTTTGCCTGCTTTTCTTTTAAAATTATTTTGTGATCACTCCAGAGGTTACATAGGCATCGTAAACTTATTACAGCATACTTCAAATGAACAATGACTTCCTTCCGGTAAAATATAGGCACTGTGCTCTGGCATGGTGTGTAGAGTCAGCTGCATGTGTGTGCGCTCACACACACACACACACACACACACCCACACACCTGTAGTGAAGGTCTATCAACACATATAACGTTTGCTTTAAACATTCTTTTGAGGGGCGCCTGGGGGCTCAGTTGGTTAAGCATCCAACTTCAGCTCAGGTCACAGTCTCACGGTTTGTGAGTTCAAGCCCCGCATTGGGCTCTGTGCTGACAGCTCAGAACCTGGAGCCTGCTTTGGATTTTGTGTCTCCCTCTCTCTGTGCCCCTCCCCTGCTCTCACTTTGTCTCCCTCTCTCAAAAATAAATAAAACATTTTAAAAATGAAAAAAAACCCCACTCTTTTGAAGAAGTTAATAGATAAAAGAGAAAAGCACACTTTTATATACATATTTACCACTTTTGGTGTCCTCTAGGCTGTCCCGTGGATCTGAGTTAGTCTGTGCCATTTTCTGTCCTCCCACAGGGCTCCCTTCCAGGCGGTTCCAGTCATGGTAAGTTCTATTGGTGTTGGTGCACCGAGAAGCACCTTTATCTCATTACCGTGTTTGAAATGTCATTTGCTGGAAACAGAATTCTTGGTTGAGGGTTTTTCCTGTTTGGACACTAAGTCCTTCCCATGTCTTCTGGCCTTTATCACTTATGGGGGGACATCAGCTTTCGGTTGTGTCTTTGTTCTTCTCCAGGTGATGGGTCACTGTTCTCTGCTTGCTTTCGCCAGATCGTTCTCATCTTTGCCCTTCAGCGGTCTCACTCTGCTGTGTCCAGGCGTGGTTTTCCTACTGTCTGTCCTGCTCGGATTTGGTGACCTTCTTGGGTCTCCGTGGTAATTTTCTTTCAACCAAATTTGGGATGTCTTGGTACAGCATTTCCAGCGAATTGTCCTCCCTTGGCCTCTGCACTTCCGGGGCTCGGGCCGCACGGGTGCCCTGTGTTTCTTCCTTCAGCCGTCGTCCTCCCGTCCGTTCTTTCCCTCCGCCTTCACCTTCACTGCATGTTGTGTCTCCCCGCCCCTGCCTGCTGTTGAGTCCGTCCAGTGAAATTTCAGTCTCACTAGGCCTGGTTCTGGCTTGTCATTTCCACGTTCCCCCCGTTCCTTCTCTGCTCACTCGTGCCTAACACATTCCCTTCAGTTCTTTGAACCGATTTTCCTTTGAAGCTTTGAACACACTTACAATGGCTAACTTTTTAAAGAGAACCTTTGCTAGAGTCGACTTTTGGTCCACTTGGAGTCACTTTCTCCCGATTGCACCCCCCAGCCCCGAGTATGGATTATACTTTTCTTTTTTTCTTTTTGCATATCTTTTAAGTCGAATTTGGAAACTGGCCATTTTAGGAGCTACCTGGCAGCGGCTGGGGTTCCGGTTTGTTCCTGTGAGGGTGTCGGCAGATAACCCGCCTGGGCCGAGGGCCGTGTCCCCGCTGCCGGGCACAGCTATGCGCATCTCCCTCCGCCCAGAGGTCACCGGCCTGCTCCCCACGGTCTTCCCGTGCCTGGGTGGCTGGGCAGTAGAGGTCACGCCCTGACATTCCAGGGTGTAGGGACTCCACCCTCGGCTACCTGGGCTGTGTGTGGCTTGAGGCGAGCAGTCAAGGGGGCGGTCATCTCCCAAATGTCTCCTGCCTGTAACTTTTGTAGCTTTCCCCGGGCCCTCCCCCAGCAGGTGTCACTTTGTGGTCCCCCATGACTTGGTGACTTGTGAGGAGGTCTCAGCAGCCCTGTGGCTGTTTACTGCCACAGCACCCCCTGGCTTTTCTCGCCGCTGTGTCCCCGACCCTGAGCCAAGCACACTGCCCCTGACCCCTGCTCTGGGGAGGAGGGGCTGGGGACGCCCCCAGCAGGAAGGCCACACGCGCGCCTTCTTGCTGCTGGGGGCGGGTTTCCTCGGAGCTCACGGTCCTCAGGCCGCGGCCTGCGCCGGCCTCTTTCCTGGTGTCCTGGTGTCCTGGTGTCCTGGTGTCCGAGGGCACGGGCCGGCGAGGACAGCGGAGTGGGGCGCCCACAAGACGAGTTGTCGAAACTCCCCAGACTCCAGGATGAGCTGTTAGAACTGCAGGGTGGACCCAGGAGAGCGTTAGCGAGGGACACGGCCCTGTCCTGTCCCCCGGACGCTAGCCGGGGACGCAGTGGCTGTTGCCCGGGTCTCAGCCATGACCGCAAAGGGACGTCTTCCGGCGCTGCCCAGGGCTCACCTCGCGTGTTTGGCTGGGGACGCTGCTGCCACGGGGCCCCCGTGAACCTTCCCGCTTCTGTGACAGCTCGCTTCTCTTTGCTGAGAAGGAAGAGGGGAGAGTGTGTTGTGCGCTTTCTGAACCCGTGGATGTGACTGTGTGGACGGGGGGGGGGGGGGGGGCAGAAAGGAAGGACGTGTGCGGCCCGGGACTGGCCGACAGTAAGCCACCCTCTCTACGTGGAGAAGGGAAACGTCACGAGGCTCGGGACGGTGATGACACAAGCCTGGTGTTCGGGCAGGGGCACGTGTGAGCTGGCGCAGGTGGCGGAGGGTGAGCAGGGGTCACCAGCTGCGACCTGGGGAGTCGCGTCTCGGCTTCGCTGCCCCCGAGGGCACTGCGTGTGAAGGCATCTGATAACCTGCACGGGTGCATCCTTGATAAGGATGCTACTGGTCTGGCTGGGGAATATTTGTTTTAACGCTTCTCTAGATTCTCGTCCCAGTAGTTTCTTTGATACTTTGATATACGTGCGGAGGAAATACTGCCTTGTAATAAATTGGCAAGGTCGTTTGATAGTGAGAGACTTTTGCGATCGAAGCTTGAGATTTAGCCGAACCCTTTGGCGATGTTCAGCGCGCCCTCTTCTTGGGCTAACTTCCTGCCTGGGTGGAGGGCGTCCTGATCATGTCGTCGCGCGGCCGCAGCCGCGCTCGCCTGTGTGTGTCGCCATCTGCTGGCGGGAGGATTGGAGTGACGGCACCGGAAAGGCCCAGCTGCCCCGAGTGTGCTCCGTGGCACGTGCTGAAATTCTGCCCTTGGGAGCGGCTTCCAGAGCGTGGCCCCCTGTCGCGAGCTGTGACACTTGTGCAGGTGATGGCGACTCGTGCCCCTGGTGCCCCGAGGGCACCGGCTTGTTCCCCACGTTTCCATCCCGCGGGGCAGCCCCACCTCACAGGCCGGGAGGCCGGCCGGTCGCCGTGTCGGCTGTGCGGCTGTTGCTGCTGTCTCCCTGCGTCCTGGGTCCCTTCCCTCTGCTCCGCCCCAGGCACGGGCACCAGCACGATCTCCTGGTTGCACTCCGCGTTCTTTCAGTTGCAAAGCCCAGAAACCCATTGGAGCTATTAAATGAAAGTGGGGAAGGGCATTTATTTTAAGGACCCGGAGAAGTCACTGAGAGGACACCTGCAGCTGGGGCTCTCGTCGGCCGGGAGCGCGAGTCAAATAATCAGGGTGGAAACGACATCTCTCTGGCGGGCAGCCTTCCTTCCTCGGCTTGGGCGTGAGTCTAATGTGGCCAGCTCGGCCTGGACTGAAGCCACCCGGCTCCGGTGCCCCTCACTCACTGCGTGATTCCCTCTGTGTCTCGTGGCCCGAATTTCTAAGGGGAATACTCTGACCGACTCGGCTCCACTTAGCTTGGAAAGAGTCTTTACGTCTGTCCCTTCAGTAGCTGTGGGAGGGAGGGTGGGGTCACAGGACCTGCTGCCCTCACAGCCCCGCCCCCAGACAGGCAGGGCATTTGTGCAGGTGCAGGATGGGTGAGGCAGGCAGTTGTGCCAGTCTCTGGGGCACACTGAGAACCGTTTGGATTGTGTCACTCATTTGCACAAAAAACTTCACACGCACACAAAAAACAATCCTCATTTGTTACAAGACTGCCCGTGATCTGACTGCTGTGTGTCCAAACTCATTTAGTCTTCTCGCCTTGTGCATCGTGTCCAGTCACCGTGGCCTCCCTTCTGGTCCCGGCATGTCTGGCCCATTCCTGCCTCAGGACATTTGCACCTGCTGTTTCCCAGGCTTGGAGCTCTTTCCTTCCGGTTACTAGCATGTCTCACTCCATCATCTCCTTCAGGTTTTCACTTAGAGTCTGTCTTCTCACCTCAGTGAGGCCCCTCCTGAGCATCCTGTCCCCTGTTACGATATGATACGAAGGGTACGTCACCTCGGGGGCAGTCTTTTCCGATATGCAGAACCCCAGCCTGGGAACAACATCAGACGACTCCCACCGAGGGGCACTTGGCACTGCTCACACCTGTCAAAGCCGTGAAAACCCAGGGCGGCTGGGGAACTGGTGCAGACCAGAGGGGGCTCGCTCAGGGGACGTGACGAGGCAGTGGGTGTGCCGGGTGAGGTCCGGGAGCAGGAGGGGGACGCCAGTGGAGCGTCCGGTGACATCGGGACTGGGTCTGGAGTTCTGCTGGTGATGTGGCAGCCTTGGTGTGCCACAGGGAACCTGAGGGCTCTGTGCCGTCTTTGCATCATCTCTGTAAGTCTAGAATATTCTAAAGCAAACTTTCTGTTTGAAAGAGTCCGAGTTTCCATTGCCTGGACGTTCTTTTTGCCTCCTCCCTCCTTATGTTTCTCCGTAGCCCTTATGGCACCCGAGTCTGGCATATTTTGCTGATTTCGTCACCGTCTCCCACCCCGTTAGAATGTGAGTTCTGGGGTGCAGGGGTTTCGTGGGGCTGGGTGCCCAGGACGAGGACAGTGCTGGGTGTGGCGTGTGATCCGTGCTCAGGAAATGCAAGTTGAGTGCGAGGGAACCTGGCGTCCGGGCTCCCAGCCGTCTCACCCCCACGGCTCTTCGCAGCCACTTTTGCCCGCTGCTGACTGGTGGCCCACGGTGGCCCGCCTTGTCTGGGCCAGTGGCTTCCCCCACCTGCCAAGCCCTCCCTCCTCCCGTCTGCACATTCAACTCTGTCTTTCAGCTTCCGGATCGAATGTCACCTCTCCAGAGGAGCTGCCTCTGACCTCGAACCCAGAAGCAGCCTTGGGCTGTGCAGGTCTGCCCCGGTGCCTGGCTGTATGCCCCGTGGCCGCCCCGTGGCACTCACCACCGGTCCAGGCGGCGAGCGCTTCTGCTCCGTGACTTCCTCCACTGGACTGCGACCCTCTCCAGGTCAGCGTGACTTTTGCTCGTCTTATTCCCCGTGGAGGGGACACGTGGCGTTACTCCGTGGACGTCTGTTGAGTGGGTAAAGCCGAAGGTTGAAGGCAGAGTAACGAGGGGGCTGGGAGGTGGATGACGAGGTGGCTGTGCCAGTCCATCACCACGTGGCTCTGGGGATAAGTGGCCAACACCAAGCTGGCAAGCGGTCTGCACATTGAACGTTAGGAAATAAGTAAGTAGTGGGTTCGTGCCCAAGAATCTGGAGAAGCACTTAGAGGAGAGAGTGTGTGCCGGGTTCCCGGGTCACCGCCGAGGCGGCCGCGGGAGCGGGCGCAGGGAGCAGGGGCCAGGTGAGGGGAGCCCCGGGGTCTGGCGGGACCCGAAGGCGCTGGCTTTCTTTGGACGACGTGTACGGATTTGGCGAGGCTGCGGTGGCGTGCCCAGGGCGCGTTAATGTGTAACCGCGGGCACAAGTCTCTGCAAGGCGCCCGGGTCTGCACCAGTGCCGAACGGGGCGTCTTCTGGCCGCTTACCCACCAGGATTGCCGTGCGGGGGCCGCAGGCCTGCCGGCAGAGCACGTGAGCGGGAGAGAGAACATTCCTCCTGCCTGGCCATGTGGAAACGTGTATTTTTCCGCAGCCTCATGAATGCAAAGTGAGTTCAGACCGAGTGAGTGAATCTGAGACTATAAAAGGGATGGACAGATGGACAGATGGACACAGGACAGGTTGGTCCTGTGATGAGTTTGTAAATCTGGCTGTGTAAACATCCAGCCCGGCCGCTCCTAAAAGCCCGGCCCCTGGCACGCTGGCCACAGGAGACCCTGCCCAGCTCCCCAGTGCCGGGAGGCCAGCTGACCCCGGGCAGGCCCACTGCCCACAAGCCCCACCTGAGCCCCGCTGACCCTTCCTGGAGCAGAATGTAGAGGAGCATGGAACCGTTGAGTGGCTCAGAACGATTGAGGAAGCCTACGCTTTGGACCAGGGGGCCCGGCTGCATAAACGGAGCCCCTGGGCCCGGGCCAGGCCTGCCTCCTGTCTCTGGAACGCCAGCCCCGAGCACCTGCAGGGCCCCGCGCAGAGCTGGGACTCGCAGGGCTGGTGGCACAGGAGCGGGAAGGAGAACCGAGCTGTTGAAGGACCTGGGGACGTGGCCCTCATGAGTCTGTCTTCCCTAAGGAGCACCCACGGGTGTGGGCCACGCTGCCTGCAGCAGAGCCGTGGATGTGTGTTCCTATCCCTCCCCTGCAGGGCTCCGGAGTCCCAGAGCCGGGGAGGGGGGCTCCCTGGATGGGTGGACGGGGGCAGGCCTGACGGGGCTGCGTGTTGGCTCAGCTAGAATTAGGACCACCCAGGTGCCCAGTGAAACGTGGATTTCGGACAACAGACAGTGGGAGTATGCTTATGAGACATTTGAGATTCACGTATACTGAAACGTGATTCGTCGCCAGTATTTCACGCATCCACCTGTCGATTGCTCAGTCTTGCCACCAGGGCCAGAAATGCGGTTCTCCTGGACCTGTGCCGTGGCCGGGGCCCTGCCTGTAACGGCTACTTTCAGGAGATGGCCCCCCCACCGGTTCCCCCAGTTCCACACCTGGATCCCCGCCTCAGTTGGCCTTCCCGCAAGCTGTTGGGAACTGGTTACAGCGCCCGAGAACCGCTGATCCGTCTCCCGTGGGAAGGCAGCTGGGTCGGGATGACCAAGGTGGTGACAGAGATGGGAAGGTTATCAGGGACCGGGGGTGTATGGGCCTCCGTTTCCGGCCCTTCTGGTGTTCTCCTCAGCTCCAGGCTCAGGGCCACCATGGCCGTGCTCAGAGGGGGTGCAGCTCTGGCCTCTGACCTGACCGGACCCTGTCGAGAATTCCTGAAGACGGAGCGATGGCGGGGGGGGGGGGGGGGAGTCACCCCCTTCTCAGCCCTGTAAGTTATTAGTGCCGACGGGAACACAGGGAGCGGGTGGGACCCTCCCCTGCAGACGGGCAGCTGAGGCTGGCGGCTAAAGGGAGCACTGGCTAGTGAGCCTCTCCCTCCTCCCACCCTCCCGTCTCCCCGTCGTCCGGGGCGGGTGTGCTGTTCAGGACTAGTGCTCTGTGACGTAGCCAGGGGCGGGAGGCCGTGTTTGCAAGGTACCTACGGCAACAATGTATCTCTTCAGAACGGCACGAGGCAGTGTGAGGAGACCAGGTGGCACTGACAGTTCATTTGTGGAAAAAGGATGTGGCCCTCGTTATAAGGCAAAGTGGCCGTGTGGCCTGGATCTAGAGGACAAGAGGAATCAGCTGCTCGCAAGTGACCGACTGAGCCAAATGCGAAGAAATCAGGCAGGCCCTGACCTTCATGCTTCGACACATCCTGACAAGTGACAGGCACGTGGGCAGCCTATCAGGTCCACACGTTTCCTGAAACCCCCCAGTCGGCAAGGCCCTAAGGACCGGGCGCCTGGCCCACCTTGTCCGATAACTTGAGTCCGGCTCCGCCCTTCGCCCGTGTTGACCGCGGTGGCCTCTGCTCGGCGGGGTGGCCGCATCTGCTCCCGGCTCCGGGAGGTCTGCTAAAGCCCGTTCAGGTGCACCGCTGGCAGGTCAGGTGGTCCACGTGCCGAGGGGAGGAGACAGCGTCCTTACCCGGTTTCTGCTTCATTCACGGTTGGAGCTGACGAATTCTACAGGCTCCCTTTGGCCGGGGGTAAAACATTGATTTCCTACCTGCGTGGGCACATCTGTGATGCACTCCTTAAGGTTTTACCTGGCAAGCCCACGGAGTTGTACTTTTCTTCCCGGAACGTTCTTCTTCATATGTTCACGCTGTAGTTAAGGGAGCAGGAGCGGCATGGAGCTGTTTGCTGTGACTGAAGACGTGCCAGGCAGAGTGGCATTCGGGGGAAGGTGGCAAACAGGCTGAGGACAAGGGCTGTGGTATTTGGAGTGTCGGTTTTACTTGTTCTAAGAAAACAAGCGTGTTTTATCCGGAATGCTGCGGATTCCGTATTCATTTCCTTGATGGAACGGCGGGGTCCCTGAAACACCATTTCTTCGGATTGTTTGAGCCTTAGCTTAGAAAGGTTGGAAATCCACGGGATCTGAACCCCAGACGCGGATCCAGCCAGAAGGTCGCTGTCCTGGGACACACAGAAAGGTGAGAGGGACTGTGGCCTCAGGAGCCGGAGGGCTGGGCATCAGGCGGGGAGCGTGAGGCAAGGGCCGGAAACAGCAGAAATGCAAAGTGTCCAGACAATTCCACGCAGATGCAGGAAGGAGAAAGGGTGTAGACATTTGGCTGACTTTGGGAGCAGGGCCGCGGGGACCAGCATAAGGCTGAGGTTTACCCAGGGGCACGCGAGCGTATGCTGTCCTCACGGACTGAGGTTGAAAACACTGTCGCCTTGGAGAAGTACTTTCCAGGGAACAGCTATCCTGTCCGTTGGCCTAGTGCATTGTTGGCCCCGTTGGCTTCCGAGTGGCAGAAAGCAGGCCCTCCTTGATCCTCGTTACCGATTTACAAAAACGAAAGCGGTCAGAAGGCACCCGGAACTTCAGAAGCTCCGAAACCGTGTGGCACAGGTGGGAACGCGTTCCTCCCGTCTTCTTCCCAGACGATCCCGAGAAGAAAATGGTGATGTTTGGAGCTTCACATCGTATGAGAAGTCAGCCTTACCAACTTCTCGCTTTTGCATTTCAAGGCGAGAGGGCTTCCTTTCTGAAGTCATGGTTTGAGTCACGGGGACGTCTGACTGGCCGTGCGTAGGTGTGGAGCCCGCATGATGCCCCGTCGGTGTCTGTTTCATAGCGAACGCCTCTAAAGCCAGTCCTCTCTGCGCGTGCGTGGTGCGTGGCTGAACACAGTGCGTCGCTCGCCGAGTGTATCTGCACGCGGGGGAAGGGGGCAGGACGTTCGGGCGGAGGACAGGCAGGTGCCTGTAGTTTACGGCTTCCGGAAGACAGCGTGTCCGCGAAGGCGAGCAACAGGCAGGTTCAAACGCTGCAGCCTTCCTAAAATAAGTTGAAAAGGGACGACCAAGAGCTGTAACACGGCACTGACGTGTTTTGTTTTGTTTTGTTTTTTGAGCAAACTCACCGTGCCTTTTCAGAATGAAGAGAGCTTAATGGTGAACATCCCATTACTGGAGAACGGGTCAGTTCAGGAAATTTTGGGTAAACACTCTTCTACCTTTTGAAAAGGCCTTCGTGATCGCAGTAGTTGGACTGTTGGTGGAGGAGAGCCTGAAACAAAAACGTCATGTTTATTTAGTTGATTCTTGGCACAAGTTTTTGGATTTGATATGTGTATATTTAGGCGATCACCACAAAAAGTCTGCTTAACAAGCATCACCTTACACAGTTACACAGGTTTGTCCTCGTAACGAGGGCGTCTGACATTTTCTGTCTCAGCAGCTTTCGGATACGCGTGGCAGTGCTGTGAGCCGGAGTCCGGGAGACCGTGCATTGAGATGCACGGTTGGGTCGCAGGCAGAGTTGTCTTGTTGGGGACGGTGTTTCCAAGACAACGACCGGTGGTTAAGAGGTATGTGTCGAGAATTAGGGGTAAGGGGCGGGTGCTCCGTGCGCGTGTCCAGCGTGGCACTCTCTGCTCCGAGCCCCGGGCGGTCTGATGTTCGCACGCAGGGAGCCCCGGGGAGCGCGTTTGGGGAGCGCGTTTGGGGAGCGTGTGAGCAGACACCACGGCAGCCTGCAGCAAGCATCCACCTGTTTCGGGACGTCTTTTTAAAGCGAGTTCAGCTTACCACTCTCCTCTTAGTTTTCCTTTGCTTAATTGCAGGTGATGATTCCAAAAAAAAAAAAGCCTTCACCTGTGCTCGCCCGGCTTTCATCTTTCGCAGACAAAGCAGGCTGGGGCTTGGGCCTCGGTCTGTGGCATGCTTAGGGCCTGGGTATTAAAGGGGCTGGATCACCCTCAGGCTTTTAAGGGTTTTTTTGGGTTAAATTGATGAGCATGTATAATAAATTGAAGCTTTGTTGTTTGGCGGATTTTTTTCTCTATTTGTTATTTTATCAGTTAAGAGAAGGGGGTGGGGGGGGCATTCGTCTCTCCTCCCACGTCTCAGATTTGCCTTGAGATTTGTCATCGACTGGGATGGGCTTGGATATGACTAGCATTTTTGTATGTGTCTGTTTCTCCAAGCTGCCTGGAATCCAAGCACCCGAGTGTCTAGATGGCCGGTGTGTAGAGGCTTGACAGGGTTTGCACAGGGCCCAGGGGACCGGTGTCCCCTGTGTCCCTCCATGGCGAGGGCCTGACCTGTCCCTGCGGGGGACACACCCAGCAGATTCTTCTCTGCTGGAAATTGGGACTTCATTTCTGTCAGTCTGTCATTTTCTTCTGTTTATTTGTGTCTTTGGAATTTCGTCTTGTTCAAAGCAGAACTGAACGAATTTAGTGAGCGTGTGAGTTTTTGGGGCTGCTTGCCTTTGGGGAGCAGTGTGGCTCAGAAGGGCCAGGCCCACGCAGTGCCCGCACTGGTCAGCCTGCGAGTAGTCAGTTTCAGACGAGCCTGTCTGGGCTACAGACACGCTGTGTAAACACAGGGCACACGGGAGCACGAACACGCGGCATTCTGCGGAAGGGGCCGTTTAAAGCAGGCTGTTCCGCGTACCCCCGATGCTTCTGTGACGTGTGTGTGCGAACGTATCGATATGTGCCTTTTGGGGTGGGGGGTGGGCACTTTTACCAGATACTTTATTTTTCCTTCTACTAGGGCGCCATGCTCGAGGGGGTGTGGAAAAGCCGCCGAATACACAGGAAGGTTGTGTTGACTTTGTTCTCAGCCTTCACTCTTTTCCCTGGGCCAAGGTGACGGAGCTCTCTGCCCGTACTTGCCGAAGCGCCCGACTCCTCTTGTTTCATTCTTTGTAAATAAAACAGACTTCCCTCTTCCCTGCACCATGGCTCGCTCCTAGTTTCCTCCACGGCTACAATTCAGTCTAATCGTATCTCTTGGAAATAATATGAGAAAGTTATGCTGTTTTACTCCATCAGATTTAATAAGTTTGGATGCTTTCCAAGTACTCGGCATTAATCACACTTAAACCCAGGGCTTGATAGTTCATCCACCCGGAGTATTCATGTCAGAGACATAAAACAATCTGCTTTAATGCCTACAGTTCCCTTTAAATTGAGCACTTGCCTTGTGTTAATAAAACTTGCTTTGTATTGAGGGGCAATACAACGGGCGAAGACTGGGGGTGGGGATTTTTATGTCACGTAAAGCGTTTCATGGCCGAATTTTCCTTTCCTGTTTTAAAGCTTTGCAGAATTACATGGGGGAAAAAAAAAAAAAGGAACAAGGTAGGGTCAGAATAAGGAGGAATTAGTCAGCTTGGCAGTCTCCAGAGCTTGGTTTCCATCAGAGAGATGACGTGGCCCTGACAATTGGACAACACTCTTGATGTTGCTCCTGTGTTCCATTCTGGGAGTGACGCTGTGACACTGGACGCTGGTGTTTGCCCGTGTTCCAGGAGGAGGGTACGATGCCCGCTGTCCGCGCCACCTGCCACAGTCGCGGGCTGCAGGGATGCACACAGACCAGGCCAACGTTCAGAAGTACTGTCTTCGTCACCAGCATGTGACTGTCCTTTTAAGTGGGAAGTGTCCTGCCTCTTCTCCACCCCCGTGATGATGTGAAGAGAGTGGTTTCTCGAGCATCTTTCTCCTTTTGGGCATGGAAGTCTTCATCTTGTAGCAGAGTTTCTTTAATATTTCATCAGAGTGACGGAAGTTTCCACTTGTTAGTATTTTCTTGAGGATCCCTCCATGGCGTGAGGGGAGGTTTGCTCCGGGGACGAAGGGAGCACAGAGAACATGAACTCTGCCAGAGGGAGGCACTGACTGATCCTGGGGCTGGCTCTCAGGTGGCTTTCCATCCTTAGTCCACAGAGTGTGGTCACTGTGGGTGGCCTGCCAGGCTCTGAGGCAGAAATACCTGTCAGCCAACACATATCCCAAGACCACGTGCTTTGTACTTAACTACCCTAGGAAGCACCCAGATCGTATGGGTACGGACTCTGCTACAAGACATTCTAAACTCCAAGCCACGCAAGGTATGATAAGTAATTGCTGACTGGCGTGTGCCCATGATGACTTCAGTGCAGTTCTGAGAAGGGGTGGACGAGGCTTGGGTGTTGGGTAGCCTCCCAGCAAGTGGTTGGTGTTTAAGGGTGCTGGCCCTTCCTCTGGCCTCACGCACTGAACCCAGCTGGTTCATGCATGACTTGGCCACTAGGGGAGTTTTCTGGAAGCGTATTTTATGTCATCGGATGAAGCCTACACACGCAAGAAATCTCCATTTCAATCCGAGAATACAGGACACTGCCTGGTCTGAACCAACCAACAAGCAAACGGACGAGTTGGACGACTGTGGTAGAGAAGGGCATCCACTCTGTAGTGAGGGCTCAGCCTCAGCAGATGAGACACCGCACAGTTACTTTCTTTTTAAAAAAATTTTTTTTTATTAACGTTTATTTATTTTTGAGACAGACAGAGCATGAACGGGGGAGGGTCAGAGAGAGAGGGAGACACAGAATCGGAAGCAGGCTCCAGGCTCTGAGCCGTCAGCCCAGAGCCCAACGCGGGGCTCGAACTCGCGGACCACGAGATGGTGACCTGAGCTGAAGTCGGACGCCTAACCGACTGCGCCACCCAGGCGCCCCAACAGTTGCTTCCCTGTCTGATCTTTGTCATCCCTGCTGAAAAGGGTCTGTAGAAGATGTGGCTCAGATATATATGGAGTTTAATTGCTTCAAATTATGTGGACATCTAAAATTAACACCAGCCTTGGTGTTAATGTTCAGAGTTTGGAATATATTTAATTGGGCTCATCTGTATCTGCTGGTCATAGATAATCTATGTGTGTTTGTAGGTACACAAATCCAGCATTTATTTGGGGTATGTAGGCCATCAGCAAGTTGTAGGGAAGTTTGCTCATACAGTTGGCTGATGAGGCTGATGTTGGGAGACTGGGCTTACCCCTTAGGAAGCTTATAATTCCGTATGATGGTAGTTGTAACCTTTCCTGGAAAATATCTTAATCCCCGTGACATCATACTGTGAAAGAAGCTGTTATATGACTCATTTCTCAAACGTTAATTTAAGAAATCTTTGTCACATGCCTGTTGTGATGCAGGCAGTCCTGTAGATGTCAGGGACAGAGTAGTGAGTGGAGACAGACCAAGTTCCTGCTCTCACGGACCTTGCATTTCCCGGGAGGGGAAGACAGAAGCTAGTAACGTAAAAGGAGTCCGTGCTAGTTAGGGCTGGCAAGTGCTGTGAAGTGTGTGGGGAGCAGGGCACAAGGAGAAACCCCCCATGTGACCCAGGGCCTTTGAACAGAGACCTGATGCAGTGAGTGAGCAAACCTTGGAGGTGGCTGAGGGAAAGAACATTCTAGAAGGAGCCATAAATGCCAAGTCCTTGAAGTAAAGGTGTGCTTGATGTCTTCAGGGAACTTCTGTTGTTCGCCTACCATACATGTTGTCTGCTTAGGTAGGTTTTTAACTTCACCACAGTGTTCAAGTAGCAATAAACTGCTTTCCCAACCAGATTTATGCCAGATTGAGGGCTGAAACCATATCCTAAATGTGCCTTGTGCTTTCGTGATGTTTAGCCTGATGGTGACCCCATAACAAGTGCACAACAAACACATTAAAATTTATGGATCCCGTGATTAAAATGTTAAAATTAACCGTAATGTAATGGATATGTAGTTGATACGGAACATTTTTCAAGGAAAAGAAAAATCTCTTGCTACCTCAACCTTTCTTTCTCAGTTTCCTGTCTGTGGAGATTTTATGCAGGCTCATCAGGCTCAAATTAGTAATTGGGCACTGTCCCAGGAAATGGCCCAATACTGGATATTTGGTAACATTTTTTCTTTTTTTTTTTTTTTTTTTAAATTAAAAAAAAAAATTTTTTTTTTTCCAACGTTTATTTATTTTTGGGA
>NW_024412700.1:4270589-4357711 GCF_014898765.1 Herpailurus yagouaroundi | reverse complement strand
TTTGGAAGTTAATTTTGAGTTCACGGTCATCTTTATTGAAGGTACAATTTATGCCGGAGGTGTGATCCGAAATTAATTCATACAATGAGTGAAGGAAAAGCTCTTCATGTATATTTGGGGACTTTGGGTTTAGAGGAAGCCGGTGCTAAATCACTGGAAAGGGAAAGAATCCTTATGTGAATATCCCAGCCCTGGCTGATGTAGAAACACACTGAGCATGTGTGTGTGTGTGTGTGTTTCTGTGTTACGTGGTTTTAATGGGGAGAGGAACGTTCCGGAGGGCGGTAAGTGCAAAGATCCTGAGGCGCAAGGCTTCTTGCAATGATCAGTGAGAGTCGAGGAGGTCACTGTATTGTGTTCCCACAGCACATGCTGTGCAGAGCTCTTTGCTGCAGCTGGACTTTGACTGAAGAGGGGACGAAACTGAGTTCCCGGCCTCACACTTGGTGATGTGTTGTGATATCCCGAGAATGGAGGAAACACGGAGGGGGCCGATGGGGTGGGGGGGGCGGGTAGTACAAGGAAAGGGAAGGGGCGTCATCTGCTGACTTGGTTCGAGTTTGTCTAACTGCGGCCTCTGAGGCAGGGATTTGAATGCAAGTGGTTTATTTGAGGGGGGGCCCTAATAAGCCTCATGAAGGAGGAGGCCAGTAAGTCAAACAGACTCCACAATTTGCAGGGCCCAGTGCAAGCCGAAAATGCTGAATCCCTTGTTCAAAAGTGATGAAAAAATTCAAGACAATCACAGCAGAGCCTTAGGCCAACCTTAAGGGGGACCTACTAAGTAACGGGCTCTGTGCACCCGTGGGGTGCCCCGTGAAGAAGCGGGGTCCTGTGTGTACCAGGGATTGTGTGGGGATGTGTCCACCGGCATGCATCTGCCAGGGCTTCATCTCACGGGGGACCCTGAGTGCACATACCTCAGGGCGGTCCCCGGAGGCAGGGGTGTTCATTCACAACTCCCCTGCCCATCGGTGGGGGCTGTCCTGGGGCGCCTTCACCCCCTCATGTTTCTGGCCTGCCCTGTGTATATAGGCTAAGCACTCTGCATGAAGGAGTGTCTTCCGATAGACAGACAGACAGACACACAGATGCGGGAGTAGATCTTGCTTGTGGGTTGTCTGTGACGATCTCCAGGGCAGCTTGTGGCTGGGCATCAAAAGCACCTGCTGTGTAGACGCAGTTTTGCATGGGACGTGCGGGGATGCAGAGACCACGTCCCCGCTCCCCCGGCGGGCGGGACTCAGGCCGTGCTCACGGAGATGGTCCAGCACCGGCGGGCAGCCCAGGACGGGTCTGGGGACGTGCAGCCTGAGGATGGCCTGTCCTTGGAGTCCAGGCTGCCATGGATGGGGCGTGGTGGGGACTGAACTGAAGTGAGGACACTTCTGTATGCAAGCCCAACACTGTGAGAAGGAACCGGACTGTTGCAGTCAGAGTCCCTCAGGCAGTGAGCACTCTTGGGGTGCAGCGAGTGCTCTGGGGCTGTTAAAAGTGCCCCCGAATTTCACTAAACACAGAACCATCACTTGATAGTATTTTAGAGTACGTAGGAAACCTGACACAATATTCTCATGCATCCACGTTCTTACTCATGAGAATATCTTGGCCTCAGTCTCTTGTGCTTCTTCATGGGAGGAGGGGGGGGAAAGGTTCTCTCCGGACCCCCCTGGGGTCGAGGAAGAGCTCTGTGTTTGCCATGATTCCCTTTCTGGGGCTCTCAGGAAGACCAGATTCCCAGGCTTCCCTCCTGGCTGGGCTGGAGCCACGTGGCTGAGTTCGGGCAGGTGGGGACTTGAGTGGCAGCCACGTGTCCCTTGCAGCTGAGGCGCCTAAGAGCAGGTGCGTGGCCATCCCCTCTCTCCCTTCCATTCTCCGGCGGGCCTTTCACAGAATTCCTTCTCAGGGGGGATCCTTATGCGGGCTACCGGGTCCTCGATATCTAGACTGTACCGCATCTTTTTATCAGTCTCAGAATCCGTACGTGTGCTTTCTATACACAAAACCGTTCAGCAGATGCCCCCCGAGTGCCTCCCGTGTGCCAGGCACTGCTCTGGGCCGTGGACAGACCACCCCAGCTCCCCTGGAACTCACGTTCAGGTGGGGGCAAGCAGCAACGAGCAGACGAACAACAGTGGACACTTAAAGGCAATGAGCGGTGCTTGGAAAGAGAAAAGACGAGTCACGGAGATAGAGTTCGGACTGATTTAGAAGACCCCAGGGAGGAGACAACATTTGAATTTAGATCTGAGTGGGGAGCAGGGCAGAGCGAGCCAGGTGCAGGCAGGTGGAAATGGCATTTGCACATCTGAAGGCTGGGATGAGGCCAGCGTGACTTGCAGCGTGGGTGCAAAGAAAGGAGTCCGGATGACCTCGGCCTCTCGAGTTTGAGCCCCTGGGCAGGTTGTGGGGCTGACTGTGGAGATGGGGAATATTGGGGGCAATGTTGAAAGTCAAGGAGTCGGGGGGCTTCAGCTGGGCAGAAGGGGGGGGTGGCTGATGGTCCTCTTGATGGAATCCCCATTAGGACTAGTTAGTCTTGTATGTTTAATAAGTGTTTGTAGGTCTGTCATTGGTAATTAGCCAAATATGCGATTGAAATACAATTTTGAAAAAATGGGATGTTTGCTTTGGGGAGAGAACATTCTGTGCTATCTCAGGACAAAATTCTATTCTAGAGCAACATTTAAGTTTTTCTAAAATCTAAAGATTTAAGAAAAAGTCTCCATTTTTCTTGGAGGCAACTGTGTGATGCGTAAACTCTTACGTGTGTGTTTGTGCGATTGATGGGCAAGTTACACATCCAAAGTGGCTAGTTTAAAATATAGCCCACAGCCATTATCCAGGAGGGCTCACCGCTTGGCTTCTGGTGTGAATTTACAACCGCTTAGCGTACCTAACGAAACGGAGTAATTTTTTTGAATTAATTTGTGTATGAAAATACACGATAGCCTGAAAATGAGATAGTCCTCTT
Organism: Herpailurus yagouaroundi; assembly: GCF_014898765.1. Classification (NCBI taxonomy): domain Eukaryota; kingdom Metazoa; phylum Chordata; class Mammalia; order Carnivora; family Felidae; genus Herpailurus; species Herpailurus yagouaroundi. Next base: position 4,354,737 of record NW_024412700.1, on the reverse strand, counting down.
CTTAATCTTGGGTTACTCTTCCTAGCTAGCAGCTTAAATTCGGTGAGGCTGTGAAAACAGGACTAGGGAATGTAGGTGGTAACCAAGCCCATGACCTGCCCCGGCCGGACGTGCGAGGACATTGTGGGCGCGGTCTCAGATTTGTTTGCTGCCACCTGCTTTCAGCCTCTCCAGGGGAAGACGGTTGGGGAGAAGGTTCCTCCGGAGAGCGGTCAGGCACGGGAGGGGCAGTGGAGGCCCCAGGGACAACTTGAGGCATGTCCCTCGCCAGTGGCACCATCATGGCCCAGGGTCCCAAATCACGTTGGCCGCTTATCCTCTAAAACCTGTCTTGGGGCATCTCTCTCTCTCGGATCACTGTTCCATGCTAATTCCTAGTGCTAATTATAAAACACCCAGTACTCCAACTAATAGAAAGAAAGCCGTCAAGAATCTTTCAAGACATTTCATAGAATTTATGTATCCACCATCAACCTTTGACTCGATAGACAGAAATTGTTAATTGGGCAATTTGAATGATCTTAATATTGATTTAAGCTTTTAAATGGTTTTTTAGACATTTTATCCTAATGCCATCATGAGAACCAGGAGGGCAAAAATGATATTCTAATTTATCAAATCTCCACCTTAGATGGCGTAAACCAGCATCGAGACCTAGCCCCTTTATATCTAACGTGTCCTCTGATATTTGTACATTTTTTTTAAAAAGAGAAATTGAGTGTTTCTCCTGTGTGCTGATGAGCATGACTCTACATTCGTGTTTCTGGAGTGGGATCAAGAGGTCCTTGATTCAGCAAATCAGGGCCAAAAGAATCATCTACGTGGCAATTTTGCCCAAACGCGAATAGTCATTTTTGGTGGGTTTCCTTTGGCACTTAGATGGATGACCTCAGATCCTTCTATTAAAATAAATAAAGGTACGTATTCAGCGGTTAATTTTGTACTGCTCTGTTGGTACGTGTAACACACGAGGGATGGTGAACGTCTACAGTGGAGTAGGCGGGAACTTGGTATTAGGAGGTGAAGGAATTGGGTTTGGCTCATCTGGCAGAACTCTGTGGCCTCAGGACACTACTTCTGCTGTCACAAATACTGGATCTGAGCATCTCCCGCTTGTCACCTCCCTCCATTATGGCCGGTGTACAAGGGGGATTCCTTTGCCTTTTCAATAAGACAGTCTCTGCTATCTGCGTGGCCCAACGTCCCTCAGCCGTGACAGTCTTCCCTGTGGCTCTCGCAGGAGGCCCGATGGAACTGATGACGTGAACAGTGTGGTTGAGGGACTAGGCCCCGACGTTCCTTCCAGTTTTAAACATATTCAAGGCCATGTGACCTGGACCATATCATCGGGACCTTTAGAGAAATAAAGGCACACACTCGTGCTTCTATGTTATGCCCATAAGGCCAAGAAAGAAACAGCCACATGTAGCTTGAATGTGCATTTTAAATAAAACTTCCATCGATGGCAGAGTTTAGAATCACATTGCTCAGGACCAGGGAAAACTCTGTCTTCGTGTGAGCTGGTGTATTTACTTCAAATAAGGATGGGCAGCCTAACTTTACCTTGACTTCCAGCAAGTCTGCCTGCCTATTAGTCCGTCCATCCATCCATCTACCCATCCATCCATCCATCCGTCTATCCATCCGTCTATCCATCCGTCCATCCGTCCGTCTGTCCATCTGTCCATCCATCCGTCCGTCCATCCATCCATCCATCCGTTTGTCCATCCATCCACCCACCCACCCATCTGTCCATGTAGGTAGGTAGATATATGGTGAACATCCTTAGACCTACGGCCAATCTCTACTTCCTGACGATTTTGGTCTCTGCTGTTGCAAACCATATGCATGTGAAAGAGAGCTCACCTGTGCTAAGCCTTTGGTTCCTGAAAACAAATTCTTAGATGTGCAATTGCAGTGTTAGGGAATATGTTTATTTAATTAAACTTAAATGCTTATTTTGAACAATTTCTGATTTCCGTTATCAAATTTTCCATCAGAACGCTTTACCAATTTACACTCCTATTTGTGTTTTATGAACATTCCTACACTCTAGAGCATTGTTTTTTTTTAATATATTATTTCTTTCCAGTTACAGAAACACTATGTATTTATACAAGAACTCATTTGTTCTTCCGTCTTAATGTCTCAGAGGGCCCAGGGCATGAAGGTGTTCAGCTCGCAGGTAGAAGTAGGTGGAGAAGGAAATGTCATCCACTGTGGAACGTGGGTCCATGCACGGCTGGCTCTAGAGGGACTGGGGGGATCGCTGGCTGTGTGTGTCCCATTTTCGGGCTTTCTGGAAGAGTGCCCCGGACACTGAGGATCCTGGATAAAGGGACATCTGTATTTCATGAATCGTTTTCTTCCTGCAGGCACAGCAGAGACCCTGAGTTTAAAATATCAGTTCAGATTAACCAGACAGCTACAGAACCACTGTATTTTAGTCCCTGTATCGCATCCCTGATCTCATCTCGGCTTTCTTCCAATACCACCCAGGGGTGGTACAGATTGAAACGCAGCCCCGGCGAGTGTGATGGTGGCACTGCCAGCCGGGCTACGTGTACGTGGTGGCATCTTCATTTGAACCGTGTGGAAAACACTCAGTGCCTTGTCTCAGGATTACATAACTGCAAATTTCGAAGTTGGGACTTTAAGCTGACACAGCTGCTTACGTCTGGGGCTGAGGAGGCCGGCGGGGCTGGGTACCGCCTGAGGAGAAGGAGGCGTTGCCATGGAATTTAGCGAGGCAGAATGCTGGCTTGAGGGCAGCATGGCTCTCAGGCACCGTATTCAGTGAAAGGAAATTTACCGGCCCCACCAGGCGGTGAGTCCTACGTGTTTTGAGTGGATTGGTGACATAGGAACCTTCGAATCACTTGCACGGCGGGAAAACTGGCTGGAAGGAGAGACAGCGGAATATAATTACGTGCTGAATCGGACAGAGCTCCGCATTCCCTAGAACCGAAGTCTCTTCTCGCGCCGGTGGCACTTCTGTAAGATGAGGGGAAGGCGACTTGAGTCAGATCAGCCTGCACACCCCTCTGTATCGGCCCTCTTGTCTTGTGACTGTTCCTCCAGTTTGCTTCCTACTTTTGAAGCAAGGGTGGTTCTCACCCTTGGCTGCACGTTAGAGCCGTCTGGGATTTGGCCGAGGTTGTGCCGCGGGCCCAACCGGGTCAGACTGGCTGGGGGTGGGGGCCTGGCGCCAGGGCGTTAGGAGCCCCCGAGGTGACTCCAGTCCGCAACCAGGATGGAGGCAAACGGGTTCACGTGTGTTTCCCCTTTCGTCCTCTCACTGCATCCCAGCAAAGTTGGTCGGGAGGTGAATTTGGGGCACAGAATCGCTGACGTGTTTTTATTATAAAAGTCTACGTGTGTAGCTACAAAAAATGTCACCGGCCAAGGTGATCTGACAGTCTTTGGTCGAAAGGGGGTTAATACTGGCGACGTCCCGAATGCTCTTGCCACGCTTGAAGAACGCGGACTCACTTCCCGTATCTGGGGGTTTCTCTGTTTTTGCCCACCTTGTGTTTTTCTCCGTTTTCTCTTTGTTAAGTCTTTCTTGTCCGGCCTTTAAGCCCCTGTATTTGGCTTCCCTCCTCTTATCTATGTGTTTTTGTGAAGTGAGGTCCCGATTCCGCAGTGTATTGGCGAGTCCCGTCTTGCTCCTAAGTGTGATTTAGTAGAGTCTGCAAGCTTGCAAGTCGGGCTCTGAGATTCCGCGAAATGGGTCAGCGCCTCAGCCATCGATCCGCTGATCACGGAGCTCCGGGGCCCCTTCTCGGGCCGCCCGGCCTGCGGGACGGGAGGCGTGTGCGGTCCTGCAGGGGCTGGGGCACCGCCGCTGCGGGGGCGGCCACGGGAGCATCCACGGAGCCTCCGTGACTCGGTAACTGAGGACATCGAGGGCTAAGAGAGGCCAAGAAACTTGTCCAAGTTCATAAATCAGCCAATTTTGTTCTTGAGAGTGGCTGTAATGAGGTATTGATGGCAGAAAGTCTCGAAATTGCACTGAAATGAGGTTTCTGGATTACCCGTGGACTTCAATCACCTGGTCCACCTTTTTCTCGCTGTGGGGCAGGTATTCTGTGACTCTGTGTAATGAAGATTCTTTTTGGAACGGGCTTCACTCAGAGAAAGCTGACAAAAATGAATAGCACGATGATGAATTTTACGTTTTTTATAGATCAGAAGCCAATTTTAGGTTTTGTTATTACTAAACCCACGTGCTATCTCTAGCTCATTAGTAGTGCATTTTTTGCTCTAGTTTAAACCTCAGTCTGGAGAAGAATTTCGCTAAGTTGGAAACTTTAGGCTTGAAAACAGGAACGTGAACGAGACAGAATCGTGATTTACGAGGAATAAGTCAGATTGCCTGAGGGGAAGATGGTAATGGAGAAATAAATTCGGAAGTGATTATTCATGTTGCAAAAGTGACTCTTGCCTTTTCTGGAGGATGATCTGTCTGTGCTTCTTAGGCTGGGCTCCCTTGAATGTGGGGGGGCACCAGAGGAGTCGCAGGAGGAGGGAGACCCACCTTTATTGGATGCTTACTGTCTCCAGGCTCTGCCCCACCTCAGCTCCTCCCTCCCCTCTGGTGCTCCAGCCCCCGGGAGCTCTCAGCCTCGCTGCGGGTCTTGGACACACCAAGTGTGCACCTGCCTCAGGGCCTTTGCACTTGTGTCTTTTCCGTGTGAGAGTCCTCATCTCCTTACAGGCACGGTCTGTTCTCATTTCCTGTGGGCGTCTCCTGTTTACAGAGTGGCTTATCTGACACCTGCTCTGTGTTTCCATCCCCTCCTGTGTTCCTACCTCAGAGAATGGCATCCCCAACCAACTGCACGAGCCTGAAGCCCAGGACTTATCCTCCTTGACACTTCTCATTGCTGATGCATCACCAAGTTCTCTTCATCTCATTCTCAAAGGCCCTGTGAACCGCCATTACCCTAACTCTTCATGTCCCTGCCGACGCCCTGTGGCCTGTCCCCTAGCAGCTTTGCCCGCCTCTACCCTGATAGACCTTTGAATAAAAGAGATTTTGTTGTTGTACGTGGCTGCTATCATTTTCATCTCTGCACAACATCCCTTTGTGTGAATATGCCACAGTTTGTGTATCCGTTCAGCACTGAGGACATTTGAGTTCTTTCTAGTCTCTTGATGATGTAAACTCTCCCTCTGTTAGTACTTCTGTAGACTTCTCTTCAGGAGCGTGCACAGGGTTTCTCTGGGACATGTGCCCAGGAGTGGGCTTGTTGGCTTGTAGGACCTCCAAACTCTGAACGTCACAACAAAATAGCAAATTGCTTTCCAAAGAGGTTGTGTCCATTTGCACTCTGTGACCCATTGGTCCACATGCTCTCTGAGCTCTGGTGTTATCAGCAGTCTTGATTTTTCTAGTCGAGTGGGTGCAGGATGGAATCTCGTGTGTTCTCAGTTTACATTGAGATAATTACTGGTAAGATTGAATATCTTTTCATATGTTTATTGGATTTTCTATATATATCTTCTGTGGTTCATAGTGACTTTATTTCTTCTTTCCTAATCCTGTGACTTTATTAATTTTTTTTTCATGTTTATTTATTTTGAGAGAGAAAAAGAGAGACAGAGCACAAGCAGGGGAGGGGCAGAGAGAGAGAGAGAGAGAGAGAGAGGGAGGGAGGGAGGGAGGGAGAATCCCAAGCAGGCTCTGCACTGTCAACACAGAGCCTGATGTGGGGCTCGAACTCACGAACCATGAGATCGTGACCTGAGCTGAGATCAAGAGCCACCCAGGTGCCCCGGTGACTTTAATGTATTTTAATTGCCTCATGGTGTTGACTCCACTCTCCAGCACTGGTGTTAAATTCAAGCGACAACAATGGCCATCCTGGTCATTACCTGGTTTTAAGGGAATGTCGCTTCTAGAGTCTTCCCATGAAGAGTATCCAGGGTAGGTATTTCATACGCGTTTTTTTTTTTTTTTAATTTTTTTTTTCAACGTTTATTTATTTTTGGGACAGAGAGAGACAGAGCGTGAACGGGGGAGGGGCAGAGAGAGAGGGAGACACAGAATCGGAAACAGGCTCCAGGCTCCGAGCCATCAGCCCAGAGCCCGACGCGGGGCTCGAACTCACGGACCGCGAGATCGTGACCTGAGCTGAAGTTGGACGCTTAACCGACTGCGCCACCCAGGCGCCCCTCATACGCGGTTTTGACCAGGGTGGAGACGTTTCTCTCTGATCCTAGCTTGAATGATGTTTGACCACATCTCTATTGAGATGACCGTGTAATATTCTGATGATACGGTGGATGAATATTATGGACTTTCTAATATGAGAACACTCTTGCCTTTCTGGAAGAAATCAGACTTGGCCAGGACATATTATGTTTTCCTATTCACAACCGGGTCTGGTTTACTAATATTTTATTTAGGATTTGGGATATATGTTCAGGAACGAGGTTGGTCTTGCCTAATTAGACATGAAGTTTGTACTGGCCTCATGAGATGGGCATGGTCCCTCTCTCCATCCCCCAGAAGGGCATTATGTGAGAATGGACGGAATAACCTTTGTCTTGAAAGTTTTGGAGAACTCACTTGTAAAAACCCCTTGTTTTATGTTTAAGTGTGGAAAGTTCTTAAGCACTGCTTTCGTTTCTTTAATAGCGAGAAGATTCTTCAGGAATTCTATTTATTTTTGAGTTCTTGTCAGTTAGAAAGAATTTGTTCATCCAAGTTTTTGACTTTTGGCCACAAGTGATGCTATTAATTACATCTGGCTTCGCGTCTCTATTCGTGACCGGTATTACTTGGTTGTGTCTTTGCCTTCTTCCCTTATAAGTTTCTCCAGAAGTTTGACTCCTCCTTTCCCAAAGAGACACATTTTCACCTTGTTGGTGGTCCCCGGGCTCCCGGAGGCTGAAGAGGGATCGCTGGCTTTGGAGCAGAGGCCCCTGAACCGTTAGGGGGATTGACGGGCCTGCTGGGTTTTCATCCCACAGACAGAGGGAGTCTGTGCTGGGCAGGTTGAAAGGGATAAAAATGCTTCTGGTCACATGTGTGTCCCGCTAGTTCAACGTGCAGCTCGTTAGGACATCTCCACCAAACCACAGAACCACCGCAACGTGAGGTTTCTTCCAAGGGAAGCGGGTCCTGTGTGGGCAGTGATCTTACGGAGCGTCTGAACCAGGTGTGCCTTAGTCTGGAAACGCGAGCAGGTTCTTCAGAGTTTATGGTGGCGTTTGCGGGGACGTATAGTTACTTCACGGCAGGGTGTGGGGGAGTAAGTAGTTGACAGTCTTTGCCAGACATACTCCTTTAAGGCAAAGGCGAGGCTGAGATGAGGCCCGTGTGTCTTACCTGGTGTTTTATCTGTTCCATCAGTTGTAAGGTTCCTGAAGTATTTTCTCTGCCTTCCCTGTTTCATTTCTCAAAGTGCTTTCACTGTTGTGTCCACGATCAAACCTCAGACCAGCACAGAGAGGAAGTCCCCAGTGGGGGGCCTACTTGGCATAAGCATGCACAATTAGAACGTTTGTAACCCGTTAGCTACATGGAACCCAATTTTCTTTAAGAAGTCTCCTGTCATTATCTCAGTCTGTAAGTGAGGAAGATTTGAAAGTCCCGGACAGGTAACAGTGGGAGATGTTGAGTGGGGAGGACTGCAGAGGACAAAGTAGCTTGGGGTGTCCTGTGCCCTGAAAGGGCGCCTCTGGGTCCTCGTGCAGATTCTGTTCCCATTGCAAAGTCTTCTCCCTTCAAGGTTCCCCTGTGGCTCCTTGTATGGTTATTTGGAAGGATTCTTTGCCAGAAAATGTTAGGTGATCTGCAATTAGATTCTTCTTCCCCTTTCTTGGAATCTCATGTGTCCTGAACAGAATGTGTTGGCTATTATTTTGGGTTTGGGATTTCCCTTTTGAGCAATTCTTTATGCCTGGCAACTTTCAGAATAACACTCCCTAGACACACACACACACACACACACACACACGATCTCTCTCATTATTGTGACGTCAAAAGTGGTCAGTATTTGACTACATCCTGCACTGACTTCCTTAGTGTTTCAGGCAACTGTCTCTCTCTCTGCTTTCTTTCTCTTTCTTTTTTCCTCTCTTTCCTCCCTCTGTCTCCATCCCTCTCCCTTTCTCTTTTTTCAGTAGACTAGCCTTTATGCCTACTCTTACTGAAGACAGTCTCACTTGAAATACTGTCGATAGTGACTGCACATTATGACTTAATCTTGGGTGATGTTGCTAAATCTTTTGCTTCAAGGAAAACGTTAACTGATGCTACAATGCTAATAATAGAGGCTTGCCTCTCTTAAAAATAATTATAGATCAATAAATTATGGGGTGAATTAGAAAATAATTATAAAATAATTTACTGCAGTGCTCCTTTAAATATTGATGATAATTAATTTATAAGGCTTTTCCCCCCTCTTTTCGTAACTATTGAGTAAAACAACAGTCACGAAGGCAGGTACTGTACTGGTGTTTACAGGGTGTGCCCGTCTGCCAGGCTGTGCCGCCCCCGTCCTGCCGTGCAGAGGGGGATCTGGAGGGCTACTGCACCAGCCTTAACTTGCTGACACCTGGTGATCCCCTTTAGACCCTGGAAACGCAGAGCCGATGTGCTGTGTTGAGGTCCTAGAGAGCAGGGAAATGCAGACAGTGTCTGAGAGTAGGGAACCCAGCCTGGGGCAGAGTGGGGTGACGTGCAGCCAGAAATGTGTGGGAAGAATCTTTTTTAGAAGCCAGGACACCCCTGCTTCAAAGAAATCTAGTGATTTCTGTGGGAAAGTGAGGAGCGAGGTTTTCCAATCTGGAGTTTAGCATCCGCTGGCCTCCAGGGATGGAAGTGAGGAGAAGCGGACACGGGTGCGAGAGCAGGGCGAGAGCCTCCCACCGGACGAAGCTGCAAGCTTGTGTCCCTGCCGCTGGCCTCATCCTCAGAAGGGCAGTCGCGCTCGTCCGCTTCACCTGGGGGATCTCTCTCACCGAAGGGGATCCCCGTGCACAGCTTGTGATCACAGGGCTGGTGCTACCATGGACCCTGTGCTCTGAGATTGTGTCGGAGGAGTTGACCCCAGATGGCTGCCCTATGACCGGCAGAGAGGGACACACTGAGGTCTCTGGCACAGCAACCCAGGGGTGTGCTTCTGTGTTATGGGTACAATTTATACAGTAACTGGCACGATCAATGAGGTCTTCACACATGGATTCAGAACTGGTGTTGAGGGCTGACTGGTGCTTAGCTGTTGGGTCTGTAGTGGGAGGGGTGGCTCCCTCAGAGGCTCCCAGAGGCTGAGCTCTTGCTGGGCACTGTTAACTTGCTTAAATTGTCGAATTCCAAAACAGAAGTTGTCAGAAAAAGTGGTAATTATGTTTACTCCTAATACACCTCAAACTAAATCTAATTTTGTTTTGTTTTGTTTGTTACTCAGGTGAAATTCTCCTTATATAAAGTCAGTCACTGAGAAGTAATTCAGTGGCATTTGTATATTCACATTGGGGTACAACCATCACCTCCATGTAGTTCCAAAACATTTTCTTCACCCCAAAAGGAAACCCCAGACCCATTAGTGGTCACTCCGTGTTTCCTTCCTCCCAGACCCCGGAAACCAGCAGTCCGCTTTCTGTCCCGATGGGTTTACTGTTCTGGACGTTTCATACAGATGGACTCCTACTGCGTGGGTCCCTTTGCGACTGGCTTCTCTCACGTAGCCCCGTTTTCCAGAGGCATCCACGCTTGGGCGTGTGCACTTCCTTTCCTTTTGTGGCTCAGTGCTACCCCGGCATGTGGACAGGGTATAGTGGCATCTGCTGGTGGATGTCAGGTCATGTCCACCGTCCAGCTGCTGTGACTGATGCCGTTCAGAGCACATGTGTGCACGTGTCTGTGTTCAGTGTGTCCGGGTTGGTGGGTCACGTGGTAACTCTGTGCTTCGCCAGACCTTTCCTCAGCATCTCACATCCCCACCAGCTGTGGACGACTTCCAGCTTGCCCATATCCCTTCTGAAGTTGCCCGTGTCCCAGGCTGGACCGTGGTCTGGCTGGAGTCAGGAGATGGGGAGCTTGGACCTGGGAGCTGCCCGGGAGCTCTGGCTGAGACTGGGGATCCCTTTCCGCCGTGACATTCTGAAATCTGTGACCTCATCATCTAAGGGGTGGCCCCCGAACACGGACACTTGGGTCCCTTTCCTTGGTCCTCATTTCCATTCTTGAAATTCTTGGAGCCATCCTGGCTCTTCCTCCACGTGCAGTAACTTTGGCAAGAATTTAGGGTCGGGTAAAAGGGGGTCAGAAGATTGATTCCCAGACTGATTGGTAATTCGGATCAAAAAACATTGATTGAGCACCCGTTCTGCTTGTGGACGTGGTTGACTTCACAGTTTCAGGGGAAAGGCCCCGCTGCCCCTTCCCGACCTGTGCTTCTGACCGTGGGGAGGCCCGCCCACCGGAGGCCACAGCTCGATGTTGAATTAAAGATGAGAGATGCACCGGTGTGGCCGGCAAAGAAGGAGGGACCCCTGCATCCAGCTGAAGAGGGTACAGCCTTCAGCGCGAGGTCCCGGGACCCTCCTGGCTCCTGGCCCGGGCCGCCCCACCTAGGTGCGCTGCACAGGTGGGGGTTCTGAGACGGGGGTCACGGCTACGGAGGCAGGGCACCACCTTACACATGCTTGCAGCTCGTGCGTGGGGGTCGTATGTGGGGCGTTTGAGGGAGACAGAGGGGCCTTTGCAGAGTGCAGCCTGGCATGGATTTGGGGTTCTCCAGATGTGTTCGGAAGCTCATTCTCTCCCAGCTCCCCTTACCTGTGAGGCAGGGCTGTACAGCAGATGCCACCAAGGTTGTTGGCGGGGGAGGAGTGGACTGGGACTCTGCTGCTGGAGGTGGGGAGTAGCAGGTCGCTGTCTGCTGGGTGTGGCCTGCGTGTGGCCCCAGCCCGTGCCCCCTCCTGCCCTCCCGCACTTGTTCGGGGGGCGCCCCGCGGCTGCCCCCAGGGCTCGCTGCCTAGCCACCCAGACGGGGACATCGTAGGCCGCAGACCTCAGACCTGGGTGCTTGGGGAGGCTCTGATGCGGGGTCCGTGGTGCCCTGGGCGTGGCCTGTCCTCACACCTCCCTGGGGAGGCACCGGCTGCCGTACCGTGTGCTCTCTGCGCGGGGGTAGCCACACGCGGCTGGACGGGCAGAGGGGCAGGTGGGCCTGGCGTGGGTTCCGGCCCTTCGGCCTCTGAGCCGAGCGGCTTTACCTTCCTCACTTGGGTTTCCCTGTCTTCCAAGTGGAGGGAATGGTGGAGTCTGCCTCGGAGTGTTTTCCTGGGAACTGAGAGCGTAGCAGTGAGGCAGCGACTCTAGTAGGTGTTCGTGTCCCCGGACACCGTTTGGAGCGTCAGCCCGTAAATCTACGCAACGGCTCTTCTGTGGCCAAGGCGCGTTGTGGAAGTGGGAAAATGACAATGTAACTCAAACCGTCAAAGTGAAGATGTGAAGTCTCCGCAGAAATTCCAGAGTGGATGGTGTGGGAGGCCCCTACGCCCGCTCAGGGAAGCGGGAGACACTGCAGAGGGGGTTTGTGAAGAAACGGCTTGAACGGGAGCCTGGAGGCAGCGCGCTGTGATGGGGGGAGAGACTATCCTGGAAAGGCAGAACTCGAGGGGCACGTATGTTTAGGGGAGGACGCGGTGTGCCTGAAGCCCCCTCTCGCTCGGGTCTGGGTGCGGTCCTGGGCCGGGGGTGTGAGATTGGTGGCAGCGTGGTGCGTGGTGCCTCGGGGGCGGTGACCTGGCAGCCGTTTGCATGAGAGGGCGCAGTCTGGAAGGAACCGGAAATGAGATCAGACGAGCAAAGTCAAGTCTTACGTGTTTAACAATGGTTCTGTAAATGCGGTGACTCATGGCCATTAATGCGGGCAGCTCAGCGTGAGTGGCCGGCCGGACAGGCGGACGTCTCCCAGGTGGGGTGGGGTGGGCCTGGTGGCCGTGGAGTGGAGCTTGGGAGGGAAGCTTTCTTTTTTCTTTCAACTGGTGGCATGGAGAGAGAAATTTTAATAAGGAAATAAGCATCGATACGTGTACATACACAAGACACCCCTCACCCGTCTACGCTGCACAGGTTGGCACAACCCTATCAAAAATGTACCATGACATAAAGGTTTCAGTAAGTTGTTCTTGGCATTTTCACCCAGACGGGTACTTAGGTAGTTTAGGTCTTGCTAGGACTGGGTTATTCATATATTTAAGAGTATATGATCATGTTTTCTAAAATGGCTCAAGCCGACCTGTCTAAAGCAGTAAGCCAATAGGACGCCGTGGTCATCACGTGGAAAAGAAGATCATTATTCTGTATTAGGTCAGAAGGAGGTGTTTTGGAGAAAGGGCAGCTTGGGACATCAAGAGTCGGAGTGAGTCATTCCAGGCTAGGGTACTGTGGTCACTAGCAGTGGTTACCAAGAGGCTGAAGGTAAATGTCCTCCAAGGAACTGCCCGTGACTGGCTTCGTGGAGGTCAGGCGAGGGACTGTCTCCGTGGTCCTCTGTAAGATGAGGCAAGTTTTTTTATCCTCAAAGGGGTCTTTGAGGTTGGTGTCCGGATCAGCACTGGGTCGCTCCTGGCGTGCTCCTCGCAGTAGCACACGGGGTCCGTGAATGCCTTTGACACCTTTATTCTCTCCCCGGGGGGTGGGGGCTCCATCCTCGGTGGCACAGTTCCCCGCGCCTGGGCGATGCTGCTGGTGCTCGCCGTTTCGCTCGACATCATCAGGTGTTGTTTTTACCTGGAACCAGTAAGACTTCCTGGGCCCACCGTTTTCAGGTTGAAAGTGGCAGGATGAATCACCTGTGCCCGCTGTGCGGTGCCCACCCGCCTACCGGTGCGGCCTCCCCCTCCGCCACCAGGGACTCGGCGTCCAAGGGCTCCTCGGGAGGGGACTTTCTGTCACGCCCATTTCCGTGTGGACGCGGTCCTGAGACGGTGCTGGTGTCCTGGGGAGGAGAGGTACTCGACCGAGTTCTGTGCACTTTTATTTCCCTGATTATTTTGAATTTCCAAGTCAGTTTTGGATCTGGGGTTCTCAATTTACCCTCCGGGAGGGGGACCCCGCTCCCTCAGGAACAGTATTTCAGTGAGGAATCTCCCGTTCGTGGGGCAACTTTCCACGACAAAGAAATGTCGCTCGCATGTGCACTTGGAAAACGCTCTTATGATTTAAAAATATATTGACATGGAAAGACTTGGCCGAGTGGCCACGTTGCAAGAACTCAGTGTTGATATCAGCAGAATGTGATGTATTCCCTCTCAAAATAAGATCATTGGGGATAAGCTATGAATAATTTCCAAGTTTATTTTCACACGATATTTGTTTTTAGTAGCACGCTGGGACTTAACGTGATGACAGACAACTGTTGTGTTTTTCCGTTTCCCTCACTGGAGCTAACAAAGGGCACCAGACAGTCCCTTGGCTGGAACCTCCTTTCCCTCTGCCGGCACCAGGTGGCGCCGTGTTGCAGGTTCTTGAAACGTTGATTTATTATTTTAAAAATGGAATTCAGGAATTAGGGCTGCTGGTATTCTAGGTTCACTAGATTTTGGAGAGTGTTCCAAGTGCTGGGTAAGAGATTCAAAGACTGTATTTAAGATTTTTTCCCCCAGTCTCCAGTCTCATCTGTTAGAGTAGGAAAACTCTTTCTTCCCAAATCTTGATTTTCAGGAGGGGTGGGAAGAGAGTGTCCCTACACGTGGCCTGTGCGAAGCAAAATTTTGATGCTTTTGCACCACCGCCTTCCCATTTTTCTGTTCTGTTCTCCCGTTCTACTTGTAGAAAAGTGATTTATTAAGGGTAAATTATACTAAAATGTTAGTGACTTATTTTTACTAGAGGAATGGATGCACAGAATAACGTTTGGCACAAAAGATTGGAGTTTTAGCCCTCGGTGACAAACTGGTTTGGAAAACATGTTTAAGATTTACTTTTACCTCTAACCTGAGCAGTATTCTTTTTATCTGGACAGATAACAAAACCATACGTCGTTTAGTATGATGAATACATTTTGCTCAAGGCAAATTTGGTTTTCCTGGTTTTCGCAAGAATATTAAAGCCAAGAACGGCCACTGTGGGTTTACAATTAACGAATAAATATTTTTGAAGCGTTGATTTGAAGTCTGAGAGGATCTGTGTACAAAATGGAACAGGAAAAGACGTCTGAATACCCAGGAACGCTGTAATTGATGTGTTTGAATCTTGAAAACACTATTTATCATTGTAGCTAATGCAGAGTAATATATACTGCCGACGCTTCAAAAGAACGGGGTGAATTCCGTTGTTAAAATTACAGTTCTATTGTGCATTCTGTCGGGTTATCCTTTATTTTTACAAAAATAGTCCTCCTGCTGAACATCTATTTTGAGATTAAGAAGTGCCTATTCTTTCTCACAGGAGAATAGTTCTCACCCCTCAGTTCTTAAAGCAGATGAGTGCTTTCGAAAGATGACTCTCGCGGCATGCAGGACGGGATGACTGAGGGAAGCGAGAGTTGGGAGATGACTCCCTTCTCTTAGCCATTTATTTGCAGGGTACTTAATGAACACCTACTATGTGCCAGGCATTGTACCAGACAGCGGCGACACGGTGGTCCGTTCTAATGTTGATTTATTTTTGACAGAGAGACAGACAGCACGAGCAGGGGAGGGGCGGAGAGAGAGGGAGACACAGAAGCGGAGGCAGGCTCCAGGCTCCCAGCTGTCAGCACACCGCCCGACGTGGGGCTCGAACTCAGAAACCGTGGGATCGTGACCTGAGCCAAAGTCGGACGCTTAGCCAACGGAGCCGCCCAGGTGCCCCGGTGGTCAGTTCTAAGTAAGGAGAGATGAAATCCTTCATGAGATGTTGAATGGCTGCATTAGGGGGCAGCAGGGACACAGGACGGGACAGACCCAAGAGATTCTGGAAGTGGACTTGCCAGAGCGTGGGGTGTCTTGAACGTGGAGCAGGGATGGGGATGAGCACATGACGGTCCCGCCGGTTCCTCCCTTCCCTGAGCACATGGGGAGCGGGCAGGCATGTGGACAGAGCCCTCCCGGGAGTCATTCGGAGTCTGTATTTGTTCCCGTCTCCACTCGTGCCCCCACTGGCCGTCCCGCATCCACATCTCCTCGTTCCACAGTCAGTTAAGGGGAGGAGTACTGCTAATTTTTTTAATGTTTATTCATTTTTGAGAGACAGAGCATGAGCAGGGAAAGGGTGGAGAGAGAGGGAGACAAAGTATCCGAAGCAGGCTCTAGGCTCTGAGCTGTCAGCACACAGCCCGACGCGGGGCTCGAACCCATGAACCAGGGCTTGAACCTATGAACCGTGAGATCATGACCTGAGCCAAAGTTGGACACTTAACTGACTGAGCCACCCAGGCGCCCCTGATGGGAGGATTACTATTAATAATTTTTTAAACTGTAACCAACCACTGAAAAACATACCCAGATACAATGGTGTTGGGTTTCCATGATGGGAACGGTACGTAAACGTCTGTGTTTATTATGTTCACACGGAGGCCATGTCTTTAACAGGAAAAATCCTTAAAGCACGGTATCTGGTGCCTCTCTGTCCCCAGTCGCCGTGGAGTAGAGGCCTGCAGCTCTCAGAGGATGGGAAGGGATGACGTTTCCTGACTCAGTCTTTCAAGTACTGGGCGAGCGTACTCTGTGTTTGTGCTGGGCTGCATCTTGCACGGCATAATCCTTACCCTGGAGACTGTCACCAGGCTGTGTGCCCGCCAGCTCTGTGACCTTGGGCATTCCCTGGTCCCCTAGTTCACACCTGTGATAAGATATGTGAAGAACCCGGAGTCGTTCCTCTTTAACGTCAGTTCCCTTCGCCTGCAAGCAGGTGACAGGCTGGTGACTGGGACAGAAAACAAGTCACCATGAAAGAGGCACTCACTCCCCACCTGTCACAGCCAAAGCAGCTTCCGGAACGGGAATCCCAGTCGGGGCTTCACTTCTTTTCTGCTTTATCCTTTTCTCAGGCCTCCGAGGACACGGGTGTGGGTTTGTAAAGCTTCTGACAGTGGGAGCCGAATGGCTCGTCCCAGCTCTGGGGGGCGGGCGGCGATGACTGATGTCAAGGAGGGCTGACTGTTTCTCAATTACGTGCAGGGGAAACACAGAGAAGAAGGAACAGCCCACATCGCCATGGAATCCGTTCCTCGTATGTTTACCGTGCGCTCGGGGGGTGTTTTCTTACGCGTGCAGGGAGAGACGCGGAGGGGCACCGTTGCACGTGCTGGTCGCTCCCCTGCGCTGACCTGTCCCCCTGCCTTGCTCTGGGCCTGACCACTGAATTCGGGTGCTGGGGACGGCTCTCGAGAGATGTATTACTGCACACACGTGGTCCTGTGACTCTCAGGACGACAGAGTCTGCAGACTTCAGTCTGGTGCATCTCGTCTACTGTCCACACCACCTGGAGACTGCAGGGAACGTGGCACACGGGCACGCGGGGGCTTCTCAGCAGACGGTCACCAGCCTTCTAGGAAGATGAGGCCAGGATGAGCTGTGCAGGGTGATGCGCGGCAAGAGCGACCGGGGTCGTGCGGGAGGGCTGGCTGTGGACTCGCGTCATGCCGGCACCTGTGGAGCCATGGGGCCTGACCCGGGCCACGCCGGCGATGGGGATGTGGGGCCTGACCCGGGCCACGCCGGCGACGGGGACGTGGGGCGTGACCCGGGCCACGCCGGCGATGGGGACGTGGGGCCTGACCCGGGCCACGCCGGCGACGGGGACGTGGGGCCTGACCCGGGCCACGCCGGCGATGGGGACGTGGGGCATGATGGTGACGGGGCTGTGAGGTATGACATGGGCCACGTTGGTGACACCACGTTAGACGCGTCCCCTTTGCTGAGGGTGCTGCACAAAGAACCCCGGAGGCCCCTGGTCCCAGACGCCTCCCCTTCGTCATCCACTTATAGGCACCTGTGTGGTGCACTTGGCCGTGGGAAAAGGGCGAGCCCGTGGCCACCGAGGGCGTCTTCCCTGCCATCCTGCAGGGTCTCACCCTGGCCGGCAGAGCAGACTTCTGTCTGCCTGGATCTCTGGCGCATGTGTGACCGCATCATGCGCAGCCGGCCCGGGTGGCAGGTTCGTGCAGTGCTCCCCCCCCCCCCCGGGGACAGCCTGCACCAGCCGGTTGGTGGCAAGTGTCCTCCGTCTCCCTCAGAGCCCAACGCACCTTGTGGGGTGGCACTTCCTCTTCCATCTGCTTCCTTTGTGAGCCGGGAGGGGCCGCAGGGCTGAGGACTGTCCCTGAGCCACGCGGCCCCTCTGTTCCGCCACCAGGGACCCCAGCTCCCCCAGCCTCCCGGCGCTCAGAGGATTCCAACCGTTCCCTGCGCGGAGCCCACTTCAGCTCCTGAGCCACAAACAGCAGACACGCGAGCCGCCCTCGCAAGGTATTTTCCCTGTGCCCTTCTCTTTCTCCCCCGGGTGCGAAGTGCTCGCTTTAATGACTAATTTACAGTAGGAACTTGGAGGTGAGGCTGCTGCGACCCGCGTCTTGTACGCAAGGCGGCTGCATTTATTTGCCACAGCACGATTCCCTTCGAAGAGAAACGGCAGAGTTTTTGTTTTTTTGTTTTCAATATATTTGGAGATTTAGCCCATATAACGGGTCTCTTTGTGAATGGGCTTCTAACACAGTGGTAGCTTTTGTCTCAGAGACGGTAGGAATAATAAAATGTAGTCACTACTAAATTATGTCATGGACTGCAGTAGATTTTTACCATTAATTGGATCTAGGCCCTCTGACCTTTTCACAGGAAGCAAACTAAAGGTATAATAATTTTTATAAAGATGAGCTTTCTGTACTTCCAGTAATTTTTTTTAAAACATTGAAATAATTTCTGGACAATGAAAGAACTCTGGCTTTATTGTTCTTGAGATAAATAAAGCTTTGAGTTTCAAGGCTGTCACGTGTTCTTTCTCTCCCTCCATATCTGCGGCCACCTCCTTCCCCGGGTGAAGATAATAACGGGGGGGGGGTGGGGGGGTGGGGGGCGTGAATCAAAGGTAGCTCACATTCAGGAAAATCTAATTGAACCAAAATTATATTTCTACCAGTGTAGTTTTTAATTTTTTTTTTTTCAACGTTTATTTATTTTTGGGACAGAGAGAGACAGAGCATGAACGGGGGAGGGGCAGAGAGAGAGGGAGACACAGAATCGGAAACAGGCTCCAGGCTCTGAGCCATCAGCCCAGAGCCCGACGCGGGGCTCGAACTCCCGGACCGCGAGATCGTGACCTGGCTGAAGTCGGACGCTTAACCGACTGCGCCACCCAGGCGCCCCCCAGTGTCGTTTTTAAAATGAACTTATTCAGACTCTTGCCCAAAATAACAAGCCAACATTTGACAAACATAAATGTACATATTCAGTGGGTATTTTTTTCTTTGAAACTAAATACTTTATATAAGATTTATAAAACTCTGAAACCAAGATCCTGAAAGCAGGCTAACGCATTGAAACTCTTTGGTGGACTTTTGAAATAGCTTGGCGTAAGCAGGGGTACTTGGTCTGAGCTCATTTATTGCAGATTCCAGTTTGCTCTTTGGTTTTCTTTCTTTTTGAATTCCATCTGTTTTGCATGGTCTTTGCTGTGCATCCTGGTCAGGCCACGCTGACGCCCATGAGCTGCACCAAACACTGCCTTTATCGTTTTCCAAATGATGTTTGTGAGTCACTTGGTAGAACTGACCAAATCCAAGGGCTGATCCCCACCCGCCATTAACATGATACTGAGACGGGCTGACTTTTCTGAGCTTAAAAGCATGATGAGCTGGTCAGACGCTAGGTTTGTAAGAAGTGCTTGGGAGCCATTGGTTGATGGTTTAACGCCAGAGAATGTGTGAAAGAAAAGAAGAATCCGTATTTGTGGCTGAGTTCCTCTGCTTCGCCATCAGTGGGACTGGCGTTCCCGAGGCCCTGGCCACTTTGAGGATCCCAGCCATCCCAGGCTGGAACATATGAAGGGTTTTCAAGGCACCGTACGCGGCATCTTGCGCTTGAGGAGTGGGAACATCCTGGCAGAGCTGATCAGATAATTGTGCGCTTCTCTTTTGTGTTCGTAAACTTAACTGAAATAACCAAACAATCTGACCTTTAGATGTGAAAGCACTGCCTTGAGATAACGGTATCGATTTTCTCACTTAGGACTGTTGCACAGAAGTTTAGAACTAATCATCTTGTTTTGCAGTTAACTCATCTGCAAAATGTCTTTGTCTATGTGCATGCACTTAGACACATGTATTTTTATGAAATGATGTCAAAGACAAAAATTCATCTTTTTATGTTCCTCACTTGTGCAGCCGTGGAGAGATAATTAACAACATCTATGAAGTAGTTTGTAAGTAAAGACACGAGATAAGCAATTAGTCATACTTTTACCGAACCGTCAAAGGTGGTTTGTAAGTGAGGTCAGCAAGACGCTAACTACATGGTTGAGTGCGTTATTTGAAGTAAAGATGTGTGATCTTTGAGTGAAGTTATTAATGATGTGACAAAAATCTTGAAAAACACTCGTTCCAATGGGGAACCAGAGTCAAGGCTTTGTACTGACACGTTAGCCGTGGGGAAGCAGCTCTGGGGAATAGAGCATTATGTTTGCAGATATTTGCCGGAACGGTACAGAGGAGGAGAAGCGATCACTCTGTGCATCTGCTCAGACTTTTTGGCTAGAAGTTTGTCATGATAATGTATTACACAGCTAGTGGATTTCTGACGGGCTCAGAACTTTCTTTCCCTCGGTCCACATTTAATCAGCACAGATACAGATTGTGCTAGTGAATTATCAAAAGCTTTCATCTGGTGGTAAATCTTGTTCTGCCGCTCCAATAACACAGGTGGCGTGATGGAGAAGAGGGTGGTCGGGTGCGTGAGCCCGGCTGAAAGGACCAGGCAGAGTCAGGACGACTTAGCCAAGGCCACGGATGGGGAGGGCAGACACACAGGGCAAACAAGAATTTATTCTAAAAATCCGAGTGTTCTTACAGAGTATTCTAGCTCCTGCATTTCCCCCAAGTAAACACACTTTGGGTAGACTGCAAAAGAGGAAGTATCCCTGTCAACAAAGAGAAGGCTTTCTCTCGGTGGGGGTGGCGGTGATGCTAAACTCCATCGTGAGTCACGGATGACATGCGTCTTAGTCCCCGGGACTGACCTCGGGGAGGAAACCCTGCCTCTCCTTCCCTCTTCCCTCCAGTGTCTCCAGGCTGGGGGACCGAGGCGCCAGCCAATGGTGGCTGCCCATGTGTTCTCACATAATCAGGTTATACAGGCAATGAGAACTTTTCTGCCTTGAGAAGAATTGGAGAGAAATGTGTTTTCTAGAGGATTTGGCAGGAAGCGTTCTGCTGTTGCTTCCAGTTTACCGCACAGGAACCATTTATTAGCACAACAGATCTGCATTGATCGTGAGCCATTAGAACCTGCCTCATTTTCTCTGTTTCCAAATTTACTTTGTTTGCCCGGACCTTCCCGGTGCTCCTGACAATTAGCCAGCTGGTGTTTTATTCCCCATCACTTGAGTTTTAAAACTTTTTTTCAGTGTTTATTTTTGAGAGAGAGGGGGAGAGAGAGAGAGAGAAAAAACAAGTGGGGGAGGGGCAGAGAGAGGGGGACACACAGAATCCAAAGCAGGCTCCAGGCTCTGAGTTGTCAGCACAGAGCCTGACACAGGGCTCGAACTTGTGAACCGTGAGATCATGACCCGAGCCAAAGCCGTACGCTCGACTGACTGAGCCACCCAGGTACCCCTGTTCCCCATCACTTTAGAACAAAGCATGGGAAGGCAGAATATCCAGAAATGATCCCCTTCTGGGCACAACGGCACTACTCTTTTGTATTTTTTGCAACACGCAGTGCTCCCTGAAGCTACGGTCTTTCCCCTGTTGTCTGTGCGAAGCTGTGTCTGTCCTGTGTGATCTGTAAAAACCGAGCGGCCTTTGACAGCCGCCAGTGACCGAGGCCGCCCCGGCCGCCGCTGCGCCAGTTCAGACAGTTAACGCCAGGAAGACAACAGCCTCGGTTTGCAGGGAGATAATTGGAACTTGTTCTGAGCAAAAGGAAATCAAGTATTTTAAGTGGCCGGCGGGCCAGGGGACTCAGGTACCCCGTGACATCTGATAGGTGGGGTCGTCGCCCGTGTTGACAGCTGAGGTTTAGGAGAAAATGCTGCCCGGTAAAGAATGCTCTTCTCTTCCAAAACATCCAGCTATTTGTTTGAATGTTACCGGCTTCTCAAGAGGGGTTTTCACTCGTGTGTGGAGCTTCAAATGTGCATTTCTTCCTTGCGGCTTGCGGAAGAAGCCAGAGTTGGAAACTTTATCACAGAAATAACCTACAGGGGAACGTCGAGTGAAGATGTTGTTCTTACAACTACTTCTTGATGTGACATTTGTCAAAGCCTCTTTTACACACGCACGTGTATGCGTTTGTGATACAGTCGTGGCGATGGAGATATGTGTGGTAAATGTCAATGATAGGATGACGTTGTCGTAAAGCCACTTTCTGCCTAATTCTTTGTTTTTGTGCTTTACGTACACATTGGCCATAGGGATTTCTTTTTAACAGCATTACCTTCAGACAAAGGAAAACGATATATAAGGAATCAATTTTAGAAAAAGCTAGTATTTTATTTACTTTTTAGTATTTATCTTTTGGGAGAGTGCAAGTGGGGAAGGGACAGGAGAGGGACAGAGGATCCGAAGCAGGCTCTGTGCTGATGGCAGAGCCCAGTGTAGGGCTCTAACTCATGAACCACAGAGATCGTGACCTGAGCTGAAGTTGGATGCTTAACTGACTGAGCCACCCAGGTCCCCCAAAAGCTAATATTTTAAAGAAAACACTCCTTCTGTCTCTGACATAATTAAACGTGACATATTCATTCATTCATTCATTCGCTCACTTGCTCAACAGATGTAAGAGTTAGGAATTGACCTAACTGTGCCTGCTGTGTGCCAGGCACTGTTTTGGGTATTTAGGGTAAAAGAGGAGAAATCTGTCCCTAATAGAACTTATATTCTTATTTCAGGAGAGAGAGAGAATAAATAAGCCGGTAAGTAGTCCCTGCTGTGTCAGATGGTGGTAAGCGCCCCGCCCCGGCGGGGGGGGGGAAGAGGCCACAGAGGGTCGTGCCAGTCGCAGGGGTGGGGTGTGCAGAGAAGGGACGGTGGCCACGCGCACGCAGGGGAGAGCGTCTCGGAGACCAGAGGGAGCCACCGCAGGGTTGCAAGCGCAGGAGCGGTGGGTCTGATCCACGTCTGGAAACCAGTGCTCTGGCTTCTCTTTTTTCGATTGTGGTAAAATACGAGTCAGATAACCTTTCCCTGTTTAATCGTCTTTAAGTGAACCCTGGCACGGAGCACATTCCCTTTGTGCCACCATCACCGCCACCATGGCCAGGACCGTCTCCATCTCGTCAACCCTCTCCATCTGTCCCCGTTAACCCCCAACTTCCCCTCCCCCAGCGCCCAGCACCCACCCTCTACTGTCTCTGTGGATGTGACGTATCCAGGGACCTCGTACACGTGGAGTCACACGGCGCTTGCCCCTTCGTGACCGCCTTATCTCACTGAGCACAGTGTCCTCCTGCAGGCTGGTCTTATCTCACTGAACACAGTGTCCTCAAGGCCGGTCCACGTCGCAACCAACGTCAGGATGTCAGGTGTCAGGATGTCCTTCCTCTTTAAGCCTGAATAATATTCTGCTCCACAGATAAACAACATGGGTTTCAACAACCGCATTTGTTTGTCGGTTCACCCGTGGATGGCCCTCTGCCTTCTTTCCACCTCCTGGCCGCCAGGAGCGGTGCCGCGGTGAGCGTGGGAAGCACGTGTGGGAGCCCTGCCCGCTCCGTGGACTCCCGCGTGGGACGCAGTTCTGTGTTTAGCTCCGTGCAGGCCGTCCGCGGCTCCCACCGCACCCGCACCACCACCTGGCGGCCCACCAGTGGCGCAGCGTTCTGGCGGCTCTGCGTCCCCGCCGACACCGGTGCTTTTTTCTTTTCTGTAACGTGCCTTCCGTTGGAAACAAGGTGGCGGGCCCGGGCAGAAGCGCAGGGGGACCAGTGGGCGTGGCCGAGGCCGTGGGCGTGGCCTAGGGTGTGGCCGAGGCCGGGGGCGTGGCCGTGACGGGCCGCTCAGTACTGTGGCCGCTGTGCCCTGCGGATGGCGCCGCACGTTTTGCCGGCGGAATGGGGGTTGGGCACGAGGGCCGGATGCGGAGGGGGATCCAGTGTCTGTGGCCGGCACAGCCAGCAGGGCGGCGCTGCTCTGCTGAGGCGGGTGTGGGACGGGTGCCGGTTTGCGGGTGTAGATACAGCATCGGTCTTGTCTGTTTGTATACGGGACTAGGACGGCTGTGCCGTGATTGGTGCATTCTGGTACAATCCCGACCCTGTCCTGGGAGGGAAGGACGCAGCAGGGGCATGTTGGGCTTGTCCCTCAGCAGTGGTCGGAACAAAACTTGGGAGAACCTTTGCATGTGTTCCCCCCCCCTCCCCGCACCTGCGCGGTTCACCTCCCTGTGCCGCCCTCCCCCTACACCCCGTCGAGCTCTCCCATGTCCCCAGGTAACACCCTGCTTCCCAGGGCGGGGTGCCTGCGGCGGGGGGCGGGGGGCGGGGGGTGCCCCCTGGATGCGCTCCCGTCTCCGGTGGTACCCATTTGTGCCCGACGCCTCAACACCCGGCCAGTGGCCACTGAGAGTGGATTGTCCGAGCTCTGATGAAGCCAAGGATGTGACGTGCTGTCCTTTCCTGTTTATCTGCAGTCGGAGAGCGTTGGTGTGGGAATCATGGGGACGCGGCGCAGGGCCGCTGCTTCTCCCGCCCGGTGGCCCTGCAACCCTGCATCTCCCCACACGTCCTCTCCCACCCTGGCTGTAGATGTTTTCCTGTTTTGTTGCATTTATTTTATTTATTTTAATGTTTACTTATTTTTGAGAGAGAGAAGAGGGGAGGGGCAGAGAGGGAGAAAGGATCCTAACGGGCTCCAAGCTGTCTATACAGAGCCTGTCTATACAGGCTATACAAGCTGTCTATACAGAGCCTGACACGAGGCTCGAACTCACACACTGTGAGATCATGACCTGGGCCAAAGTCAGACGCTCAACCCACGGAGCCACCCAGGCGCCCCTGGCTGTTTTCCTGTTTTGGATTACCTTCTCCACCTACCCCACGTCACTGCCACCTGCTGTATCTGTTGGGTCACCCAGGAGCCCCCCAGGACCTGCTTCCGGGAGGTCTCGTTCCTGCAGCCAGTGTTGATTCCCCCTTGTCTGGACCCTCATAGCACTGTGTGTTCCCAGTTGTAAGCCATTTGGGCACTTGCTTAGGTTTCCTTGTGGGAATGCCTTGCTTCTCAATGCGATGTGCAGAGTGTCTGGGGACAGGAGCAGTTTCTGTGATTTGTTCTGGTTCCCTCTCATTTTCTGACCCAGCGGTGGATGGACTAGGACGTGCTCAGCAGACACTTGTGGAGAGGATGTGTCGTGTGTGTCACACACTAGAGTGTCTCGACTTTTCCTTCACGTAAATGTGTGGCTTATTAGGAGAGAAGTAATACAGGAAGCAAGGCCCCTCGTGTGACACAGCCTGCCACTTCTGGGGACGGCGGCCCATCCTTCTCCAAGTGCTGCAGTCTGACGTGAGTCCGGGGGTTTGGATCTGAAGACGAACAGCTCAGGCCACAATGCTTGAACTTGGCCGCAGGCTCATGTGCAAATCCGGCCGTGACCTTGACCTAGGAGAGGTCTCTGCACCGCGGGCGTGTGTGAACACGCTTTGTCCCAGGTGCGTTGAACACATGCCCGTGCGTCAGGTGCCCTGTGTTCAGGAGGGCCCCAGACGTCTATGCGGGACCCACCTCTCCCACCGTGGACGGCGCGTCCACACCGCGTCTCCGGGAAAACTGCTCTCCAGGCCCCCTGCAGCGTCGTGTTGCTTCTTCCTGGGGCCCGGACCCGCGATGTTTGATCTCAGAGTTGTAGTTCAGAGCCGTTGGCTTTTGTTGGGCTGACGGCATTCAGTCAACTAGAAAACAGTCTGAAAGCTTGATGGGCCGAAGTCTCCATGCGCTTTCATTATGTCCTAAATCCTCGACGGTGGAGAAGGCAAGGCGGTCTCCACACCTTTCTCGGTCCCAGGACCCCACACTCTCGGCCTGGAGCTTGGCAGGTAGACGTGCCTGGGTGGTTACCAGGGCAGGCCAGTATTCAGTAAGAATGTCTTCCGAATGTCTTCCAGTCTTCTGGAAATTCTATACACCAACAGTAACCTGCCAGGGATCAGGTTACAAGCCAAAAGTCACCCTATGAGGGCGAACAGAGTTCTCAAAAGTCTTACTTAGTAACCTCTCTGCACAAAGCTGTTTTTTTCCTAAGTGAGAAGCAAAACCAGAATTCTAACTCCGCGTTAAACCTAAGCAAACAGTGGTGAACACCGTGGATTATGCGGCTGTAACTGGAGATAGGCCCAACCCTGAGCAAACGGTGCTCTTTGATGCTGTCCCCTCCCTCGCCCCGCCCGCTGGGTCCTTGCCCTCACCGTCATGGGGGGGGGGGGACTTCAAAGCTGCGCCTGCACCTCCAGCTCAGCCCCGCCCCAACCCGAGGTGCGGGCGGAGCCTTGCAAGGAGCCCACATTCACAGCTCGAGATGCGGTGGCAATTTGTTCTTGCTGCCGTCGACTTTGAACTCCGTATCTCAGATTTCTCTCTGTGTCACTGGCTTTGAACTTCCATTCGTCAGTGCCTGAATTATCTCTTTACAAGCGCACCCTGATACCTGCCAGGGGGCCTCACGAATTCCAATCCCTCACCTGCCTGGACTGAGCCCGAACGTACTGCTTGAATCCTCACCTGTCCCGGTCACACTACATAAAGACCTTAGATCTCGGATGTGTTTGGGACACTTACTAACGGCCTTCCCGCGTCTTCGGTTGAAGACTGAGGGCTAGGGCAGCGGGAAAAGACGGAGCAGGGAGGGCTATTTAGCAGCTCAGACACCCCCTCCCCACCCCAGGGCCTGTGCCCCTGTTCCCTGTACCTTTCTTTCCCCGACCATCCTCCTATCGGACAAGTCAGTGCCGACCATGGCTTCCAGACCTGGGAACACTCCCTGAATAGCAGACGCGTCTCCAGGGGCTGTGGGTGCCCACGGGGTTCCACGACAGAAACGGTCTGGGTGGCTTTCAGCCTTTTTTAGGTTGCAGGCACACAGGGAGTGCCTGTCCCTCCCTTATGAAATGTAAAACCAGATTTGAGTACGAGGGAGGGTCTGCAAACACAGACCGAGAGCTTTCCTTACCAAGATGAGAAAAATAAACACAGTTGCAACTTGTAAAGGAAACCGAAATGGACAGCTATCTAGATTTGTTTTTCCTGCTAATCCCAGAAATTTTACTTGAAAATCAAGATGTAATCACCATCATAGAATGCTTGAGTGAGATCTGGTGCTACCCCGATCTTAAAGGCGAGGACACAGAGGCCCTAAGGTTCAGCACCAAGGGCAGACTTTGTGAGGACGGCATGCGTGCAAACGGGCCGTTTTCTTGCTTGTTTCACTTCAAGCTCAGACTTTTTCGTGCAGTCTTTCTGAAGTGCTTCCTCTCCTTCCTCTGAAGGCATGTGGTGTCTCTGTGTGTTATTTACTGGAGATGTGGTTTTCTCATTTTTCTAACTATGTTATAGGCACCCAGAAAAACGTCTTTATACCTACGACAGTGCCCATAAATACCTGTTGGGTGATTGGTTCTGTAAACGGAGACTTGCTTCATTGTCATTCTGCTGGGGCTGTGGGGTCTGGCGTCAGGGTGGAGGTGGTGAGTCACGGGGTCCACGGGACGTGTCTGTCTGTGGACAGACCCAGCGGCAGCCAGGGCCGGAATTTGGGCAGGCAGTTCCTGAAAAGAAGGACAACTTTCACGGCCACACTCACGAGGCAGGGGCTGGCAGGTGGCCTCAGCATTCACGGGCTTGGACACGAGGAAAGGGCACAGTTGCAAAGAGCCAGGATGGGCACATCAAGGGGCTGTGAGGAGCAGGGCCATCATCTCGATGACGGGGCTGAAGACAAACCCAGGGTTGAGGGCCAGCCCATGTGAGTGTGACGTGGTGGGATCCGGGATGATGAGCTCGCAGATCATTGCGGATCATACGTTTATAGTTTTCTGATTCTTCTGCTTCCTGATCCTGTAATTTCAGGCCTCAAGATCTTAGCGGACGTCTCTTTCCAGAAAGCCCTGCATCCTCAGGGTAAAATGTTAGAGCAACATGGACATTCTCCATGTCTTCTGCACCCCTCTGCATTTCCAGGCCACCAGACAGACTCTGGGCTGATGGCCTGCGGCTCTGTGGGCCCGAGGTCCTGGGGGGCCCCGCCTCACCCTCTCCATAGCCGCCCTGCCCCTCCCCCCGCTCCCGTGTCACTCCAGAGGCCTCTCCGCTGAGGGTGTGAGCAGCCAGCTGCCCTCCTCTGCTGAGGACACCCAGGCCTTGAAAGAGTCAGGGACTTGCCCGGGACCCCAACTCACGCTCTCTGTTGTCGGCGACCCATCTCTATGCCCGACTGCACCTTCCTGCTGGTGCTTCTCTGCCATGATTTCTTCACCCTTGTTGCCAGAGGCCCCCGCCCCTCCCCTCCCCCAGCCTCTCCCCTCCCCCAGCCTCCTCCCTCCCTCATTCCTTCCTCCTCCTGCCCCCACCCCCAACCCTGTGAGTTTGGCGTTCATCTTCGCCCACCAGACCAATTTCTTTTTTCCACTCAGTCTTTACTTATGTTGTGTCTTCTGGAATGCCTCTCTTCCTTCTGTCTAAATCTTCATCCTTCCATACAGGTCTGCTGGATGCCACTTTGTCCCATAAATCAACTTAAAAAAAATGCTTATTTATTTTTGCGAGAGAGAGTGTGTGCATGAGTTGGGGAGGTGCAGAGAGAGGGAGGCAGAGAATCCCGAGCAGGCTCTGAGCTGTCAGCACAGAGCCGAACAAGGGGCTCGAATTCACGAACTGTGAGATCATGACCTGAGCCGAGGTCGGATACTTAACCGACTGGGCCCCCCAGGTGCCCCTATTTATTTTTATTATTATTTTATTTTATTTTTTATTTTATTTTTTTTTTGAGAGAGAGAGAAAGCGTTCGTGCAAGTGGGGGAGGGGCAGAGAGCGAGGGAGACACGGAATCGGAAGCAGGCTCTGTGCTGACAACAGACAATGTGGGTCTTGAACTCACAAACCTCAAGATCGTGACCTGAGCTGAAGTCTCATACTTAACCGACGGGGCCCCCCAGGTGCCCCCCACAAACTAACTTTTAATTCCGTCCCCCACAGACCTGGAGGTTCGAGCTCCTACGTCCCCTGTGGTCAGTGCCTCCACCCTTTTATCCTTAAACTCTCCGCTGGAAGGTCGGCTTCTGGAGTGCAGAGCAGCGCCCTGCCCCGTGTGCCCCCTGCACTCCCAGCCAGCGTGCAGCGCACCTGCCAGAAGTCAGAGCCACCTTTGTTCTGTGGTGCAAGACGGTGACTCCATGTGCCCTGTGGCAGAGGGCTCCACGCAGACACCCCCGTCTCCTTCCTAGAGTCCTTCTCAGAGTGCTGGGGGGCCGTCTGCCCTCCCCCTGTCACCCCGTCCATGCCCCGTGGGCACTGGGGCCAGTTCGCAGTTCCTGTGTCCCTTCTGCTCAGTCTGTGGCCTCTCGTCTGACTGTCCACTCCTGTGTGGCTCCTCTCTCAGCCTTCATTGCCGGTTGGGCTGTGGTTTTGCCCATGGAAATACGTATCCATTAAAAACAGGCTTGAGGGGTTGCCTGGGAGGCTCAGTCGGGTAAGTGTCCAGCTTTGGCTCAGGTCATGATCTTGTGGTTCATGAGTTCAAGCCCCTCATCGGGCTCTGTGCTGACAGCTCAGAGCCTGGAGCCTGCTTCGGATTCTGTGTCTCCCTCTCTCTCTGCCCCTCCCCTCTCTCTCTCTCTCTCTCTCTCTCTGTCGAAAGAGAGAAAAAAAGAAAGAAAGAAAAAAGAAAAGAAAGAAAAAAAGGAAGGAAGGAAGGAACAAGGAAAGAAAGGAAGGAAGAAAAAGAAACAAAACCCAAAACAGAATTGAGAGCATGAGGGCATTTACCCTAATAATGCTCCACACTAAGTGCTGTGCAGTTCACCCACGAACCGGCACAGGTCACAGTGTCCTGAACTGGAAACCTCAAGCAGGGCTGTGTCACCCTGTAAGAGCCAAAAGTCAGACGCCTGCAGGTCCCGTGCGATCAGGGTAGAGGGGAAAGGCCATGACCTGGACCCATCCTTGCCAGCAGCATCTTACCGTCCTGTTCCTTCCGGGGCAGGATTGGGTCCTCAGTGCCACCTGTTGCCAGGCAGGGCAAGTATGCCGGACCCCGCTCGGCGAGGGGTGAGGGCGAGGGGGCGAGGCTCAGGGCACGCGCTCCCCCCCTCCACTGCCCCCGCCGGGGCAGCCCCGGGGCATAGCCAGGAGCCGCACTTTCTGGGGCAGTTCTGCCCCCACAACCTGGTGAAGGTGGCGAGGGCAGCGAGTGCCTGGGAAGTGTCTGCAGATGTCCCCAGTACCACACGACTCCTGCCCCATTCACTCATCCAACGGTGTGGGATCCTCACCCCCCAGGGGTGCTAACAGTGAGGGAGCAGAGGCGGATCCCCCTCTCTGGCTGTTCTCCCTGCAACTGCCCATCTGCAGAGACTCAGCACCGTCCTCTCTCTGTGCAGACGGCCCCCCAGGATTGGCTCCGTGCGTCTCCTTTCTTAACCTCTGCACATGTTATTGCTGTTATGACGCCCCCCCCGCATTTAAAACACTTAATATGCATGTAAATTTCAGCACACACACACACACTCACACACACACACACACACACACACAGAAAGCCCCACAAAAATCACAGTATCACCCAGAAAGTTCTGCAGTGGCTTCCATGATCTCAGATTAGCTACTTGTACATCGTTATGAAGAAATGACAAACTTTTACCAGCTGTGATTGCATTTAGTAATCAAACTGTCCTTCATTTCAGTCAGCAGTGTCCAAGCAATGCATCAGGCGATTGGGCTCCCCCAAATGGATTCTGAGAATATCTGAGTGTAGGGGCGCCTGGGTGGCTCAGTCGGTTAAGTGTCCAACTTCAGCTCAGGTCATGATCTCACCGTTCGTGGGTTCAAGCCCCGCATCGGGCTCTGCACTGACAGCTCGGAGCCTGGAGCCTGCTTTGGATTCCGTGTCTCCCTCTCTCTGCCCCTCCCCTGCTCATTCTCTCCCTCTCTCTCTCTCTCTTTCTCTCAAAAATAAGTAAATGTTAAAAAAAATATCTGGGTGAACCTTTATGTCCCCACACTGTACAGTCCACTCAATTACCTGGTACTTTTAGGTGAACCAAAATAAGTGAGACCAAAACCACGAGGCTTTCTCCCCTTGTGTTGTGATAATTGTGGGCCATTAGAAGGATGAAATTGTTTTGAGCCCGGAGCCCATAAACACTGGGCCAGACTTTCGTTCACTGCCCTGTCGGTAACAGAAGTCATGGCCTTGAACCTGAGTGTGGATGTAGTGCAGGTACAGGTCCGAAACAGCACAGGTGTGTGTTTGCTTCCCTGGCTGAATTTTGCTTTGATAAGGCGCCTGGGAGGAGCAGGGCCCCCCGGAGCAGAAGCGATGTGGAATGTGCTTCTAGTCCTGGGTCGGCCTGCCGTCTGCCCTCGGGAAGCCACCGAGCCTCAGTTTCCCGGCCTGCATGGTGGGGGTCCCAGCAGGAACCCAGCACGGGGCCTGACGCACGTGATGGCGTTCGGGCACCTGCTTCCCCGTGCAGCAAGCACTCTCCCCAGGTGCACACCGGCCCCTGTGCAGCCACCTGCCCGCCAGTGGCACACAGGACTTGCCCTGGCGATGGCGGCTGCAAGTTCTTTCACCTTATCTATTTCCTGAAGCTTCTCTCAACTCCTCTGGAGGTGCGTTTCCAGAACCACAGGTTCTGGGTTACGGTGGATCCATTCTGGGGTTTCTGGAATGATCTCTGTAGATCCAGTGACTCCTGAATCACAGTCAGAGGGGAGGACAGCGCCAGACAGTGCCTGGCTCCCGGGGAGGTGCAGACAAGCACGCGGAAGGCCGACGGCTGCTGCTGAAACTCCTCCTGAAGGCATAGGGTCCTCCGTCCAGCGATTAGGTACGGGCAAAACAGTAGCTCCAACATCACGGGAGCAAACGTCGTCCTGGAAAGAACTTACTTGCATTTTTTATTTCATTAAATTTTTTAAATGTTTATTTATTTTTGACAGAGAGAGAGCGGGGGAGGGGCAGAGAGAGAGGGAGACACAGAGTCCGAAGCAGCTCCAGGCTCCGAGCTGTCGGCACAGAGCCGGACGCGGGGCTCAAACTCGTGAACCCCGAGATCACGACCTGAGCTGCAGTCGGACGCCCAACTGACTGAGCCGCCCAGGTGCCCCAAGGGAGATTTTAATTAACGGAAAGACACATCATGCTCATGGATCCAACAGTTTAACTTTGTAAAGATGTCAATTTATCCTAAATTAATTTCAATGTAATTTCAATAAAAATTCCAGCAAGATTTCTTTCAGGAACTCAAGAAATGGATTCATTTGGAGAAATCAAGATGCATGAATAACCTAGAAATTCTCGTAGAAGAAGATCAAACAGGAAAATCCCCTCCCACATATTAAGGGGTATTAAAAGACCACAGTAAACACAGAACACCCAGCCAAACCAGAGAGAGAATGTGGTACTGGTGCAAGAACTGATAACCAGCCCAGCGGAGCAGGAGAGGGGGTGCAGGGACCAGCCTGAGGGTGCAGGATGGGGGTGGGGGTGGTCCCAGGGGCCAGCCCAGCAGAGCAGGATGGGAGTCCGGGGACCAGCCTGGGGGTGCAGTATGGGGGGCCCAGGGACCAGCCCAGTGGAGCAGGATGACGTCCCAGGGACCAGCCTAGGGATATAGGACGGGGGGACCCAGAAATGGATGCCCGAATATAGGAGGCTGCTGTCTGGTGAGTGGTGCCTCCACTGTGGAAGGACACGCTCTGACTTCAGAGGCAGTTTGGCATAACAGAGTCGCTAAATGGAGAAGGGTGTTGTATCCTGACTTCACACGCTGTACAGAGTTAAACTCCCTGCAAATTTTTGAAAAACTATGCAGTTACAGAAGAAAATATAGTGGAATATCTTCGTGATCTTGGGGGAGGAGACATTTCAGAAGACCTAAGGTCATAGGGTGAATCAATTTTGGAGTGGTTGCCTCCCAATTAAAGAGTTCTCTTCAGGGGCGCCTGGGTGGCTCAGTCGGTTAAGCGTCGGACTATGGCTCAGGTCATGTTCTCACCGTTCGTGGGTTTGAGCCCCACATTGGGCTCTGTGCTGACAGCTCAGAGCCTGGAGCCTGCTTCGGATTCTGTGTCTCACTCTCTCTGCCCGTCCCCTGCTCATGCTCTATCTCTCTCTGTCTCAAAAATAAAGAAAGATTAAAAAAATTAAAAAAAAAAGTTCTCTTCAGTGAAGATCATTGATAGTGTTTGCAGGTGGGTAGAAAAGTAGAGGTGTTCGTAATGTCTGATGTACGAAGAACTCTTAAAGATTAATAAACTCTTGAACCTGAGTAGAATAGTGAAGGGTTTACGTAGGTTGGTTGTTTCTAGAAGGCCAAGCGGTGGCTCGTGGGCAGGTGCATGGACTGTGCCCTGGAACCCGCGGTGGGGACGGCAGTGCCGCCTGGTGTGAGGTGGGCGGGGTCCTCAGAGACCCCTCCTCGAGTGATCGTCGGCAGCAGGTGGCCCATGGCCACGCCTCGCTGGTAGTTACCTGGCCCAAGAACCCCTCTCTCCTTCCAGATGGTGGTGCATGGAGGACGCAGAGGTCCCTGTGGCCTCCGTCCGTGATGATTTTGGAAGGGTTACTTCACTTCGAAGGCATCTCCTGCAGTCTGCCAGACCTGAGCCCGCTCATCGCCTCGGAGCCCTTTGACAGATGGGAAGAGTGGGTCCCTCTGAGGAAGCGCCCTGCGTCCTGGTGACAGAGGTGAGCGGTGCGTCCCCGTCGGAGCTTCCCCAAGGGGACCCGGGACGTGTGCCCGTGGCAATGTGCACCGGAGAGAGAGGGACACCCAGACTTTGGGGGCTTATCTGAACCAGCTGTAGGTTCGTGCCAAGGATACAAGTGCCAGCGTGATCCGCTGGTCGGGCGGGGGCTTCCAGGGGTTGGATGGTGCGTGCAACATCGGCCTGACTTCGCCTCACGGTGCACAGAGCGGGTCTGCCGGCCGGCCCTGTGGCCAGTCTGGATGAGTCCCTGCCGCCGGCCTCCTGGGGCTCCAGTGGTCCTTGGTGGTTCCGGCAGCAGCAGCTGTCAGAGGTCTTGGGCTTTAGCGCCAAAAGCTGGCTCCAGTGGCTGTGCCCTCTGTGGCTGTGCCCCCCGGGGGCCCGGCAGCTGCAGTGAGAGGGCAGTGCTGGGGTTTCAGTGGCACCGGGGTCTGGCTCCGGCGGGGGGCCGTGTGCTCCCAGGGCCTTTGGCAGCTCCCACAGTGGCATCGTGGCAGCAGGTGCGTGCACGGTCCTCTCTCTGTCCTCCCAGCTCTCAGGAGGGTGCAGCTTCCCGTAGTAACTAATCCCTGGGTTTCCACCCATCCTGGATTGCTCCTTTGGCCGTTCCTAGAATTCCGTAACCACTTCCTTAATTTAAATCCCCCTGCATTTGAAATATACCTACTGTGGTTTCTATTTCCCTGGTCAATTTCTGACTCAGAAAGTCTACCCTTAATCAGGTAGTGTTGGTTTCCGGTTATTGAAGAAACAAAAATTGGAACAATAATGAAATACGGTTGTACGTGCATAGAGTTACCAAAAAGTAGACCATCTTTTAATATCAAGTATCAGCAAGAATGTGGGGGAATGGAGGTCGCCACGCACATTTGGAGGAAGGATAGGTGGGGCACCCAGCCTGAAAGGCACTCTGGGATTCTGTAGCAAAATTAAACCCTCCTCTAGCTCGTGATGCAACAGTGCCACTCTCGCCTGCGTCCGTATGTTTAGTGTTGGAGATGTTTGCTCCAAATTTGGTTGTACTGGTGGGGAGTTGGAGGCAGCCTTGGGGGGGGGGCATCACTTGGGGAATGGCTAAGTCACATGGTGGCAAATGGATACTATGGAACATAGTGCAGCAATAAATAATGAGATGTCCCTAAAGTAGTGTGGACAGATCTTAAAAGCACGACGTTAACCAAAACAGCAGCAACAACAACAAAACCATGTGATTTGTAGCTCAATACTGTTTATACGAATTTTGTGACGTGCAAGTGAACACCACATAGCATTGCAGGTATGCTCTGTCGAGTCTCCCTGATGAGCGTTTCTTTCTGGTAGCAGAGATCTCAGGTTTTAAGTCCCCAACTGTTCTTACTGACCTCCTCCTAGCACTGGCTCCGCATAAGCCTCTTAGGTGGTTTATAAGGTCCACCAACACCATTACGACCGCCGTCAACACTGCGTCACCACCACCACCAGGTCACCTCCATCGCCATCATCGTCCGTCACTGCCTCCACCTCCTCCATTACCACCTCCATTACCACCGTCACTGCCACCACCGCCACCGTAAGAACAATAACGGAGGTGAATGGGTAAGATCTTGACAGCACGAAAATACCAGTCAACCTGGAGGGAGCAGGGGTGAGCTGAGCAGTCAGATTCTCGCGAGCTTATGTTCAGGGGAGAGAAAGGAGCAGTACTGCCCCTCTGCTTTTCCACGGTGGCTCCCGAGAACCGTGGGGCTGGGCTGGGCAGTCAGGATTTTGCCTGAATCCGTTTATTCCAGTGTGTTCCCTGCCGAAACGCTGGTTTATTTTAGCGCGAGCATGGCCTCGTATTCCACGAACGAGGACCAGCCTCATCTCTTCATCCATTTTAACGTCTCGGGGTGGAGGCTTCTCTGAAAGTCAGAGGAGTCCCGTAAACCCATTTCGGTGAGGCTTCGTTCACGGTCCCTCCTCGCGAGCCGAGTCCTTATCCTATCGCTCTGCACAACAGCTTACAATGTGTTGCATACATTGAAAATCTCGTCTAAATAATCCCCTTCTATCCCCCTGCTTCTACCCATTAAATATCCGATGATGTTTATCTTGTCTTCACTTAGTCCGTGATTAGGGAAGCTGTGCACACTTGGCGTCCTTAATCTTTCTTCCTAAATCGGTCCTTGAAAGCGGCCCCTTAACAGTGTTGTTACTCTGTTCTCCTCTGAACCTCTTCCAAATCGTCGATCTTTCTTGCATTGAGCTGCCTGACCTGAATAACCTGAAGGCAGAGTTGTTGTGGGTACAGACTTACTAATGTACCCTTGCAGCACGCTAATGCTTTGGCCCAAGCCTCCTAAAATTAAGCCTGTCTCCCCTCCCACACTTCTAGCTGTAGATACAAGTCAGATCCTTTGCTCTCTCTCGAATCTGTTTTTCTTTTAATGCAGGATTATTGCTGGTTATCTTCCCGACATATCGGATGCGGAAATCCCAATCAAGAGGAGGGAGAAGTCCGGGTACACACTTGTTCATTTTTCCCCTGACAGAACTGTGCTTTACGTGGACGTATCCCTTTGTATTTTCCCAGTTTTCGTGTGAGATCCTCGCAGTGCCTCTGTGACACGGCCAGTGTCTGATTGCCTCAGAGTATAGGTGTTGTGGGTCGCCTGGGTCTGCCGACCGCTACCAGCGTCTCCCCGTCACGCAGCACTGTCTGCTTTCAAGTTTGTGCTGGTGCTCAGCGTGGACTTCCTTCCATTTCATAAATCTGTTCCTATGCTCTCTTCTTAAATGAAACCTTAAAATAATTCCTGTAATACCCTGATAGACACACTCCAGTTTGGCAACCTTTCATCATTTTATTATTTACTCTCTTGTTGCAGGCTTTCTGCGCAGCTACAATATACATAACTTATTTATATGTTATAAATGCTAGCATGAATTACCAAGCAAGCTTTTATGACAGTCTGTCATGCTTTATTCTGATTAGTTCTGATGTATTACCAATACTAGCTTCCAGTCCCAAAATATCTAAATGCAAAAATCTGCCTTTCACACAAAAGGCTGTTGAGTGGGAAGAGAGAATGAAGGGAAGGATGGCCCTGTACGGTTGCGCTGTTGAACACTGCACAAATCCAGGGGGTCATTCTCCCAGACTGTCATGTGAATGGTGGCCCCCTGGAGTTCTTCAGTGCACACCTTGCACCTTTATGTGCAGAAATGCTGGCAGGGGCAGGGGTCTTCCCTAACCGCAGGAGGTGGGGAGCTTTATAACACCCATTGTCTATAGGATAGAAGTTCAAAGTGGCATTTAAGGCAACTCCCAAACCGGCTTCAGTGTGCATTTCAAGCTTTGCTTCCTCCACTTTCTGCCCCATCACATACCTGCGTGATCTCCAAATCTTCATTCCTCTGTACCTTTTTGCACACTTGTCCTTTGTCCTGAATGTCCTTCTCTCCCTACCCAACAGGGGGCCGTTTCCTCTGAGACATCATCCCTCCATTCTGTCCGTGGACTGAGTTGCCTCCTGCCCTTATATTCCATCCCTGGTTGTCTTGTCGCTTGTGTCCTGTTGCACGGAAAGTGAGTTGTTACAGACTTTTGTTCCCTGTGAGTCCTGAGGACCCAGCCCTGCTTTCCTCCTCCTCCTCCTCCCCCTCCCCCTCCCCTTCCTCACGGGGCTTCCCGCAGGTTGTGCGGGTGGCAGGCACTCAGTACTGTCTGCGAAGATAATACCTCTCTACTCCCAGCTCTTCTCTCTTATTCCTGATCCAAATCCACAAAATCGAATCTCGGGGAAATAATGCAACTGACCACAGACGATGACGAGAGAAGTTTAAAACGTTAGGTTCCTGGTAGAGGCCCATTCTGTGGAAATGAAAAAACACACCCTTTGATCTTGTTCTCCAGGAGTTTGGAAAGGCAGTAGTGATAACGTGATCTGTCCACGGCACCGACTGGGTGCTTCTCGGGGAGACGGTGGTCTTGTGAGATGCACTGAGGGGTGCAGGGGAGGTGGGGGCGCGAGGTGCCAGGGTTTGTAAGGGTTCGGAGAAGTCTGTGTGGTGGGTGGACTGGGGCCCCACCTCCCAAAGTGTGTCCAGTCATATGGGACCTGATTGATTGATTGATTGATTGATTTAAAGTTCCCTTATTTTGAGAGAGAGAGGCAGAGAGAGGCAGAGAGAACCCCACGCAGGCTCTGTGACGCCAGTGCAGTGTGTGACATGGGGCTTGAACGCACGAATACGGGGATCACGACCTGAGCCAAAATCAAGGGTCGGACGCTCAACCAACTGAGCCACCCAGGTGCTCTGGGACCGTATTTAGAAAAAAGGGCTTTTGCAGATGTAAGTAAGGATCTCCGGATGAGAGAACCGTGGACTCGCCAGGGGGCTCTGAACCCAAGGACACAGCTGCAGAGACACCGGAGGAAGGGCGGGTGTCACAGAGGCACAGACCAGGGGGCTGCGTGGGGTCAGCCATGCCAATGCTTGCAGGCAGCCTCGGGAAGTAGGAGAGAGGCGTGGAGAAGATTCTGCCCGAGAGCCTTCAGAAGGGACCAACCGTGCTCGCCCCGCGTCATCAGCTGTCTTCCTCCAGGACGGGCGGGAAGACATTGCTCTCGTGTCTGTGCTAAGTTGCTCAACAGCCCCAGGACACTAACGCACAAGGGTGTGACTCCGTACCGGGCAGGGAGACATGGACCCTGGGGCACTGGGCTCCTCCGGGCACTGCTCTGGCTCACTCTGAGCTCAGTCTCGGGGCGTCTCCCGGGGAACAGGTGGGGTGCCGTCCGGCCCACGGCGTGATTTCTCTCGTTGTCATCCGCCGTGAGCAGTTTAAATGTTGGTTGGGAATGGAGATGGCAGGTGCTCTGGGCACACCTTGCTGGGAAGCTGACTCTGATGACTGATGGAGATCGGCACGGTGGCTGAGCCAGGGGCCAGGGTGCATGTGTGCTGCCACTCCAGAAACGAGGGAGTGTTAACCACGACTCCTCCCTAAGTTTTAGTGGATTTGAGCCTGGGTGCGTCTGAGGGGCCTTTACCCAGGTGATTGTTTTCCAGCTTTGGTTAGATCCTTAAGAACCTCTGAGATGGAAGGGATATGCAGATCCTACGTTCCAATCACTGTGGCTCTTATGCAATGACTGATGGCCATCCTGGGTGACTGATGGCCATCCAGGGTGACTGATGGCCATCCTGTGGTGACTGATGGCCATCCTGGGTGACTGGTGGCCATCCTGGGTGACTGATGGCTGTCCTGGGTGACCGTTGGCCGTCCTGGGGTGACTGTTGGCCATCCTGGGTGACTGATGGCCGTCCTGGGTGACTGATGGCTGTCCTGGGTGACTGTTGGCTGTCTTGGGGTGACTGTTGACCGTCCTGGATGACTTTGGTGTCCTGGGTGACCGTGGGTCTTTCTGGGTGACTGTTGGCCATCTTGGGGTGACTGATGGCTCTCATGGATAACTGTTGGCTGTCTTGGGGTGATTGTGGCCATCCTAGGTGACTGTTGGTCTTTCTGGGTGACTGTTGGCCTCCCTGGGTGACTGTTGGTCGTCCTGGGTGACTGATGGACGTCCTGGGTGACTGTTGGCCATTCTGGGTGACTCTTGGCCGTCCTGGGGTGACTGTTGGTCATCCTGGGTGACTGATGGCTGTCTTAGGGCTGTCATCCTCAGTGTCCATTGAGGGTGGAAGCTTTCTGGACCTCTATAGGTCAGCCTGGACCTGTGACTCCAGCCCATCAGTTTATGGGGTAAGATGAGGAAGCTGAGGCTGCTTCGGTGCTGGTCTCTGCTTGTAGAGGGACCCTGAGTCCTGTGTCCTGTGTCTGGGCTCCCTCTGCCCGCCCCAACACTTCCTTCCTTGTGTGTTTCAAGTCATCGTTATGTATCGCTTTGGAGTTATTTCAGCTGTTACTATTGGGCCGAATGCACACAGGCTCCTATCTTCTCAGTTTGCACAAGTTAGGTCAGAGGTGAGTGTTCTTTGGTGTGCACATGCTCACGGGTCCTGGGACACCCAACGAACACAGCATTTTGTGAGCTTCATTATCCAAACGGATTGTGTTTCCCGAAGGAGACCATCCACCCGTGTCCTGCTCCACGGACGGAGACAGACCAAGGTGGGTGTTTCTTTGCAGCCTCTGGCAACCAGTGGTTTTGACTCAATATTCGCTGTGTTTTGTGAGATTGCTCATGCTGTGTTACGAAGGATAGGATTCAATTAGTTGTGACTACTAGAATACCTGTTTTCCCCTCTCCCGAATGTACCATTTTTCCCAAGCCAACATTTCAGGATGGACGGTAGTGAGAGGGGTAACTGTGAAGACATTTTGATGGAGTTTTGCATGTCTGAACGTGAAGCGACAGTGGAAGACGCTGCCCTGGTCTTCCTGGAGAGGAGTGGAGAAGAGACCAGAAAGGTACCCACCTTGGGAGAGGCAAGAGCGCCCGTCTGCTCCCGGCAGCCCTCGTGCATCCTGAGTGGTTTCTGTGGGCGGCTGTGTGTGTGCGAGGGGGGGCGAGGGATCCAGGGAGGAATCTGTGATAGGATCTGGCCTTAAAGGGACTCACAGTGTAATGAACGAGCTAGGACATAATTACAATTATAACACAAGTTAAAACGTGGCGAGTTTCATGGAAGAGATAAAAATAAAGTACAGTGGGAGCTTAATGGGGGAGGAGGGCTATTTCCAGGGGGAGAATCAGAAAGCCACTGCCCAGAGGCATTGAGCTACAGCTCTATTACTTCCAGAAGCCAATAAATTTTATAATCTTAATTTTCTAGATGTTTTCAAAGCATGGGGCATATCCAGCTCCCTCAGAGTTTAACTTAAAAAGCAGTCAGCAAATGAAGATTTAAGAACTCCTTGCGTGTGATCAGCCCCCCACAGAGCCCCGTGTTCCTTGCCTCTCTCTGGCACTGGTGGGGCTCAGAAAAGGTTATGCTTTCTGTTTCTTCACGAGGAAACTGGAAAAAAATTTTTTTGCCTTGTGTTGCTATAATAAACTCCCCATCTTCTTACTTGCCTGGCATCCATAACCACTGCTTATACTGTTACAGAGGGTGATACTTACACAGATGACTGTTAAGGATGCAGTGAGGGAGTAAGAAAGGAGGGAGGGAAGAAAGAAAAGAAAGCAAGATAACAAAGCCATCTTAGCAATGAGATCCTATTTTCACACGGGCAATTTAATGATTTCTTTCGTTTGAAGCAATGTAAAAGCAAGTCATTATTGTTATTCCTAATATCCCAATGCCAAGTTGTAAACCAGGAGCGGCGGGGAAATAAATGGGGTGCTGGTACTTGGTGATCCCGTGTGTGATAGATCACTGCTGATAAGATGTATTAGTGCCATTATATAATTTGATCAGGTAGCCAAGAAATATGTCAGCAACCTCACCTGCCTTTATGTGTCTGTTTGCTCACTGTTACATTCCTCACCCTGGAAAATAAAAGCAATTTGCAGAAATGCATGTGGCTCCGTGGCTGTGGAGTAGCTTCACCCGCTGAACACCTCGGGCGTTCTGGAAGGCTCTATCACAGGAGCTGAATATCAGAGGCTTCCCCCTGCAGCCAGTGAGGCTGCTTCTCTGCCTTCCAGCTCTGGAAATGCTAAGCGGGTAATTAACAAATCATAGGCACAGGTGTGCCAGGTGAAGTTTGGTAAATTGCTTTTGATCTAAATTGAGATGCTTTGGGGATTTAACTTCTTAGACAAAAAGGGCATAAATAAATAATCAGGATTTTAAGGTTGGAACTTGCCAGCAAGCTCTAAAATGTCTTAATGCACTTGAGGAGGGATGTGGGGAGAGTGTTTGAGGCCAGCCCTTAGCTCGCCTTTTGTGCTGTGATGTTTGTTCACCCGATGAGCTCAGGACGGCCGCTTGGCAAACCCCATCCAGTGGGTTTGGAAGCTGAACATTTTGTAAAGAACACGAGTTGCTCACGGATGCCTCCAGTTTTATTTCTTACCTCGTAAGAGGGAAAAGGGGACGAGACGTGAGCGCCTGGGTGGCGGGTGGACCGTGCGGCTGGCAGCCGTGGCCGCAGCGGGGTGGGGGAGGGGTGGGGGGGTGTGCCTGGCCAAGAGGCCCTGGGGTGGTCTCCACGGGCTGCTGGCTGCGCGTCTCTGCTCCGCCGCTCACTGTGCGTGACGCCATCGGATTCACACTAAACCCCTCCCCCCCCCCCGGGGGGTGGGGGGGGGGGCTCTTTCCTGTCCTCCTGTGACGTTTGTCCTACAGCAGGGATGATGCGGGTACTGGTAATGCTCTCTTTGGCCTTCAGACCATTCGGTGATGTCCTCAGCCCTGTGGTGGTGGCCCCGGGGGGCTGACCTCTGTGGGCCACATCATCTGGGCCCCCTTGTCCTCCGACTTCCACTGGGTTTGAACAGTGGTGGCGATGGTGGGAGACCAGAGGGCTCCTTGCCTGCTGGGCCATGGTCGTTCGGGGTCCATCCTTCCCCCCGGGCTGGTGGTCTTTGGTAACGACTCTGTCCCTCACCCCTTCCGCCCAGGGTGCGTCATGGGTGAGTCTGAGGGTGCTTCCCTCCCCCCCGGGCTCCAGAGCCTCACCGTATTTCGACGAGGACTCCATTGGCGCTCTCTGCTCAGCCGCTCCTTTCAGGGTGGGGTCTGCTCTCTGCTGCTTCTGTGCTAACACCACAGTCTTACCAGAGCTGTCATGAATCGTCCTGGAAAAGCCCTAAATCCCGATTTTATAGCGTCTCCTTCGCACTAGCGAGAAACCACACAACCTCTGGGAGGAATTAACTTCTCAGCCAAGGTGGATTTGATGTAACAGAAGGATGTGTCAATTAGTTTGATTGGTTTGTGTGCTCGCTTACCCAGTAGTCAGTTCTGCAGGAAGGTAAGACACGCTAGGCCCGGAGGGTTCATGCCAAGAAGTAGACATCCATCCAGCAATCCCAGCAGAATGTAGTCGCAGTATGTTCCCTGCCGCAAAGGAGAAGCACGGTATTTTGGGGGTGCAGAGAAGGGGTGTGAAGTTGGCAGAAGCTTTGTGGAGCAGGTGGTGTTTCAGAAGACCAGGAATTAAGTAAGAGAAGAGCGGTCTGGGGAGAGGGGATGGTGTGTGCAAAGGCCCCAAGGCGCGCGAAGCAGCTGTGTTGGAGGGGCGAGGTCAGCGTGTGTGGGGCACAGAGTGTCGGGAGAAACGGGGTGTGGGGTCAGGGGAGGCTCATGCAGAAGCAGGAGGAGGGGTGTGGAATTGATTTGGAGGGTCCTGGAAAGCCACTGAGGGTTTCGGGCACCAGTATGGTGGGCTCAGATCTGCGGTCATAAAATCACCTGGTTGTCTGGTGGAGAATGTGACTCGGGGAGCAGGGGGCCGTCCAGTAGCAAGGGGAGAGTGGGCAGGGGAGGCGTGGAGGGACTCAGACCCGGGGGGGGGGGGTGGGAAGCGGGCTGAAAAGAGATGTATAGGCATGGGAAAATCGGGCAGGACGTCAGCAGCAGCTTGAATTTGAGTCTGGGGTGGGTTCGATCAGTGCATCAGGAAGGAGCCCCCGGGCCCTGGCTTGTGCGGCTGGCTGAGGCCCAGATCCCTGCAGGGAGCTGGCCTGTAGTCCCCCAGCGGGGCCGGCAGCGGGGTCCTCGCGTCTGGGAGTGGAGGGCTGTCCAGGCTGGAGTGCCAGTGTGGTGGATGCCGGTGTAGACCCGACACTGGAATCGTGGGCATTTGTGTGAGCCGGACAGTGCAGTCTGGACAGAGCTGCTCACAGGACCCTCCCGTACTTTGGGCCGTAAGGGGTTTCAGATGGGAAATGATTAGGCAAAAGTACGGGCGGGTAAGGCCTGCCGTCCCGTGGGAGTGGAGAAAACGGCTATTGTGGGAGCCGGGAAAAGGGAGCCCTGGTGGCCGAGTGGCTGCCCTCCTTTGGGGGAAAGGTCTCCCCTCTGTGGACACCGTGCCACTAGGACTTTTGAGCCCCCCTGTGCCGGCTCCAGATCCTCCTTCCGCAGAGCCAATGTCACTGTAACCCCCAAACACTAATGTTGAGAGACCTGGATGTTTCAATCAGCACAATGTTTTTTTCCCCCAAAAGTGTAGTGCACATCGGGGGAGGGGCAGGCTTGTCTCGTCTGACTCGTGGATGAGACCCCACGCCCGGGGGGCCTCCCCTGTGCTGAGACCACCATTGCTGTCACCCCACCCTCTTCCATGGACTGTCGTCACTCAGCACGAAGACCTACACGTGCCTGACACCGTCCGTGCAGCCTCCCATGGTCTCTGGTGGCTCAC
Source organism: Herpailurus yagouaroundi (assembly GCF_014898765.1). Lineage (NCBI taxonomy): Eukaryota > Metazoa > Chordata > Mammalia > Carnivora > Felidae > Herpailurus > Herpailurus yagouaroundi. The sequence goes on along the minus strand of NW_024412700.1, from coordinate 4,311,404 downwards.
TGTGGTTGGTTACCCTGGGCCTCGGGGCCCCCCCTTTGTCTTCTATAGCCCATGACCGAGCCTGGCTCCCCCAGCGTCCAGCCGTGGGACAGGGTGGTGGCTCTGTGGACTGTGCCTCCTGGCTGATACCCATGGTCTGTGCTCAGGCATCCAGTCTTGGCCTGGGAACTCAGAGCCAAGGACAAGGGATAAGTGATGTCCCAGCAGGTGGTTCCCAGTGGTCTGCCACATGCTGTTGGGGGCTGGGCGGGGAAGCCAGAGTCGAGCTGATGGGGTGAGAGGCGGACAGCAGGTGCCTCTATGCACAGAGCCTGACAAGGCCCTCCTCTCTCCGGGTCAGCCTTTGAAACCTCCTCTGTGTGTATGCTAGCTACCGGCATAAAGCCACAGAAAGTGCCGCCCCCACAGGCACCAGGAACCAGGGCAGGAAGCAGGGCAGAGCCCTGGGCAGATGCAGGACAGAGCTGGTGCGATTCATGCCGGCCCTGGACACCCTCTCCCCAGATGCCCCGTGATGCTCACTTCTGCCCTGTCCCTGCCCAGCGGCGGCTCCTCTGGATCTCGTATTTTTCTGCCCCACCAGCTCCCTCTGAGTTTTGCCAAGAAGTCACTGCTGTGTCGACCAATGCTTAAATGTCCTGGGGAGCTCAGTGCTCGGAAGAACTTGCCGGTAATTCCTTTAAAGCATATTTTTGCAAAATAAATAATCCCTTCTGTTCAGCATATCTCTTTTCATACAGTTTGCTTTACATATATAATATCATGTTTGTGTTATGTTATACGTAATATATATTGTATATTGCTTATATTATGTATTTATATATTACGTATATTTATTTTGTTTTTAAAGTTTATTTATTTATTTTGAGAGAGAGAGACAGAGACAGCGTGGGGGGGGGGAGGGGCAGAGAGAGAGGGAGAGAGAGTCCCAAGCAGGCTCCCACTGCCAGCGCAGAGCCCGATGTGGGGCTCTAACCCACAAAATCATGAGATCATGACCTGAACAGAAACTGGGAGTCGGACACTTAACCGACTGAGCCACCCAGGCACCCCATATTATATATATTTTAAATCAAAGTGGACATCAGTTATATTTTTATGATTTTCAGAGAATAATGGGGCCTACTGTGGCACGTTTAGGACCGAGCTGTGTGCTTTCAAAGCAAGAAGACCTCAGCAGCCTAGGTTGGTCTGCACTCACCCGCTTGTCCGGTGCTCAGAGACCCCACGAAGCGTCAGGGTGAGTCACGGCACTTCGTGAAGGATGGGTGAGGCCTATCTTTTGTTTTAAATCTCAGAGCACTCTAAGGCGTGTGTGTGTTTTTTAAGGTACTTTGTTTCTGGAACTTTAGTACACTCCTCGAATTTGTGTGTCCCAAACGTACTGGGAATCACTGAATTAAACAGTATTAATTTTTCTCAAACAGTGGTTAAAAATAGCCACCTCCATCGCGAGCGAGCTAGGAGTGATGGTCCACCGTCACAATACGTGGCTGAGTTGAGTTTTTCTTCCCTTTTACTACCCTCCTGCAACAGAGCTCTTTTGTTTGATTATTACCTGGGCAAATTTGCTATACGATAAAAAAAAATTATGCACGCCGTTGACTCCCATCCAGATGCCCTTAGGAGAAGATGTTCATTTTCATCTTCTGTTTCCCAAATGAAGCTTTAAATCTAATTAGGTCTTGAAAGGAAATAACTGTGATATGGTTTCTGTAAGTAAAGGGTCTCTCATTTAAATAATGTTCTTATTTGTTTATGCTGTGTGATTTACAGTAAGTGATGAAATTCTCTGTGGCTCGCATGCCGCACACTTAAGGGATCCTTTGCGTAGAGCACTTTGAGTAAGTTGTAAACCATTCTAGACACAGAAAAATTTAATTGTTGTAACATTTAATAGTGTGATAGCCTAGCCCAGCACCTGGTTATGGGCCTTTTACATAGTGGAGGCTCAATAAATATTTGCAGAACGAATGAACTCGTGCTCATCCATCACTGGATTGGGATAGAGCAGCTGTTTTATTAAGGTTTAGCTGTTTCCGGCGAGTTTGCAGTGGGGGCACTTGAAGGGAGAGGTCCTAGGTGCTGTTAACTATTTCAGTCCCTGTAAAAGGAGACTCTGCCTCAGAACGGAGGCGTCCACCTTGGCCGGTGTCGGGCTGCGAGCCCGAAGCGGTCGTGAGAGAGAAGTCTGATTCCCGCGGCTACTTGGGCGCCATGGCTGCTCCACAGCCACGTGGGTGGGACTTTCCCACTTACAATGGAAGGGGGGCCCTCCTGAGGGGCCCATGGTGCATCTCGGTGGGCTGATGGCTCAGGCCAGCATCTAGAAAGAAATGGCTACCTTAGCATTTTTGAAATAAGCGCGTATATGTGTTTATTTATTTAGTTTAGATTTAAGTTAGCTAGCATGCAGTGTAGTATTGGTTTCAGGAGTAGAAGCCAGCGGTTCGTCCCTTACATACGACACCCTGTGCTCATCCCAACACGTGTCCTCCTTAGTGCCCGTCACCCTTTTAGCCCGGCCCCCCGCCCACCTCCCCTCCAGCCGCCCTCAGTGTGGTCTCTGCATTTGAGTCTCTTATGGTTTGTCTCCCTGTTTGTTTCTATCTTATCTTTCCTTCCCTTCCCCTACGATTATCTGTTCTGTGTCTTAAATTCCACGTACGAGTGAATATCATATGATATTTGTCTTTCTCTGACTAATTTCACTCAGCATAATACCTTCCAGTTCCATCCACGTTGCTGCAAATGGCATGATTTCATTCTTTCTCATTGCCAAGTAGTGTTCCATTGTATATATAAATCACATCTTCTTTATCTACTCATCCGTTGATGGACATTTGGGCTCTTCCCATGCTTTGGCTATTGTTGATAGCACTGCTACAAACATTGGGGTGCGTGTGCCCCTTCAAATCAGAATTTTGTAGCCTTTAGATAAACAGCTGGTAGTGCCATTGCTGGGTCGTAGGATAGTTCCATTTTTAACTTTCTGAGGAACCTCCATACTGTTTTCCAGAGTGGCTGCACCAGTTTGCATTCCCACCGGCAGGGCAAGTTCATATATATTTATACATTTAAAAATAGCTTTCCGCGAAACTTTGTGGTGAGGAATTGAGGAGTTCACGCGGGCTTCTGTGGGGGAGAAGCGCCATGGAAGCGGTGGGTTCCGGCAGCCCAGGCCCCGACGCGGCCTCGACGGGCGACTGTCCACAGTGCCCTGAGCTCCCCATCAGCGCTCGCGAGACGGTGACGCCTGGTGAGCGGCTGTCCCACGTTTAGGAGAACTGGCTGTCTCTCACCACTTTTGGGACGAAGGCTTCTTACTCCTCAGGAATGCCCCTGTTTCGTCTCCTCTTTGTTCTGTCCACCGTGTGGCGAAGCCGAGGACTCCATCCAGGGCGCCTCCTGGGAGGGCGAAGGGGCACCTGCAGATCTGTGAAGGCGGGAAATCACAGCTCAGCCCTGCCCGTAGGGCTGGCTCAGTAGTGAGGACGAAGGGATGTCTGAGGTCATGCAGTAAATAAACCAGGCCAGGATGTCTTTAAGGTTCCTCAGCCATTTTTATCTGAGGCAGAAAGCACTCATTTCAATGTGGAGCTTCATGTGCCTTCTGTGGAGTCGGGCAAAGAAAGACGGGAGGTGAGTCCTGGGGCCTCCAGACCCAAGCAGAGGAAGCAGAGCCGGGTTGTCCCCTACCCCCGGGGGACACTGAGCCATGGCTACACTCAGCTAAGGGCTCTGGGAAATCTGATGACTGGGTTTCTCATCAACCAGAGGGCACCTACTATGGGAGCTCTTAAGAGTTGCTCCCATCTCAGGACAACCGGGTGGCTTAGTCGGTTGGGCATCCGACTTCGGCTCAGGTCGTGATCTCACGGTTTGTGGGTTTGGGCCCCGCATCGGGCTCTGTGCTGACAGCTCGGAGCCTGGAGCCTGCTTTCGATTCTGTGTCTCCCCCTCTCTCTTCCCCTCCCCCCCCCCACACACTGTGTCTCAAAAAATGAATAAATGTTAAAAAAGATTAAAAAGAAAAGTTGCCTCCATTTGTCACTTCCTCCCTTTGAGGTGAGTGAGCCTGGGGGACTGTGCCTCGAGTGAGGAGCTCCCAGCTTCAGCCCCCGGCCTCACAATCCTTCCCACCCTAGAGACCCCGCGGGGCCGGGCCTGAATGGCTGTGGGTCTTGTGCTCCGTGGGCTCCAGGGGTCTGGGCTGCAGGGAACACCTGTGGTCCAGGGGTGCCATCCTCCACGGTGCTGAGTTCGTTTCTCTGGAGGCGGCAGCCGATCAGACTGGGCAGTGCCCGTGCAGGGAAGGGGTTTCGCTAACCCAAGAAAAAACGCGAAAAACGAGGGAAGGATAAAGCTAGATAATTGAATTCGAGTGTTTTTCCCTTGCTTCAAAAATGGAATTTGAACCGGTGTTGGCAGCGACGTCTAAATGATCACAGCTCTGTGACCTTGAGTGAATCGGCTGTCCTCTCTGAGTCTCCCCTCACTCGTCTGTAAAAAGGGGATGGTGACGATAACCCGTTTGCAGCTGCCGAGAGGATTTAGGGGGATTGGGTACCGTGTCTTGGGCACCTGCGGTTGAGCCTGGTTCAGGATGAACACTCAAGATGGGAGTGCTCTTACTTGTTATTCTTGTAACGATCATTTTAATTAACGTCTCTGTTAATCACTTTTGCAAGACAGTGACTGAAATGGACGATTATAAAAGCATCTTCTCGGCAAACACTTGTTCGGTTTACTCCGGTCTGGGATGAAGAGTCAAGTGCTGTGTATCATCCAGCTGGACTTTTCCTCCTCTGTGCGGACGTACGCGCCTCGTCTTCAACTGGATTTTCCCCTGAGATGTTGTTGTTACTGCTTTCCGTGCCCTGAATTATTTTACATTTCGGCTGAGCTTTGACAGACCACCTCTGCCGTTAGTTAATGGCACAGTATCAAATACGAAAACAGTTTCGGGCACAGGGTGGTCTCGGGTGACGTGCGCGCGTGTGTTTGGCCCCATGGGAATGATTGTAAAGGCCGAGGCCGCTCTGGTTTCCACGCACCCGCCCGCCCCGCCCGGGCCTCAAGCTGCCCGTGTGTCCGTCTTGCCCATAGGCGTCCGCGTGGGCGACCCCCTGCTTGCCCCTGGATCCCTGTCGTCGGCTGCTCATGTTTTGGCCCTCACTCAAGCATCACTTCCTCAAGGAGCTTTCCGGATCCTTCCAGCTGTAATCTCACCTGGTAACGGAAAGTGGTCTATCAGCCCACAGCGTCTTCCCCACGATTCTCCCTTAGCACCCTGGGACCTGGAGCTTGTCGCCAACGTCAGGGTGATCCGCGGGTGCACTCCGCCCCAGAGCCACGTGCCTCCTGGCTCCGAGTGCTGTGTGGCGCCCAGCGCCGTGTGGCCTCACGCCGTTGGCCTTCCTTCTCCACGAGACGCCGTGCCGTCAAGCCGAGCTGATCTCGGGATTTTCGGATTGTCGCCTCTGCCAGGAATGGCCCGTTCTCTCACGCCACCCGTTGCTGGCTGCGTCTGCGCATATAAACGTGACCCGTCCTGTAAGGCCCAACCGGGGTGGTGACCTCCTGCCTGAGGTGCCCTGTGTGCCCGTGGCACAGACTGGTGATGGATCCATAGCCACTTTGTATCCCAGCCCACCTTCCCACGGCCGTGAGTCAGAGGCTCTGGGCCGTAGTTTGAGGGGCTGCGGGCTCAACCCTCCTGCACGCGTCACTCCCGCCGGCTGCCGTGCCACCCCAGGCCCCGTTGGAGTCTCCCTTTGGGTTAAAGCACGGAGGCTGTAGCACGCCCTGTTTGCAGCCAGGTTTTCCCTGAAGGCGGGCACGTGACATACCGCCCCCCCCCCCCCCCCGCCCCCGCCGTGGGGGCCAGTAACCTGGGTGATCGATGGGCTCACCAACAATCACCTCAGAGATCCAGCACTCTCTTAGCAACCAGGAGGAGAGGGGGACGGGTCTGGAGCAGGGGCGAGTCGGGATCCAGCCCGTGCAGGGGTTTGGGGAGCCCGGGGACGGTGCGGGTCTCTGCGGGAGAGGGGCTGCGAGGAAGCCGGGCGGAGAGCTGTCCCAGCCGGCCTTGGCCGGCTCCCAGCTCCCTGACGGCTGGGAGCACTGTGTGTTTATCACTTGTGAGTTTAATTAATATGCGATCTGTTTTCACTTCCAGATTCCTGACAAAGAGTGGGTTTGGTCCAAGAAGGCCTTTTGAGCATATTGCTGTGCTATGCACGAAAGACTCCACCGCGCTCTGGGTGTGCGGCTGGCCGTCATCTCCCAGCCTTACATGGGCGAGGCGAGGCGAGCCGCTGGAGTGGATTAGAGGCGCCTCCTTGACGTTTGCTGTGGGGGTGGGGTGCTGTCTGCAGGGTCTGGGCTGCCGGGGGTGGGGGTGGGGGTGGGGGCAGGTCCGCCGCTAAGCCAGGCTTGCCGACGGCCGTCCCGGGTGACACCGCAGCCGGGCACCGTGCTGGCTCCGTGGGCATACGCGACACGCGGAGACCCCTTTGGGAGGAGCAGGCCGTGGCCTCGAGAAGTCGGCAGTGAAACTGAACCCCGATTTAAAGGCAGGTTTGAGGCCGTGCTGTTGGGGTCCCACGCGGCTGTGGCGCTGGACCTCCGCCCCTCCCAGTGACAGGTGCTCACTCTGTTGTTCCCCCTGGAGAGGCTTTGTGCTTCCTGCGCAGGCGTCTGCCTCCGTCCACCAGCCTCCTCCCCGGATCCTCTCGGGGAAGGACAGGCGCCACCCAGTGCAGGGGCCTCTGGTCCCTCCCCGCTCCTGCCGTCGCCTGTCTGCCCTCCCGCGGGGCTGCGTCTGAGCGGCCTCGCTTTATGGAGTGTTCTCTCGCTCTGCGAGTGTCCCTGCTCTCCCGATGCTTTTGGCCAGATTTAAAAGTGCTGACCCTCAGAAGAGCTCCCCCGGACCCTGGGTCTCTACCACCTGCGACTCCTCTTCTTCCTCCTGTTCACACCAAGTCTGTCACTTCCTAGACACGGCTCAGTGCCCTGGGACCAGCCCCCGCCCCGGTGCCTGGGCTAGCCACTGAGTCCAGGCCTGTTTGGGTCCTTACCCTTACCCCGTGTGGTGGCCACTCTCTGAGACTCCGTGCCGTCCTCGGTTCCCTGCACCCTAGCCGTCTCACTGCTAGGGCAGCGTCCCTCTCTTCCGGCCCTTTCCCAAATGTTGGCGGTTCCCAGGCTTCTCTCCCAGGCGCCGGCGTCCCGCGGTGGGGCCACACTGGCAGTTCTGACTCCCGTCTGGCTGGTGTCAGACCCACCTGCCTTCTGGGTAGACCTGGCTCTTTGCGTGTCGCGCAAGTGCCTCAACATCCCCAGATGAACTTGTCTTGTATCCTGCTCAAGTTCCCTGTCCTAATCAATGGAGCCTCAGTCTGCCAGCACCGAGGAGATGAATAACTACGTATGTAATCCTACTGGTTGCCATGTGTATAGATCTATTTGGTATGCAAAGAAATTCGTCATAAGGAACCGGTTGGCCCTCGTGATCATGGAGGTTGAGACGTACCAAGATCTGCAGACGGCAGGCCGGAGACCCAGCAAGAGCTGAAGTTTCCGTCTGAGTCTGAAGGCCAGCAAGAGTTGATGTCCCAGCTCAAAGCCCCCGTCGGCAGGAGAATTCTCTCTTACTTGGAGGAGGCTAGACTTTTTTGTTCTAACCGGGGCTCCAGCTGATTGGATGAGGCCCATCCACACTGGGGAGGGCAATCTGCTTTGCTCAGTTTACTGATTCAAATGTTAATCTCATTCAAGACACCCTCACAGACACGCCCAGAGTGGTGGTTGACCAAATATCTGGGTGCCCCGTGGCCACATCACTTGGACACGTACATTAACCATCACAAGGAGCAGGTGTTGGGGGTGGGAGCATCATTCCCACAAGAAGGGCAACGTGGCAACAGCAGAAAGCGTGAGGGCAGAATAGACTAGAAGAGGCTGCCGGGGCCCTTGGAAGCATGGGGTTGGAGAGGGGAGCGGACCGTTTGATTTGCTTGGAGGAGCATCGCTCTGGCCGAGTGGAGGATCGAGGTCAGGCGTGGCTGTGGGGACACGGCTCTGTAAGCTGTGTGCTCAGAGGGCTGGCTGTTGAAGTTGCTGATTTATTGCCTCTCAGCTCCAAGTTCACCCTTGTTTGCTGGTTCTTCCAAAGTGGATGTGGGCCCATTAAATATTTCTCCTTTGCCTTTTCTCCTTTGACCTGATGCTAAGCCTTGTTAGCAGAAGGCAGTGGAGAGACGCTGCAGGAGGGAGGGGTTTTACCCTCTGGCTCTGGTGTGGCTTGGCAGGGCCTGGAAGCACTTGAAGTTTTCCCAGAGCATGCTCCTGCAGCACAGACCCGGTGCCCGGATCCGGCAGCGTGGACGGCTTTTCTGGCACTGCAGAGGGAGGGTTTCTGGCAAGCTCCACCAGTGTGGCACCTCAGAAACCCCCGTCATTGGGCAAGCCGTGGGTGTGTGTCTCCAGGAGAGTCTGCATCTCAGCCTGGGGTGGATGTGTGTGTGTGGGGGGGGGGGCGGGCTCTTTCCTCGGCTTCTCTGTCTCAGCCCTGGGGGGAGGGGCTGCTCCTGTGTTCTTTAGAGTTCTCTGTGCTTCTGCCTAGCAAATCCCTCATATGCTAATTCCCTGTTTTAGCTTGTTCTTTATGCTAAACTCTCCCTGTTCAGGTGACCGTGTGGGTTTTCTCTCCCACTCAGACACAGACAGACGTGGTGACTTTTCTGTTACACTCTCTCGGTAGAAGTCCAGAGTCCACCCGCCTTTAGAGAAAGTTGACGTAGACCCCACTTGCCAGTGAGAGGAGTGTCATATATTTGCCCCAGCTGCTGACACACCCCACGAGCAGGCAGGTACTCTAAAGTGGAGCCTGAGAAATACACAGCTAAATGAACGTGAAAAGACCAGGAAAGCCCCAGGCAACCACGTGCCCATCCCAAGGGCTCTTCCGGAAGTTATTCTTATACCATGAACCCAATGGTGACTTCACATTTGAAAGTTTCAGGTCAGGTGTGAGAAGAGGTACCATGACAGACAGTTGTAGACAGTGTTATTTGTCACAAAGACCTTTTGGCAAACCTCAGATTTCACTGTGGTCACCAGAGTCACCTCTGATTTCAGTTCATCAGTGTCTTTGCAGGTGATGGTTTGAAGCTCATGCTCTGTATGGTGGATTCGTCTAAGTATTGATAAGATACCCGTAGCTGTTCTCTGCTGAGCACCTTCCCATGTGCAGGAACTCCGAGCACTGTTTTCACGAACTGTCTCATATCGCGCCCTGTGGGGTGAGGCTGTCCCAGGTCTCAGATGAGGAGGCCTGAGGTCAGGGGCCAGGGTTTGTGAGGAGTCTAGCAGCTGACTCATTAGCCCCCTTCCTTCCATGTGAGGGACCTAGAGTGTTTGCCTCGTCCAGTGTAGCCCTGCAGGCATTTCAGGACCACACATTTCACCCCCAAATCTGCTCTCCTCCACTCTTCTTCTCGAAAGTTCCTGCAAGGGTGGTGTGTGGTATTTCACCTTCCTGATTCCCTGTTCTGGTGGATTCTAGCTCATCAATACTTTTACTACCTAGCATTCAGAATTGGGTAGAAGGGTCCCAAGTCGTCTGAGTGCTGCAAGGTTATGTGGAAATGGTCGTTGAAGGTATGTAAGTGTGGAGAGTGCATCTGTGACTTAGGGACACGGGGGCAGAGAGCGTTATTTGCATTGAAGAATCACGTTCCCGTCCTGCAGGTGTTTGTCTTAGGTCAGGCTGGCGTAGCAGAATACCCCAGGTCCCGGCGGTTTCAGTGACAGACGCTTACCTCTCACAGATCTAGAGGCTGAAGGCTGCTGGTGGGTCCCACATCCTGGTTGTAGGTGGCATCTTGTCACTGCATTATCACAGGGCACAGAGCAGAGAGACTAGGCCAAGTCTCTGGTGCCTCTTCTCACCAGGGCACCAATGCCGTCACGAGGCTCCACCCTTGCGACCCATTCACCTTGCGGGTTAGGCTTCAACACGTGAATTGTGCGGGGTACACAAATTGGGTCAATAGCAGTGATCTCTGGCCAAGAATGAAGAAGATATTCAAATGTGATGCAAATACACATAGTGTAAGTACAAACAAAGGGCAGTCAGTCACCGTGCTTTCACCCTCAGTTTACGCATTAGCTACAATTAATGGTGAGGAAATGGTCTTTGTCGCTGCTGTCTTGAAATATTGATTTGAATGGCTGAGGTGTCTTACGTGTGCTGGTTGACCGCGAGTGTCCGAGACGCAGGGCACCGATTCGTGCTGTCTCTGCCATGTGGTTCCTACCACGTGGCCAGATTTCTGTCCCTCTGCTCACCTTCCTGGGCTTCTGTCCCGCACCTGTGCTGTTTTGTACGCGTGCGCCATGAGCGTGTGGTCTCACGGGAACTGCCCAATGGCCTTGATTGAGTGAAGCCCGTTGATTTGGGTAGTGGGAGACCGTCAGCTCTACTGAGCCCGGCAGGCATTTCACAGTCACGGGAGTGTAGAACCCACCAGAAGGCTGTGCTCATGGAAAGTGGGTTCTGGTTACCCAGCTTCCTACGACACCAAAGGTTTTCCACCGCGAAGCATCAAAAACATTGGGGTTGAGCCCTTCCAGAAGAGTTCTCTACCAATCTGATGTGTCCCTCAGTACATCATCACCCCGTTAACCCAGAGCCACTGTCACATTAGCCTATCCCTCTGGCTGCTTCTTATTTAGGTCCTGAAGAAATGACCTGGGCAGTGGTTACTGAGTGTGAGGAGGGGTTACGAGAGCAGGGAAGGAGGTCGGGGAGAAGTCCACAGCTTATGATATATGTAATATCATGATTTTATTTTATAATCTGGAATATAATCAGCTTATGACATACCGGAGCCTAGCCTTGGTTGAGATGCGGGCTTTAAGCAAATGCACACAGGAGCGAGAGTGTGCACACACGTGCGGTGCTTGTGAACGCGTTGATGTGGAGAACCTCCAGCAGGAGACCTAACGCGGCTGCGACCGATATAGAAACAGGAGGCAGCCAGGCTTCGGGAAGGCTCGTAAGTTCGATGGCGATCTTGTTGGGTCTCTGTTGCTGTAGGACATACAGCGGGGGTGTCCAGAAGGCCGATGTATGCATCTGGTGGCGTTTGGAAGGGAGGCCCGGGCTGGAGGCTTATATATGAGCGCCACAGTTCGCATGGGATGGCAGAGCCACATGTGGCTGCCAGGTCTTGGGAGGAAGGAATCGGAACGCATCCAGACGACCCAGCATAGTAGGAGGGTCACTGGTGGTCTTGGCAGCAATGCAGAGGTAAGAAAACAGGCCGAGTGACCCAGGACAGGTCACCAAGTTGTGTCTTTTGAGATCACTCGTTATGTGACTCTCAGTATTTTGGGGACAGCAGAATCCTGTTTTAAAATTAAATCTCATTCAGAGCCTCAGTGAGGAAACAGGTGAGACCCAACCAGTCTGGGTGAGTCAAGGGTGAGGCCTGGAGCCCCGGCCCTCTGCTGTCCCTGGGCCCTGAGCCATGTCCCCAGAACTGGTGCCCCTCAGGACGGTGTGGAAACGCTGCCGCCTGAGAGAGCGGACCAAGGTCTGTGTGCAAGAAATGAGCGGCTCCTCATGGGAAACCGGCCTTCGTCACGTGGGGACGCTGCTTGCAGGCTAATTTGAGCAATTAGAGTCTAGTCTGAGTTCACGGCAGGGGCTGTAAACACCATCGGTCGTGGTTGCCATGGTTTCGCAGTCACACGCGAGGTACGAGGTACGGCAGCGAGGAAGATGCATCCCACTCCCGGCCGTGCAGGCGACTGGGTATCAGGCGCTGATGACCTTAGTTTCCCCTCCACCCGAGTGGAGCTACTAATGAGTAGCTTCCTTCATTTTTATCTCTCGATGGCTCGTGCTTCTTGGAAGGTGCTGGTGTGCCGTGGAACAGCCACAGGTGAGCGGAGGAGGCCAGCCGGGTGCGCGACGCTGTGGAAGGGCCCGCGTTTCTGGGGAGCCTCCTCCTCCGGTCTGCGCAGAAGCCACGGCGATCGCTTTCAGATGGGACTCAGATCTCATCGTTCTTCTTACAGGACTTGAAAAGGGCCTTTCCGTGGCGTTTAGGGTGGAGCCCACACTCCCAGCCACAGCCCGGGAGGCACCCAAATGCTTTCTGCCACTTCACCTGCTCAGTGGGTCCGTCCCCTCTCCCGTGGCCTTTCTTGTATTTTTGTTTAAAGTTTTATTTTACCGCGGCAAGAACACTTCACCGGAAATCTACCCTCTTAACAGGTCTTTAAGTGACAATACCTGTCACCGACTACAGGTCGTGGTTGTGCAGTGGAGTTCCGGGGCACGTTCTCCTGGCCCTCGGATTAGCTGCCTCCCTTCCCCCAGCCCTGAGCAATGGCCACTCGGCTCCTTGTGTCCATGAGCTGGGCCACGTTAGACTCACTCACACGGCACCCGTCTTTCTGTGACTGGCTTATTTCACCGAGCGCAGTGTCCTCAAGGCTCACCCGTGTTGTGGCACGTTGCAGAGTCCCCTCTCGGTTAGGGGCCGAGTAGCGTGTTCATCGCACATCTTCCTTGTCCAGTCATCCATCGGCGGACAGCGTCTCCGCATCGTGGCTCTGGTGAGCAGGGCTGCGGTGACTGGAAGAGCGGACAGCTCTTTACCATCCCGATGTCGCTTCTTTTGAGTCGATACCCAGCGTGCGTTGCTGGATCACATGACATTTCTGCTGTTTTTTTGAGGAACCTCCGTACTGCTTTCCACAGCGCCTGCACCAGTTTCCATTCCCAGCGATGAGGGCTCCCTCGTCCCTGCATCCTCGCCAACACCTGTTGTGTCCTGTTTTCTGTGCTCCCCTCCCACACGCCTCACTGTCCCTGCACCTCCGGCTTTTGCTCAGTGCTTCTCCGGTCCCTTCGTGCGGTTACTCTCCTCGTCTCTGGAGCTGCTCTCTGAGGCCTTGTCTCTCCCGGTCTCCAGCCCCTCGCCCCATCCTGCCCCCTCCCTTCTTCCCACTCACCAGAACCTGGGCACGTGTCTCACCTGAAAACGGTCTTTGTCTTCCACACTTACGACACTGTCCCCAGCCAAGTCTTCCCAGTCTGATTCTTAGAAGGGCCTTTATGAATACTTGTTGGATGAAATAGCTAATCAAACATTTTGCATATCTAAGTTGAAATAGGTTATGTTTTTAGCTTTATTGTTGGCCTTGTCATAGTTGCCGAGATCATGGACTGGTCAACTCTCCACAGGGGTGTCTGGTGGTTTATAATTCTTCATCTGCAATTTCTGTAATGGTTATTATTAAATCATAAAGATTTGCCAGAGGGGGCAGGCAAGGGGATGATCGTCATGATGAAGGAGACACCTTAAATAGTCACAGATTAAACAGAAATCTGTCTTTACAGGGGACAGGTTGAAACATGTAGGCAACCATTTATACTAATGGAATTCCAGGATCAGTGTGTTAAATAAAGTGGCACTCAGCTCCCTAGAAGACACCACTGGGGCCCCCAGATCAATGGAGAGGCAGAAAAACAAACTCTTGCTTGGGATTTGGTCACTTACCCAGGGCTTGAGTATCGGTAAAGGGACGAGAGAATTTGTCTTGCATCCATAGCCCTTTAATTGACAGGACCACCGTGGCTCTCATTCTGGAGCTGGGAGCTGAGCATTCTGGGTGAAATCCAAAAATCTGGTTGTTAACCTAAGTAAGTACACAGGGATTCTGCTTGGAAGGAGAAAAAGTTGAAGAAAAGATTATCTTTAGCTGCCAGGAGGTTACAGACATCTATCCCAGCATCAGTCAGATTTATAGCCAAATGACTTTTAAAAAGTTTTAGTTATGGCCTATGTTTCTTAAAGCTTAGTTCTTGACAGAATGAAACCACTTAGTGAGCTCATCCGTTTTGGGCCAAAACACCTTAGGTTTTGGTTGAATCGAAATGAATGTTTACTGTACGACTACTGGCGATTTAGATCAATGGAGACAAACTATTAGCAGCTAGTGAGTTACACCAGATCAGGTTGGGAGCAGGGATTCCAGGGAGGGGAGGTACGTGTGTCTGCTAAGTTCGGACACTTTTCCAGTACAGGATATTTTGGGTATTTACCTTGAAGTTAATAAGGGGAATGGAGGTGGCATAATAAAATGAGCAAAGACTAATTTTTCAGAGAGCTGAGTTCCAATTCTAGGTCCATTCAGGTTCTGTTACCCTGGCCCTATCACTTATTTTTTTTAAATTTTTTTAAAATGTCTATTTTTGAGAGAGACAGAGTGGGAATGGGGGAGGGACAGAGAGAGGGAGACACAGAATCTGAAGCAGGCTCCAGGCTCTGAGCTGTCAGAGCCAAAGTCAGACACTCAATTGACTGAGCCACCCAGGCGCCCCTGACCCCATTGCTTATAACGTGTATAAATATTTTCCCTGTCTATAGATTTAAGATGTATGTGAATGCATGCATACCGTTTTATCCCACTCATTCCAGAAAAGGATTAGGGGCAATTTAAAGCAAGCAGAAAAACACCATTAATAAGAAGTAATTGTGTATAAATAGAAGCAGGAAGGTAGTAACAGGAAAAGAGTATAAATAGACCAAAAGCCCACAAAGATGTGATATTTCTGCCTCCCATTTGATTTTGAGCTTCCTGGAATGTGAGATGAAAGTGAAGGCATGGTGAGAACCCAAATTCTCATCATTAGAGGAGAAGAAACATCTTAGTTCTGGGGAGAAGGAAAACTTTCTGAGAACTGGATGCAAACAAAATTGACCTTGGACTTTTTCTATCAGGCCCAGAGGGTTGGCACACATTGTCCTCAACCACAGATATGGCAATAAATTTGTTATTTGAACCCTTACTCATTCCATGAAGGATTTGGAGTAACTGCTTTCATTAAGCAATCTCTTGTAGTGACCCTCAATAAAACGTATTGTTCCAGGAGCTGAATCTGTGGGTCACCAAGTGACAAGGTCCAAACATCCCATCTTCGGGGTCACTTCGGGGTCACCCTTGGTCTAAGACCAGGGGTTCCGTGTGCTTGTTGGGGCAGGATCACCTACCCCACCTGACCCCACATGGCTATATGTGACTCTCAGGCAAGGTGGTTCTGGAAAGCACTTTAGAAATTATACAGTGTGAAAATAATGCCCCTCTGGTCACTATTGTTTACCCACTAAGTTATAACATAGCAAAGAAAAATAGGGAAACTGTCTTAAAACTCTTCTTAAAAGTACCCTACTCGTTGAGTTTTATGAAAAGAAAGAAATACATGGCATCTCGCATACGTACAGCCGCTGAGAGAACCCGCCTACAGCATTTCCTTCCCACCACTGCCTGTCGATCCCGGGGATTCCCCGCCAGCACGTGTTTGGAATCTGGAATTGCATGGCAGGGATTACCTCTGCTAGATGAGGGTGACAGTATTTTTCCCTGATAGCCCACTTGTTGTCATTGTCTACCTTCGAAGAAGAGAGAAATTTTTATTTTCACGGCAAGATTTGGGGTTGTGTGAATGAGCCCTCTGCGGTGTAGCCATCACGAGGACAGGTTATTGGGTGGTCTGCTCGGTTCTCTCCCGGGCGCACAGAGCAGTGACTGGCAGACTGGAAATCAGGAAGCGCCTGCTGTCACACAAGTGACGGAATCTGTTGCGGAGAGAAGGTACCTACCCTCAGGATGCTTGGGAGAAACACTGCCAAGGATGTATGATCATCATTATTTGAAATCAGAAATCTCAACGGTGAAAGTAAATGGTGAATGGACTCTTAAACCCTACCTTGGGATCCCCAGAAAGCTATTAACACGCTGCTGCTAGGTAACTGTGATTAATAGTGTTATTTCCTAATTTTTCCCGAATACTGTCATAAAATTTTAATGTCTCTGTAAATACCTGAGGAAGACTGCCTTATAAGTATGAGAAATTTAAATTCATACTTGTAAAAACTACTTAAATCCTTCAAGTGGATCCTCGGGTGACAGGGAATTGGCTGTTTGCCTAATTTTTTGTATCGATTTAACTCGATGCCAATGGACACAGGTGCGCCTGCTGTCTCTTCTTTACTTCCAAGCACCAGTGTTTGGCAAGGACAACAAATTGTTGCATAATACGAACGTCCCTCCCCCCTTTCGGATTTTGCCTGAAGTCTTTTTAGCGGTTGCATTTGAAGCCTTTGTAGGGAGGCGGAATGCTTTTCTGAGTTACATTTCTATTAAACCGTGCTTACGGAAATACCTGCGGATTGGGAACTCGTCTGCGTGTGTGCGTGCTGGTTATGTGTTGAGGTGGTTTTCATTCACAGGGCACAGAGTGGATACGGAAGAACGAGCCCCGGGCCTGCGGTCAGGGGCCATGTTCCAGTGCCACCTGTCACCATCACGCGTCTCACCCCCACCTGTCGGTTCCTCTCTCTGGACCTCAGTCTCCGCGATGGTAGACTGGCGATCCCTCCAACAATCTGTGTGTCCAAGTCTGTATTCCTCAGACGGGGCCTTCCCAGTGAACTAATTGCTGTGTAGTATGAAAAAGGATCTAAGATCTCTCCCGTTCGGGAGGCATTTGGTCAAACCCAGGTAAATGGCAGGCCGTCTCAGAGGCTGTAATGTGTCGACGTGCGTTCTGACTGCAAAGGGCATTAGTCACGTGTCCTGGGCAAGCTGCGCGTGGGAGCCCTTACTTCCCCTAGTACCAAATACTCGCATCTGACCAGACCACAGCTTTCTGCGGAGACCGCTAATCTGTCAGCTCGGTTCTTCTGAGGTTCTCACGTGTAAAACGAGGCCATTTTAGTGGCTCCGTGGTGAACCGCTTCTCCGGGACCAGGGTTTGTGATTTTCTTCCATCCTGAACGTATTCGGAAAGGACTTACCCGCAGAGCACAAGGTGATTAGTAAGTGACAGCTGTGCGGCCTCACTGTGGATACACGCGCGGTTGGCATTAGGCTTCTGCTATATTTTGTTTCCTCTGCCCCCTTCTGGGTCTTCGAAGTGGAAATCACATGACCGTATGACCTTGTGTGTTCTATTTCCTGGAGGTAGATTTGCCTTTTAAATTTTTTCAACGACGTGGTGAGCATTCGGCAAGAACTCCACGGAAGGTCATCTGGACGTGCGCGAGGGCTGAGATGGCAGCCCAACCCTGGCATCTGGGAGTACTGGCCTGGGTCCTATACCCCAACTTAAAGTCAGTAGGCACGATGAGCTCCATTAGCCACATCCCTTTGTGAGCGTGACCCTTCCCCGGGGACGTGTTTCCCAGGCACGACTGTAGGCGGCGTGTTAACAGGAAGCCCTGTCCGGCTCTGTTATTGGGCAGTCTGGACGCTCTTCCAAATGGAGCGCGGCTGTGGACGTAGGATGCCACCCGATGACGCAGTTGGAGCCTGTGGTCTTGTCCTACATCCGTTTGGTTGGCAGTGACTTGGTACCAGTGTGTTTTGCTTTTTGACAGTGAGATTGTGGGGAAGAGGTTGCTGGGATGAGATCCTCCCTGGTGCGTGGCCCCCGTCACCTCCCGCTTGATACCTCCACCCTGGTGAGCTCCCTGCGTCAGCCACCAAGGGCTGCTCCCTGCGGGTCCCTTTCCCTGCACCTCACGGTACGCCCGGCACACAGCAGGCACTTCATCTGTGCTTTATTACCAGAACAGAGGAGTCTCCCTTTCATGAGTCCTGAGAAGTTAATGAGAAGTTGTTGGCTTGCTCCTTGAGAAGTCCCGGGACAGAGAAATGGTTGCAGTCCAGGCCATGGTGTCATGCGGGCAGCTCTGTGTTTGGACACAGTTCTTTCTTACTGTCACTGGCACGCACCTCCCTGCAGGCCAACCCCTCGGCCTACGGAGGATAGACCGTTTCTGTACGGCAGTCCTTCTGATTAGCGAGGTCGGTCATCATGCCTGCTTCGGTTTTGGCTTGGTTTTTATTTTTCACAATGTTAACATTTGTAGCTTGTTCTAACTTTATCTTTTTATTTTATTTTATTTTATTTTTTTTCAACGTTTATTTATTTTTGGGACAGAGAGAGACAGAGCGTGAACGGGGGAGGGGCAGAGAGAGAGGGAGACACAGAATGGGAAACAGGCTCCAGGCTCCGAGCCATCAGCCCAGAGCCCGACGCGGGGCTCGAACTCACGGACCGCGAGATCGTGACCTGGCTGAAGTCGGACGCTCAACCGACTGCGCCACCCAGGCGCCCCATAACTTTATCTTTTTAAAAAGACTTCATGATGATGATTATTTTTCTAGAGCAGTTTTGGGTTCACGGCAAAATTGAAAAGAACGTGTGAGCGGTTCCCGTATACTCCCTACCTGCACACGAGCTCAGCCTCCCTCCCCAGAGCAGAGAGGTACAGTTGTCACGATTCATAAAATGACACAGACACGTCGTTATCACCCACGGTCCATATATCTACGTGAACGTTCGCTCTCGGTGTTGTGCATTCTGTGGGTTTGTACAAATGTGTGATGATGTGTCCGCTACATGGGGTTCGCACCCCCTCAAAGCTCCAGGTTGACTTTATAGCAGGGTTTCAAGACCTTCTCAGGACCTGGGGTGCCCACCTTTGAGCTTGCAGCGCTGTAGCGGTGGCTCCTGTAATTTATGGTTGTTTCAAACTGGAACTCCTGACAGATGCTGGCGAGTGTTAGCTGGACGGGACAACCCCCGTGCTAGTCTGCACAGACTTGTGTATTGTACAGACCACACCAGACCTCCTTCTGTGGCCCCTTTGTACATATTCCCCCATTAATTCACTCAACACATATTTATTTATTTATTTTTAAAAATTTTTTTTAACTTTTTTTTTTTTTTTTTTTTGAGACAGAGAGAGACAGAGCATGAACGGGAGAGGGGCAGAGAGAGGGGGAGACACAGAATGGAAGCAGGCTCCAGGCTCCGAGCCATCAGCCCAGAGCCTGACGTGGGGCTCAAACTCACGGACCGCGAGATCGTGACCTGAGCTGAAGTCGGACGCTCAACCGACTGAGCCACCCAGGTGCCCCACAACACATATTTATTAAATGCCTACTGTTTGCTAGTTGCCAGGATGTAATGCTAAGGAAAAGAGGCTTAGGTCCGACGTTGAGGAATGTAATGGTTTGTCATCTAATGGGCCATATTTAGGGGCGACTGGCGGCTCAGTCGGTTAAGCATCTGACTTTGGCTCCGGTCATGATCTCACGGTTTTCGAGTTGGAGCCCCGGGTTGGGCTCTGTGCTGACAGCTCAGAGCCTGGAGCCTGCTTCGATTCTGTGTCTCCCTGTCTCTGCGTAACCCCCACCCCCAACCGCTCATGCCCTCTCTCTCTCTCTCTCTCTCTCTCTCAAAAATAATAAATAAACATTAAAAAAAGAATGGACCACATTTAAATAATGTCATTAAAAAACTTCTGAATTATTATTATTTTACTCAGACTGCTATGCCCAGTTTCCTCTAGGTTCTGCACTTGAGCTTTTGAGGTTCAGGACTTTTTATATAGTTAGTTTCATCTAGTCAGGTTTTTGTTTTAGACCGTCAACCCAAGGTATCATTTCTCCTCAGTTTTTTTACATATGCACTTGATGGACACATTTTTTATTATTTTACTCAAATTCTTAAAAATATTCATCAGGACAGGGCCGCCTACAGAGCCTTATGGCAGACCACCAGAGACTTCCTTCCAGGAGGACTTGAATCTGCACGTGAATCTCCCACATAATCTAGTCCGTTATCCATGTAAAACAGGGAATTTCTGCCCAGGAGCTATGTTGAAAATAGGAGTTGATTTGAGTGGTGGGTTACTGTAATTCGAGACCCACTTGTTCGTACAGATTACTTTTCTGGTTAGTTTCCTCTGATACGATTTTGGGCTAATCAGTAATTCTCTTAAACATCTGCCAATAAGCAGCCTGTGTTTTGCTCAAGAAGAAGGAGGCACGTTGTGATCATTGCTGATGGCCACAAAAGCGATGATGTCGTGTCCCCCAAACCACCCCTGCCCCCATTCTCTCATGTAGTCTGAAATTTATGGGAAACCAGAATTGCGTGTCTGACAGAGGGTTTTCCTGTAAGAGATTCAGATTCCTATAAGAGATTAATTCTATTAACAGGGAAAGCAAATCTTAGATACTTTCTAAGTATCATTGAGCTGGGGAAATTTAAATCTTTGTGCAGTGGGCAGAGACATAATTTGTACATTTTGCCAGCCTCTGAGTTAGATTTGGGAATACACCCCATCGAGTTAGGAGGGAATTCGAAGTTACGCCTCCCCCACCAAGTAATTGCAGGGGTGTGTCTGGGCCCTAGGAGAACCTACAGGTGCCATCACTGGTTAGGTCTCTCTTCCCGGGCATTGGATGAGTAATAAATACCTCAGACAACGAGATGGGGGCCTTCGAAGGCTGAAGCATTTATTTTTATTTTTTTATTGTTTATTTATTTTTGAGAGTGTGCACGAGAGAGACAGAAGGAGGGAGGGAGGGAGGGAGAGAGAGAGAGAGAGAGAGAGAGAGAGAGAGAGAGAGACCATGAGTGGGGGAGGGGTAGAGAGAGAGAGAGGGAGACACAGAATCCGAAGCAGGCTTCAGGCTCCGAGCTGTCAGCCCAGAGCCCGCCGTGGGGCTCGAATTCACGAACGGCAAGATCATGACCTGAGCCGAATTAGACGCTTAACCGACTGAGCCACCCAGACGCCCCCGAAGTCTCAAGCATTTCCTACTGAATAGTGTGCAGAACTCGGTGCAGATCCAGAGTGTTCTTACCTTGCCTGACCCAGGTGTTTATATAATCTTAAACTGCATGGCCTCGTTTTCTTAGCTGAGTTCCAAGATTGCATGCGTGTAAAGAACAGAAGGTAGGGAGTAGAAAAAATACTCACAAGCCCCAAGATGCCCTTGGCGGGAATGAGTCTTATGTTTTACAGAGGCAGAGAGGCTCTTAGTTTTTCCCTCAGGCTTCCGTTGAGAATCACGGCTGCGCGGTTTGTCCGAGTGGTATCGCTCTCCATTGAGACGAAGTTGTAGTTCTCGGGGATGACCTTTGTGATACATGCTGCTGTTGGAAAATTACTTCCTCTACAGGCTGCTCGTCTGTCTACTTCTGTCACTGACGTTTATGGTGCTTCTGATCACATATTTATTTATGTGTTTACCTTTTAAGTGTCTTTCTTCCCCATTGGACTAAGAATTCTCGGTATCAGGATCAGGCCTTGTTTTACACACCAGCGTGTACTTCAACCCATAGCAGAGAGCCTGGTCCATAGTAGGCACTTAACTTCAAACCAAAGTTGAAATTAAAATTTCCTGTGAAGATCCGAAATTTAAATCTCTTGTGCTGCCTCCAAAATTCTGCCAAGAACTCATCCTTCAGCATGTTTTCGGTGGCTAGGTTGGCCATCTTCAGTGTCCCTACATTGGGTACTCTTAAACCAACATGGGTTTAGGACTAAGGACTTCCCATGTGCCTGAACCTGCTGCTTGGTGTTGTGGACGTCACAGAGGAAGAGGGGTCTCATCACTAACAAGTTTGTGGTGTAATTGAGGGGTCTAGACCGACTCATGCAGGATGACTAGTGACCATTACTAGGTAACAGGTAACTACGGGCTCAGATCACTGGGGCAATAGGACTTCAGGAGAAGGAGATGGCTGGTTATAAACTGGTCTCAAACAAGCCGCGTTCCTGGATGTGCTCCCCCAGTCACCCTCTCGGTCGCCTCTCTGCTTTCAGACGGGTTGTGTGGAATGAATACAGTGAACTATAGATTCACTTGGTCAGGGAGATGGCAGCATGAATCCGAACCACGAGCTCTGTGTGTTCAGATCGCCTGGGAGCCCTGCCGGGGGTCCTCGGGTCCATGCTTCACTCTTGGGGTCTCTCCTCTTTCAGAGAAAAATAAGCACGGATCACAGGAGCAGACAATTTCTTGAATTTCACTTCTTTCTTCCGGTCCTCCCCCTGAAAGCCCAGCACGGTGTGGCCCTAGTGACAGACAGTGTGGCTGCTCAGTGCCCGCGGGCACGCAGAGACTTACTGGTGTGTGCCTTTGCCTGGGGCCCTTACAGTTTAGGACCCAGAGCCACGTGGAGAGCTCGGCTGGCACACCTGGCTGAGGTGCAGACTTGGGTTTCTCAACAGGGGCCTGTCAGTGGAGCATCGTGTCACAGGCTGAGTCCCGGGGCTGCGTTGGCGGGTATCACACGCACACACATCCTGATACAAGATCCTGAGACCATCTCTTTGTCTCTATCTGAATTTGTATTCCTCCTGGGATGTTTATACCACATTTCGCGGCAGTGGCTGCATCACCTGATTAGCTGTACCTAGACCAGATGTACTGGGATCGAGTGAAATCTGGAAAGACCTGAACTGATGGTGGTGGGAGAGGTTGGTGGACGACCAGCTTTGGAGAGGTCAGTCACAGATAGCAGGACAGTCGCTGGGTGGGGTGACATCTGGGAGGGAGATCCCGAGGATGTAATAAGATTAGCACCTAGCATCAAAGAGCAGACCAGCCGGCAGGTGCATAACAGAGAACAAGGCAAGACCCTGATATTAGAACCGGGGCTCCTGACGGGGATGCGGCTTCAAGAAGAAGCCACAGGAGAAGCCCACCCCTCGGAGCTCGGGCACCTGCAGGCCAGGCCAGGTAGTGAGTCTGGGGGCAGTATGCGCTCGGCTGTCCGGGGTCAGATCGTTCTAGTTTCCTGGGGTGGCACGTGGGAGCCAGGTGCCGCGGCCTGGGAAGGACATGCGCGAGGGACTGGGGACCCAGTTGCCCCTAACATTAGCAACAAGAGTCCATTTAAAGAGTTACTTCCTAGGGGCGCCTGGGTGGCGCAGTCGGTTGAGCGTCCGACTTCAGCCAGGTCGCGATCTCGCGGTCCGTGAGTTCGAGCCCCGCGTCAGGCTCTGGGCTGATGGCTCAGAGCCTGGAGCCTGTTTCCAATTCTGTGTCTCCCTCTCTCTCTCTGCCCCTCCCCCGTTCATGCTCTGTCTCTCTCTGTCCCAAAAATAAATAAACGTTGAAAAAAAAAAATTTAAAAAAAAAAAAAAAGAGTTACTTCCTTTAGGCATATTTGTAGTTCAAAAGGAAGAATGGCTTTTACCTGAAAGGAGACCTTTTTAAATTAAAGGGTAAGTCCAGGGACAAAGGAGGTCATTTCGGATGACCTATCCCCCGGGAGGGATAGCTGTAACATGGTCTCATTCTGCCTGGTCACAGGGCTGCCTGGATATCTGTGGTACAAATTCCCTTAAAACACTGATCCATAATTACAGTTGCATCCGAGGGAAAACACTCATTGTACTTCGTTTCTGGTGAAATGGGTGAACTCTCTCTCCCGTGTCACTGATGTCACTGACAGCCAGTCCGTGCCCCCCGCTCTCTTCCAAACGTCCAGGTGACCACTCCCTCAGAAATAAATGGTGGTGATAATCCACCCGAATCTGTCCCTACGTCCTCTGTCTCTGCTGGTTCACAGAGTGTCCGTTCCTCAGCTCCTTTACTCAAATGTTAGGGTGCCGTTTTAAAAAGCAGCCCCTCCCCCACCCCCTAACTGTATCTAACATAATATCCATTTTACTTACTTCTTTCACTATATGGAAGAACAGCACTGCCCAGACATCTGCGTGATGAGTGTGGACCAGAAACCTGGCGTGTCCCGGGACCATCCAGGAGGCCAGTGGGCTGGAGCTGAGAGGCTGGGAGGGTTGGCGGGGTCCCAGCACGCTGGTGGACGGCCCCGTGGGCAGCACCGAGAAGCGGTCAGTGCAGAGGGGACGTGGGTAGTGTTTTGTTTGTTTCTAAGTTGAGCGCCATCAAGGAATATCGTCTGATAACAGGAATTATCTAGTAGAAAACAGAGACACTGCGCCATGGGAGAAGTGTGATAGGAGGGGTTCGAACAGAAGGGTGCGTGGTGAGGGTTGGTCTTGGAACGTCTGCTGTGAATTGGCAGAGTCAGGGGATGTAAGGACAGGTTCAGGTAGATTGGAGGGGTTGGCGGGTAAGAGGGACGTAAGATAGTTTACAGACTATTTATTTATTTATTTATTTATTTAAGTTTATTATTTATTTTGAGAGAGAGAGAGAGAAAGAGCAGGACAGGGGCGGAGAGAGAGAGAAATCCCAAGCTAGCTTTGTGCAGTCAGCACAGAGCCTGAAGCAGGGCTTAACCTCACCAATCATGAGATCGTGACCTGAACCGAAGTCAAGAGTTGCTGAACTGGCTGAGCCACCGAGGCGCCCCAACGGACCATTTATATTTGAGGAAGTGGGTCACCTGGACGTTTGGAAGAGAGTGGAGGGCACGGACTGGCTGTCGGTGACACGGGGAAGTGAGTTTCCTGGGGAGCCGAGCAGCACAGTTCATTTGGGACCGGTGGCCACGCACTTGACGTGAGTCTTGTTAGCAGATCGAGGGCGTTTTCTCCAGCAACTTCCAGCCGCTCGGAGGCAGGTGCAGCACCAGCAGGTGGTTGGGTGTGACCAGAGTTAGGGATTTTCCAGGTAAGCGAAGTTTGTATTCATTGATCCTGCGAGGAGAGCAAGGGAGGTAAAAGGCTCTTAGTAACAATTGTAGCAAAATCTCAGATCAAAGCTGGGGAGGGAGGGACCGGGGACACAGGTGACGAGTGCAGTGTGCACGGCCGGCGGGCTGCGGAGTCTGAGCCGCAAACTGGAAGCCGTGGTGAGGCTGGCGGTGTGCACGTCTGAGATTGAGGTTGGGGAGGTGGTGCGGTCTAGCGACTGCCCTTGGAGAACTTTCTAATGTTGGTGGAGGATGTGGCGGTTAAGAGGGTCCAGGAATGAAAAGTCCAGGCAGGAGGCGGGTCATTTGAAGCAATGCTTCTTTATGTGAGGCGTCCCCCCACCCAGGGGCCCTCTGGGAACGTCCGGAAACAGTTTTGGTCATTCCAGCTGGGAGACGCTGCTGGCATCTAGCGGGCAGAACCCACGGATGGTGCTGCACACCCTACAGGGCACACGCCAGCACCCCACAACGGATTGGCCCCAAGTGTTGGGAAGTGTCACTACTGAGAAAGCTGGTCTAGGTGGTGGCGATGTTGCCAGGAGTGAGTCCAGGGGCCGTAACAGGGAGGTGGGAGCGAGGTGACGGGGTCAACCACGAACGAGGGAGAGCCGCAGGAAGGAGAGGATAGCCAAGTGGGACCCCTTGCCCTGGAATGAATCTTTTGGTTTTCTTTTTGTTTTAGAGAGGAGGCGGAGGCAGTTGGGGAGTGGCAGAGAGAGCAGGGAGTCACGTGAGGGGCGGGGCCTGAGAAGTCTGGGGGACACGGCAGGCTGTGGTTGGAGCAGGGAGAGGATGTGCGGGGAGGCGGGAGATGTGCCGATGGCAGGTGTGACTGCCGGGGCCAGGAGCAAGGCTGGGAGAATGGAGGGGCTGCTTGTCAGTAGAAAGCGATCATTCATGTGAGGGGTAAAGCGCAGTGCGATGGCTCTTTGGAATCTCAGAGGCCGAGGAGGGTTGGGGTCCGGGGCCGGCTGCCTGATGCCCTGAGTAACAGTGACCGAAGACCCCAGGGAGGTGGCCTCACCCAGAAGGAAGGTGCCATCTCCACCAGGGTTGGTGTAAGGAAGAATGGGAATGTTTTTCCCTCTGAGCCTGCTCTGAAAACACAGCAGCCTTTGAGATCATTTCTGTTAACGCCAGGCTAATAAAAGTGCAGAGGAGGAGAGATCCTTAGTATTTTAAAGGCTTCCCATAACTATCTTCATGGTTCTCAGCAACTATTTATGACATGCCTTTGGATAAAACATTCTAATGTGTAAATATATATAATAGGGACTCTGGGAATTCTTGACCAATGAGAAAAGCACCGTGGTGCTGCGGCGGGGGGAGTGTTGATGGCAAACAGGTGTATTTCAACTTTGTAAAGCCCTGAAAATGCTAAAGTACCAAATATTTAGTGGCCTTCATGGCCATTAATATTCCTTAATTTTATTATGTCTTAAAGATATTACTGTGAAATATATATATATGAAGTATAAATGCCCATATATTATATATATGTATTATATATATATGTATTATATATATATGTATTATATATATATGTATAATGTATACATATATATGTATAATATATATATGTATTATATATATATCTTCATATATATATAATATATGGGCATATATATATATTATATATATATATGAAGTAAAAATGAAGATTAATAAATAATTAAAACATATGGGCGTCCATCACGCCTACAATATTGCTTCCTTCCCCTCCTGTTTCTTTGACATTTATGGTAATTATTTCCTTGCTTCTCTGTATCAATTTGCCACCTATATGTGCATTCCCAAACCACATAGTATAAAAGGGTCTGTTTGGGACTTTATATTAATTCATTCACGTAGTCTCTATTCTTTTGTATCTTACTTCTCCTGCCCAGCGTTATGTCAGTAAAGTTCATCCATATTGTTCCACGTCACCATAGTTTGTTTTTTATTTCATATGGTTAAATTTTTGCTTGCGTATCGTTTTCCCTTGTATGGACGGACCAAAATGTGTTTATCCATTCCCTCATTGATCACTATATGTTGTTTTCAAGTTTTGGCCATTGCACAAAAACAGTGCAAAGAATGTTCTTTGACATAGGTCTTATTGTACATCTGCATGGGATTGTTTGGGGAGTAAACAAAGACTGAAACTGCCTGACTGAAGAGCATGTCCATATTCAGCATTACAGGTTGACGGGATTGACAGTGTTCAGTGTTGGGGAGATGAGGAGTATAATTTTCATCACTGCCAGTGGATGTCAGATATTTTCCTAAGTGATGTGACAGTTTTCACACCCACCTGTGATGTCAAACACACCTCCTGCCCTCACGTTTCTAACGCCTCTAGGTTGGTCTGAATAACAGGCCAGCCCGACCCATCAGTCCCTCTTTCTGTATCTTGGTGTCACAGAGATGATGGAAATTACAAACGAAATGACATTCATTTGATGGAAATTACAAACGCTCCACTTTTCACCAACACTTAGTATTGTCAAGCTGGTGGGGTATAGTGGTATTTCATTGTGAGTGTTCCTTTTCCTTCTGTATCTTGAGAAATGATTACCATATTATTTTCATCAAGATACACAGCAGTGATAGCTGGGTTCTTTTAAATTTTTTTTTCAACGTTTTTATTTATTTTTGGGACAGAGAGAGACAGAGCATGAACGGGGGAGGGGCAGAGAGAGAGAGGGAGACACAGAATCGGAAACAGGCTCCAGGCTCTGAGCCATCAGCCCAGAGCCTGACGCGGGGCTCGAACTCACGGACCGCGAGATCGTGACCTGGCTGAAGTCGGACGCTTAACCGACTGCGCCACCCAGGCGCCCCAAGGGTTCTTTTAAATATCAGAATTAAAATTAAGTATTTTTCTCTCATTCTAAATTTATATTGACCTATAGAGAAAAAAAGAAAGACAGACACTCATAAAGCTTGGACACACTGGCATGATTAGCTAGGCTGTGAACATGGTCAGCTTCTTCCCAGGCTTGGGCTGTAGCCAAATGAAGCCAGGTTACAATATTTGTAGTAGAATAGTGCAGTAAAAAGGGGCTGACTAGTTCTAGACCAGGTAAGGAAAGGGAGAAAGAAAGG
The DNA here is from genome assembly GCF_014898765.1 of Herpailurus yagouaroundi. NCBI lineage: Eukaryota > Metazoa > Chordata > Mammalia > Carnivora > Felidae > Herpailurus > Herpailurus yagouaroundi. Next base: position 4,283,791 of record NW_024412700.1, on the reverse strand, counting down.
GACATTTTGTTTCAGGAATAGATTTCCTGAAGATTCCCAGTTTATCAGGTATTTTCCCCCCAAATGAATTTTAAGGGATACAATTAACATGAGCTTCAAAATATTGTCCCTGGAGGTGGTTGTGGGGAGGCGGTGGCAGATTTTTAGAAATGCCCCAATACTTGTTGCACTGCTCTGCTTGGCTTGGCTTCAGCATCTGAGAGAAAGTCTCCACCGGGGATCCTGACATGATCTGGTCCACTGGAATTCCTCAAGGTACTGTAAAACCTCCTGCTGGAAAAAGGAAAGGAAGAGAAACATCTCATGCTGGTTCAGGTTAGAGCTTGATAGTAAGAACTATTGAATTATTATAAGAATAGACTCAAAATCCACTATGTGGAAGTTGAAGTTTGTAGTAATGGCAGAATAGATTCGTCAGATCAACTATCCCATAGATAATCAAAGAATCTGAACAACATCTATGTGTGTAGCAAGGGGCAAAGGAGTGTCACTGATAATAGGCATAACTGGAGGGGAGGCTACCTTTTATTTATTTTATTTATTTATTTATTTTTTAATTTTTTTTTTCAACGTTTTATTTATTTTTGGGACAGAGAGAGACAGAGCATGAACGGGGGAGGGGCAGAGAGAGAGGGAGACACAGAATCGGAAACAGGCTCCAGGCTCCGAGCCATCAGCCCAGAGCCTGACGCGGGGCTCGAACTCACGGACCGCGAGATCGTGACCTGGCTGAAGTTGGACGCTTAACCGACTGCGCCACCCGACGCCCCAGAGGCTACCTTTTAAATACAGGCACTTGACTTGGTAAAAATTTTGAGTTCACATCTTTTTTGCCTAAGCTACTCCATAGTACCACTCCTATGGCTTTGCCCAGGAGAAACCTTGTAGTGTTTCTGGACTGAGGTGTTAGAATAGAGAATTTGGAGCTGATAGGTCATCTAGAAAGTTAGAGGGAAAATCCTGAAAGAGACAGTGCCCCAAATCTGCATATAAAATCCTCCCAAATAATGGGCTGACTGCTAAAGTATGTTTGTGTGTGGGAGTTCCCAGAAAATCTGGTGAAAAAGCAGCATCTGAAAGCCCATGTACTTAAACAGAGATTCTAGCTGTTACGTACTGCAGAGCAAGGAGTCTGAGCCGGCTGAATTAACTACTTTCTAAAATAAAAGTCATTCTCTAGATCAGTATGAAAGAATTTCAAGACTACAGTGTTTAACTCATAATGACTTGTATTTAATAGTAATACAAAAGCCAGATACATGAAGAAACAAGAAAATGTGACTCATAATCAAGAAAAAAGAAGCAGCAGCAACTAACCAACTCTCAATGAATCAGATGTTGCAATGAGCAGATCTATACTTTAAAGCACCTAATAAAGGTGTACTAGAACTTGAAGGAAAACAGATGCATAATAAATGAATACGTGGCAACTTTGGCAAAGAACTGTACATAAAAGTCATGGACTTAAATGTTCAATAAGGGAAATTAAAACTTCACAGAATCGACTTAACAAAAGAATGAAGGTGGCAGAAGAATCAGTGAACTTGAAAATAGATCAATAGAGGTGATCAATTCTGAAGAACAAAAAAGCATTAAAGAAAATGAAGAGGGCCTCCAAAACCTGTGGAGAAATATCAAGTAGTCCAATGTATGTGTAATTAAAGCCCCAAAACAGAGATGAGAAAAATAATGGAACAGAAGAATATTAGTTGAAGAAATCAGGGTTAATCGTGTCTCAAATTGGATTAAAGATACGAAGTTACAAATCCAAGAAGCTCAAAGATCCTGAGTAGGGAAAGAAAAACACACCTAGGTATATGGTAGTCAAGTTACTGAAATAATAATATAAAATATTAAAAAGCAGAGAAAAATGGCATGTTCCATAAGGCAAAGGATCAGACAATTGACAGCAGATTTCTTAACAGAAACAATAGAGACCAGAAGACAATGGAAAGACATTTTTAAAGTGACGCAGTAAGAAAGTATCAGCCTAGAATTCTATATCTATGAAGCTAGTCTTCAACATTGAGGGCAAAAAGACATTCCAGGACTGTGCTAATTCAGTAGCCATTGGTGGCAGCTGTTGAGCACTTAAATATGACCAGTTTGAATGGAGATGTAAGTGTAAAATACACACCAAATTTGAAAGATTTAGTGTGAATAAAAAAAGGTAAATATCTCAATAATAATTTTATTACATCTAATGCATGTTTTTTTAAAAAAGTTTTTCTTTTCCAAGTTTTTAAATATTTGTTTTTGAGAGAGAAAGACAGAGCATGAGCAGGGGAGGGACAAAGACAGAGGAAAACAGAATCCGAAGCAGGCTCCAGGCTCTGAGCTGTCAGCACAGAGCCTGATGAGGGACTCAAACTCACGAACTGTGAGATCATGACTTGAGCTGAAGTCAGGCGCTCAATCTACCGGGCCACCCAGGCACCCCACATTAAATGCATGTTAAAATGATATTTTAGATATGTTGAGTTAAATAAAACATATTAACACAATATTTAAAATGAATGTGAAAGGCATTTCAGATAAACAAGCACCAGGGTAATTCATATGGAGCTTTTACTCACATCTAATAAATGCCAAAGAAGTTCTTCAGATTTAAGAGAAGTAACAGGTGGGTATTGGATCCAGAAGATTTTGTGAACATCACTAGAAATGGTAAATGTGTGGGTAAACACTATGTTGATAGTTTTCTTCCCTCAATTAAAAAAAAATTTTTTTTAACACTTGTTTTTGAGAGACAGAGAGAGACAGAGCATGAGCAGGGGAGGGGCAGAGAGAGAAAGACACAAACCCATGAACCGTGAGATCGTGACCTGAGCTGAAGTCGGACGTTTAACTGACTGAGCCACTCAGGTGCCCCTCTTCTTTCAACTTTTAAAGAAGACAAAAGAATTTTTTAAAGTACAAGTCATAAAACTATTCTATCGTGTGTACCTATAATATCTATGAAAGGAATAGCACATGGGGGATGATAGTATTATAGTAATATAGTATTGTATACTATAGATATAAGTAGATAGCATTGTATGTAGATTATAGTATTGTAAGTTCCCCATATTTTACATGAAGTGATACAATATTAAATACAAATAAACCTCTAATAAATTATAGATGTACATTGTAATCTCTAGAGCAACCACTAAAAAAAATGTAAAGAATGTAGCCAAAAAGCCAATACAGGGATTAAAATAGAATGCCAAGGGGCGCCTGGGTGGCGCAGTCGGTTAAGCGTCCGACTTCAGCCAGGTCACGATCTCGCGGTCCGTGAGTTCGAGCCCCGCGTCGGGCTCTGGGCTGATGGCTCAGAGCCTGGAGCTTGTTTCCGATTCTGTGTCTCCCTCTCTCTCTGCCCCTCCCCCGTTCATGCTCTGTCTCTCTCTGTCCCAAAAATAAAATAAACGTTGGAAAAAAAAATAAAATAAAATAGAATGCCAAAAAATTTGATTAACTTAAAAGAAGTCAAGAAAGGAGAAACTGAGAAAGCAAAAACAGATAAGACAGATAGAAAACAAATAGTAAAATTGTAGACCTGAATTAAGCTATATTAATAATTGGTAGAGATATAAATGACTAAAACACCAATTAAAAGGCATAGATTGTCAGGCTTATAAAAAAAAGCAAGGTCAACTATATGTTGTCTTAAGAGATATACTTTATATATGGATAGGTAGATAGATAAATCTCAAACAGTAATCATTAAAAATTGGAGTAGCTACAGTAATACTAGGAAAAAATAGACTTTGAAATGAAGCATGTTACTAAAAGTAAAGAAGGACATTTTATGATAATAAAAGGCTACATCAGCAACACATAGTAATTAAAATGTATACAAAGCTAGAAACAGAGACTCAAAATTCATGCACCAAAAAATTAGAGAACAGAGAGAAATGCAGTGTCATAGTAAAACTCTGTTCTCAATAATCTGTAGAATCAACTAGACAAAATGTCAGTAAAGATATAGGATCCAAATAATAAATGATTAAAATCGATACATTTATAAATCTATACATTTAAATTATAAATCTAAATTATAGGATCTAAATGACTTAATTGACATTTATGGAAACTCCACTCAACAGTGCAGAATCCATGCTATTTTCAAGCAGATATGGAAAGCGTATCACAGTAATTCACATGCTGAGCCATAAAACAACGGTTAATCAAGTTCAAGAGATTGAAATATTACAGAATCTGTCTTATGGCCACAATGGCATTGCATTTGAAATCAATAACAATAAAAGCTCTAGAAAAACACAAATATTTATGTTAAATGATGAGCTTCAAAACCTGAAATGTCAATGAAGAAATCACAGTGGAAAAGAGAACTAATTCAAACGGAATGAAATGAAAATACTACATCTAAAGTTTTATGGAACATAGTTGAAGCTGTGCATAGAGGGAAATTTACAACTCCAAAATGTTTATTTTAGAAAGGAAGTGATTTAAATCCGTGATCTAATTTCCCCCCTTGAGACGACTAGAGAAAAAATGAGCATGTGAAACCACAGTAACTGTAAGGAAGAGAACGACTCAGGTAGGAGGGGAAATAAACAAAACCGGAAGGGACAAAACAGCGGAGGACACGACACTCCCCAACGAGGCCTTTTGAAAATATTAATAAAACTAATAAATCCCTGGCAATAACAGCTCAGAAAAAGAAAACATAAATTAATAATATCAGTGATGAAAGAGGGGGAGATCATCATAGATGATGCTACAGGCATTAAAAGTATAATGAGGGGGCACCTGGGTGGCGCAGTCGGTTAAGCGTCCGACTTCAGCCAGGTCACGATCTCGCGGTCCGTGAGTTCGAGCCCCGCGTCGGGCTCTGGGCTGATGGCTCGGAGCCTGGAGCCTGTTTCCGATTCTGTGTCTCCCTCTCTCTCTGCCCCTCCCCCGTTCATGCTCTGTCTCTCTCTGTCCCAAAAATAAATAAACGTTGAAAAAAAAAAAAAGTATAATGAGGAAATATAAACAACTTTATGCCAATAAATTTAATACTGAATAATTTTGAATACTGAATAATACTGAAAAGCTGAAATAATACTGAAAACTAAAAACACAACTTATCAAAAATGACGTAAGATAAAAGAAAAACTCTGACTAGGTTTATATCTAGGAAAGACCTTAAACTTTCTACCAGAATAGTTTCCTGCAAAGAGAACTCTAGGCCCAGATAGTTTCACTGGTGAATTCTTTCAAACACCTGAGGAAGAAATATCACCAATTCTACAGTATTCTGTTAGAAAATAGAGAAAGAAAATTTTCAACTAATTTTATGAGAGTATCATGATTGTGACACAAAACCTGACAAAAGGATCACAGAAAATTATGGACTACTACCTCTTAGGAACAAGGGTGTTGAAATCTTTAACAAGATGTTAGAACACTGAATCCAACAATACATCAAAAGGATACATCATGGGGGTGCCTGGGTGGCTGGGTCGGTTGAGGGTCCGACTTCGGCTCAGGTCATGATCTCGCGGTCCGTGAGTTGGAGCCCCGCATCGGGCTCTGTGCTGACAGCTCGGAGCCTGGAGCCTGCTTCGGATTCTGTGTCTCCCTCTCTCTCTGCCCCCTCCCCTGCTCATGCTCTGTCTCTCTCTGTCTCAAAAATAAATAAAAACATTAAAGAAATTAAAAAAAAAAAGGATACATCATGACCAAGTGAGCTTTATCCTGTGAGTGTACAGTTGGTTTAGTGTTTGGAAATCCATTGTCAAATGAAGAAAAAATGATGTATTTATCTCAATAGATGCAGAAAAAGCATTTGATAAAAAACTAAAACCTATTCAAGATAAAAACTCTCAGGAAACTAGTAATGGAACTTCCTCAATCTGATAAAAGGCAGCTACGAAAACCTTCATGTAACATAATACTTAATGTTGAAAGACTGGATGCTTTCCCTGTAAGACTGGGAACAACTTAAGCTCTCATCACTTCCATTCAACATTGTACTGGTGGTCCTCCCAGCATAGGAGGATGAGAAAAAGAAATAAAAAGCATATGGATTATCAGTGAAGAAGTAAAACTGTCCTGTTCACGTACAACCTGGCTGTTTACACAGAAAATTCTAAATTATTGACAATAACAACAGCTTATTAGGACACATGTGTGCATTTAACAAAGTCTTGGGATAAAAGGGTCAATATTCAAAACCACAATTGAATTGCTATATACTAGCAGTAAACAACTGGAAAAGAAAATAAAACAATCAGGTATAATAGTGTCAAAAGAGCATAAAATGCCTAGAAATGAAGTTAGCAAAAGACATGCGACATATATACGCTGCAAACTACTAAACTTTGCTGAGAGAAAATAGAGATGCCTAAATAAATGAAGATACATCCGTCACATTCATGCATGGTTGCAAGGCTCAGTATTGTTAAACTGTCATCTCTAATTTGATCTGTTTTCAACGCAATGCCAATTGTAATCTCAGAATTTTAAAAATTAGTTGATTCTAACACTGATATGGAAGCACAAGGAATATAGACTAGAATATAGACTAGCCAATGTATAGTTGATGTCAAGACTTATTAGGAAGTACAGCAATCAAGCCGTGTGTTAGTGTAAGAAGATGTAGTTAGAACAATAAAATAGAGATTCTAGAGCCCACACGTATGGTCAGGTGGTTTTTAACCAAGGCAGCTAAGAAGTTCAATGAGAAAAGTAAGTTTTTTCAGCAGATATTACTGGAAAAACTTGGTGCCCATACAGGAAAAGAAAAGAAAGAAACGTGGCCAACCTCATAACATAAACAAAAATTAATTCAAGATGGATCATAGATGCAAAAGTAAAAACCAAAGCTAGCAAGTGTTTAAAAGGGAGCATTGCAGAATATCTCTATGATATAGGAGGCAGGCAAACGTTTCTTTGACAGGACACATAAAATATAATATTCATAAGAGAAAAATTTGATTAGACTGAAGACGAAACAACCTTTTCTCTTCACGAAAGACACATTTAAGGAAAGAAAATAGGCAAACCTAGACTAGGAGAAAATATTTTCAAGACGTAAAGTTGACAAAGGATTTGTATCAAGGATGCAATTTCTAGACTCCATAATAAAAAAGAAACAACTTATTTTTAAAAATGGGTGATGGGGCTCCTGGGTGTCTCAGTCACTTAAGCATCTAACTTCCGCTCAGGTCATGATCTCGCGGTCTGTGAGTTCAAGCCCCGCATTGGGCTGTGTGCTGACATCTTGGAGCCTGGAGCCTGCTTTGGATTTTGTGTCTCCCTTTCTCTCTGCCCCTCCCTGCTTGCACTCTCTCTCTCTCTCTCTCTCTCTCTCTCTCACTCTCAAACATAAGTAAACATTAAAAAAATTTTAAAAAATGGGTGAAAGACCTGAGCAGTCACTTTGCCCAGGCAGGTGCGCACATGGCTGAGGGAGCACAGAAGAAACGCTCAGCATCACAGCCATCAAAACCATGCAACTGAAACCACATTGGCCCACCACTCCGTGTCCATTAGAATGGCCAAAATTTAACAGAAGAGGAGTGGCTGGGACTCGAGCACGTTTCTGGTGGGTCTGTAACGTGCTGTGGCCGCTCTGGAAAATGTCCTGCAGCTGCTTATGAAATTAAACGCATGCTTACCCTTTGATTCAGTAAACGCACTTTCTGTTCCCCGGAGTCACTGCTGGGGGTCTCTGTGACAACTGGGGGCCTTGCAGAGCCTCATGGCAACCATTTGCAGAAGCAGATTTTTATTGGCTAGAAAGTGAAGGTGATAGGTCTGCATATGTACCAGACTCGGACAGGCTTCAGGGAATTCTGTGTCTGCACAAATCCCGGTTTTCGGAAGTGTTTAGGCGGTTTATGCTTTTCATGATAACTTTCTGGGCTTTCGCTTGAGTTTGCGTGCACCCTGCCTCTGCAACCCAACATTTCACCCGTGTTCTGCTCATCCCCAGCCGCCAGGTTCGGATTCCGCTGCCTCCGGGAAGGCGTCCCTGGCCATCTGGTGAAAGAGCTAATAAATACGGCTCAACTATGGCAGTGCTCTAAAACGCACCTTAACGTGCAGCTCCCCTTGCCTTTCCTGTCCACCGCCACTCCCCGTCACCTCCCTCCCCCAGAGGTACCCCTTCGCAGATGCCTGACGTTGTTACAGAGGTAGAAATAAAAGGACATTGATTTTCATCTGTTGATATCCCAGATAGGCTCTTTACGATGACAGAATAATCATGAATTCCGGGCTTTGTCAAGGGAGGAAATCTTTTCTGAGGTCCTTTATCCCCATTAAGCCACTGAGTGTAGGTCCACGGAGTGGACCTCACGTGCCAGGTGGGGGAAGCCCAAGGCATAGCGCACAGGACGTGAGGAGCTGACTGCTTCTGACTCAATGGGCTGTGGACAGGAGGGAGCGGAAGAGGGGCGACAGAGCGGACAGAAAACCTTACCCCCTCTCTTGCCCCAACAGAGGCAAGGTTCCAGACAGCACTGTGTGGAGGGAGAGTAAGGGGCATTCACCGCGCCCCTCCCACCGAGCTCTGGGAGGGGCTCTGCATTTGTCTTGGTGGAGAGCCAAGGTGGCACCACAGCACAGTGTGGGGCTGGCCGGTGGGGGTGCGTGGGCCTGCGGCCATTCCCCTGGCTTTCCCGTGGTCTGCAGGGGGTAGAAAGGGTCATCGTCCTGGGTCCTGCTGAGGGGATGCAGAACGGCTGGGTAGGTCAGTGTGTGGCCAGAGGCTTGGGATGAAGAAGACGGGTTTGAATGGGGATTTCGTAGCTGCTTCCAGCCCAGCCGTCAGCGGTCCAGAGAACCCCCAGTGGTACCAGGACCCTTTCGTTCTTGTTGCTGTCGGGTCACAGAAACCTGAGACTTCTTAGAAATGTCGTGCCTTTACCCCAGAGAGATTAAAATGGAGGAGGCTGGCATAACATGTTGAGTCATGTTAATCTGTGGCCCTCACCCACCCTGCTCTGACCATAGCACCAGGGTCCTTTGTGTCATTGTCCAGGAGGAAGGGCGGATCGTCCGGAGCAGAGCAGTGAGGGTCACGTCCCAGTGTCGGCCTTGCTGCAGCTAGTCTAACTTCCGCAGGATTCCGTCAACATCTGGCACATTCCTGTCATACTACGCTCAGCGCTCCTCAGAACACAGTCTCATTTACGGTTGATCTGATCGCTGAGTCTCACTTTTCCCAGCAGAATATCCTGGGTTCTGAGAGTGTGGATATCTTCTTATATTTATTTTAGCAAATAGCAATCATCCCAAAGCCACCCAAATAAAAGCCCCGTGAATGTTAGCGGACGGAAGCGGCATGCCAGGAAGTAGGTCAGCTCCGTCTAACGAGGTTGTCTTTAGCTGAGTCCACTCCCAGCCAGCACCTGCTGCTTTTTCAGGGGTGAAGGGTGGCCCACGAAACAACGCATTTTGGTACTTCTTTCGTGCATTTAATGAAATAATAATATCTTTAATGATGCCAACATGAATGTCTCTCTTCAGTGTCATTACATAACTGATTTATTTAAATATTTCCAAGTTCCTGGTGCTCCAAACATATCTCTAAAACAAAAGGTAGTTGCCATGTTAGATAATATTATTTTATTTTAATTTAATTTTAATTTTTTAAATATTTATTTTTGAGAGAGAGAAAGAGAGAGAGTGTGTGAATGGGCAAGGGGCAGAGAGAGGGGGAGACACAATCTGAAGCAGGGTCTAGACTCTGAGCTGTCTGCACAGAGCCCGATGGGGGTCTTGAACTCACGAACCCTGAGATCACGATCTGAGCCGAAGTGAGTTGCTTAACTGACTGAGCTACCCAGGTGCCCCTTTTATTTTAGTTTTTTAACATTTATTTTTGAGAAAGAGACAGAGAGAGTGAGTGGGGGAGGGGCAGAGAGAGGGAGAGAGAGAATCCCAAGCAGGCCCCCACTGTCAGCATGGAGCCTGATGTGGGGCCTGAACTCACAAGCCATGAGATCATGACCTGAGCTGAAATCAAGAGTTGGACGCTTAACTGACTGAGCCACCCTGGCGCCCCTAGATAACGTTGTTTTAAGTGGAGAGGCATTTTCGTGGAATATTTTGTAATTTTTTTTAACATTTATTTATTTTTGAGACAGAGACAAAGCATGAACGGGGGAGGGTCAGAGAGAGAGGGAGACACAGAATCCGAAGCAGGCTCCAGGCTCTGAGCTGTCAGCACAGAGCCCGACGCGGGGCTCGAACTCACGGACCACGAGATCATGACCTGAGCCGAAGTCGGACGCTTAACCGACTGAGCCACCCAGGCCCCCTGAAATATTTCGTGTGTAAGTCTGCTGTGTGTAAAGTAGATGATAATATCGAAGAAATGACTGTCCTTGTTCCGAAAGCCATCTCAGAGAGGTGTTTCTCTAATCTAGCAAGCGTGAGTGGGACTCTTTCAAAGATTCTGGGTACAGTTAAAAGACGCCTAGTGTACTCCTATGTCTTTCTTGATTGTCCCCTTGCCTTGCCTCACACGAGTGGAGAATAGGCGTGTGGCACCCAGACAGGGCAGCCCTGCTCCCCGACCAAGGCATCTCACCACCATGGTCAAGAGTGCGGATCCACATGCACTGCCACGCAGCCGGAAGCTTGAAGGGCAGGTGTGCATCTGGGTGCCCCCTTGTCCTGGCTCACAGACCAAGGAGTCCTGAGGGATACGACCAGGGACCGGCAACCCACCTCTTCCCGTGCATGAAGCAGGTTGAAACGTACCCAGCTGCCCCTTTTAAGTTACAGAACCTCAGAAAAGGACATAACATTTTTGAAACTGGTTCCCCGGACTGAGCATCGTCCCTGTAAACATGTATTTGCAGCTGTGCCCCAAGGACGATAGATTTATCGCGTAAACCGGGATCGGTAAACACCGTGTACCTTATGAGGAGCCGAACAAGTCCTTGCTCGTCACGGTGCTTAATGGCAGTGGTTCTATCAAAGCCACACCAACTGAGTCGGCAACCACAAGTGCGGCTCTGTGCTTTACGGAGGTGCTCCTGTCCTCACTTCTCCACCTGTTAAAATGAAAGATTCTTGGAATATCTAGTATGTAAAGCTTGTTTATGATGCAAATATTCAGATGCCCTTTCATCTCTGAACGGCTTTGATGTCGTGATACGGAAGCGTTTAGCGCCCCTCCTCGCAGACACGCACCCAAGATGTTATCTGGTTCACAGACCTGTGTGCACAGCGTAAGTACGTGGGAGCCAATTATGGGATACTTGTGCGTTCAGTACTTTGGATGAGGAATCTGGCCGCTCCGAAATTAGGAGAAGGATGAGAGGAGTTTGTTCATTTGTTGTTCTTTAAGGTTTTGGAATTCTATCTGGAGCATCAGCATAAGGGAGGCTGAGATGGGAGAATGACGCAGAATCTCAGGGTTCATTCAGTGCCTCTCGGGCTACGTGGGACACACCTCCTCAAATATTCCTCCACGAGATCCAGTCATCCTTGCCCACAGAAATGTCAGTTTCCTCTTCCGTTTAGAGAAGACAAATCTTTCTCTCTTTTTAAAAAAAATTTTTTTTTAACGTTTATTCATTTTGAGAGACAAAGAGACAGAGCGTGAGCAGGGGAGGGGCAGAGAGAGAGGGAGACACAGAATCCGAAGCAGGCTCCAGGCTCCGAACTATCAGCACAGAGCCTGATGCGGGGCTCGAACCCACGAACCATGAGATCATGACCTGAGCCGAAGTCAGATACTCAGTCAACGGAGCCACCCAGGCGCCCCAACTCTTTCTCATTTTAATACATGTTTAATTAAGAAGCTCGGTGTTTCTGTCAGCTTTTAACCCAACTGGGTTAGAGGCTCCCCAGATTTTGAAAGTGTGTCTGCCTGGGCCCCCGCCCCAGAACATTTAAACAAAAACAAATCTCAGGCACGGCCTGGGCATGGCTTTTTAAAGGACTCCTGGGTCATCCTAATGTGCGACCAGAGGTGCAAACCACAGATCTACTGAACCATGCAATGTTTCGTGTCCTTTTATTCCTTTAAGAGCATTTTGTTATTCAAATGCCTCTGCGTGCACGTGCACAAAGAAACCTACGTTTCCCAAGCTAAAAAACCAGAAACAATAGTTGACACATCCATCTTTTGTTTGTTAGATAATCTTTGAATGAATAAATGTAAAGTTGAATAAAGACTGTATAAACATGCCAAAATTTAATTTTAGCCACTTGAATTCCTGCTGAAATGGCTGCTAATGTGTGTGCCCAAAATAGAATTTTAAAGAGAGAATATTGACTGATTAATTCCTGTAAAGGGAGACAAAATTCTGGGGAGTGAGGAAATTCCTCACATTCAAGCTCCCCGGAAATTTTCCCCCAAACTTTCTTCTCATTCATTTTAAAACCTAGAAACAGTATTGTTTGATCACCCTTTGTCCAGAATTAAAACAGCCAGGGAGTTCATGTCAGGCAGTAAGTCTCAGTGCCAAAAAATAGTGCCAGTCCTAGAACATTAGACTGGAGCTCTACGGATAGATTGGGAGTCAGGGAAGATTTAATCCTCCCTTTTAAATGCTCTGTATTTATGGGGCTACAGATTTTCTCTCCAAACTGACGCCCTGAGTGCACGGCACAAGGTCTAAGATGAGGCTCTCCATCATTCTCGAGTGACCCAGCTCCATCGTGTTTGGTACGATTTTTAGCGCTAAGTATGTATTATTATATTCTCATTTTGTAAAAGCTGGGCTTCTGCATATATATGTTCTTTTTTACTGACCCGAATGTTTAATTAATTAGAACACCCCATCTTAACATCATCCTGCATAATGAGAGTTTACGGTACAGCTATTTTTGGTAGCCTGAATGAGTGGAAAGCTATTCACAATGATGAGTACCTGACTCTGCTGATTGTAGACGTGGGTAATTCACAATATCCCATCAGTGGTGATGGGGAGCAGACAAGCTAATTGGCCCACTTAAGGGATGGAACTCCCCAAAGAGGGCTGTCTTTCATGGTTCAAGTTCCATTAATCAACAAATACTCATTGGGCTCCTGCTGGGTGCCTAGCATGATGCTGGCATGACAGGGTGCAAGGCATAGATAAAGGCCCGTGGCCTGCAGCATCTTTTGATTCGGTCGGAGAACAAGACAAGCACATACGATACTTCTGGTAAAAAATACTGTGTTTGTGAACGCGATCACCTTACGTACCCATGAAAGAAAGAGCTTGCTCGCACCGGATGGGCGAAAAGAGTAGGACGAC
>NW_024412700.1:4229549-4270489 GCF_014898765.1 Herpailurus yagouaroundi | reverse complement strand
CCCCCCCCCCCCGCCCCCACCGCCCGGTTGTGCGGATTTGGGCTCTTGTGCTGTTTGGCTTCTGCTTCCAATTTACCCTGAGATTTTGCTTCCAGGAGCACAGAGTGCATGCACTTTGGAAACCTCTCAGCCCAGGGAGACCTGGACCCCAGGGCAGGACATCGAGGTCGGAGTATGGAGCACAGTGTGAGGGTACAAGCCACTTCTGTTCCACGAGGTGGCTGAGCCTTGGAAGTCTGCCCGTAGGCTAGACCCACTCATGCTTCAGATGTGTGTTTTTAAAAATAGTTCTGTTCACTTACAGGTCCCAGGCTAAAGCCAAAGTAATATTCAGCTTGCAGTCTCGCCATCCGGAGGGAGCCTCTGTGTCCCTGTGTGTGTGTGTGTGTGTGTGTGTGTGCGCGCGCGGGCGAAGGCGTGGGGAGAGCGCGCCCTGTGCTGCCGGATCCGTCCCACCACATCCGCACCTGCCTGCTTTCCAGCACCTTCACGAAGCCTGGGGCCTGTGCAGACCTCCGGGGCAGGGAGAGTGGGAGAGTGGGACGTGGCAGGTGCCCCCTTTAAGACACATCACCTGAATCACTTTCTGTCCATGGATGTCTGTGAACTCAATTCTCATTAGTTGTGCACGCCTATGACACTGGTGTCCATTCACATATGCAGCCACGAGCAGTCCACAGCTGGGGTGGGGGGGTGGGGAGGTGCGTGTGGTTTCTGGCCCGTCCCCTTCCAGGCTGGGGTAAGAAAGGGACGGGGCGAGCCTGGGGAGGGAGTCTGCGTTCTATTGCGCTGGACCTGACCACACGCTCCGGTTGCACGATCGTTACCTGCGCTGACCTTGTGCTAGAGAAGCAAGGGTTGAACCCAACTTCATGGCAGGTTTTAGAAAGATCAGAATAAAGGTAACATGAGGCAGAAACTATTTCAAGTAACACTTGATAGTCCGCATAGGAACTTTCATTGGAAGGAAACTGCTCTGCGAAAAAGTGATTAGTTCCCTCCAAGACGGTCTCTCATTTTTAAATTCAGCATCACAATGCAATATGTTACCCTCCTTTTATTTCAGCCCCACTTATCTCCCCGCCTGGGCTCATTTCACATACTTTTGATTTGATTTACAAATTTGCGATTGGATTTTAGAGGCATTATGGAGTCCACGCTGCTGCCAAGATACCCATCACAAGTTTCTATGTTCAGCTTTTCTGGTATCACTTGTCATCCTATATTCCTGTTGGGACACCGCCTGAGCGCTCACCGAACAGTTCACCGCGGGGCGCCAGTGGCAGGAGCTCCAGGCGAGCTCCGAGTCAGACCCACAGGGCACAGGCTGGGTCACCCTCCCGGATGCTCTGTGTCCCAAGATCGTGCCTCGGCGCAGGGCGGCCCAGACCACGCTGCGCCCGCTCTAGCGGACGCGACGCAGTTTGCGTGCGATTTTGTCTGTCTGGTTTTGCGTGTTCAGGCAAACTCTGTGTCACGTGTCACAGCCGTCAGATCATCGTGGGAAACGACTTACAAGGCAGTACTGGATCAGAAGTGAAAAGCCTATCAAAAAGTCAGCGCCGCCGTGAGTTGGCAGAAAAGAGCATGAAGAGATTAGCAAGAAATTAGGAAAAGAGCCCTCGCTCTTGCCTGCAGTCGGAGGGTTGGCGTCCATGATGTAGAATATTTGAAGTCCCACTGTTGATACTGTTGTGTGTCTGTATCACTTGGCCCACTTCCTGGATCGGGGGGAGGAAAGTGCAGGTGGAGAGCAGGTGAGCGCCTGCCGAGATGGCACTGTGGACCCGGGGCGGGGTGGGGGGGGGACGGGATGCCCGGTCCCTCCTGGATACCTGCTTCCTTCCCCGCCCTGGCGTTTCCCTCTGTGTGCCTCTTCCACTCCGGAATTTGGGCTGGAAACCGCATCACCTGTCAGCCCCTCCCAGGCGAGGCCCGCGTCTACACAGCCTGTTCCGCCTCAAGACCCCAGCTGGCGGGGGAAGGACACCCTGGCTTCTCTGCCCGCCCCACGATGCCGGTTGTCCGGTTACTAGGTTCTGTGTTCTTACCGTCGTGTGTGCCGCCGAGGAGTGTCCCAGATGGGGTTTTGCTTTTCCGTTTTTAATATGGCTGCAAGAATACCTTCCCCCTTTCCTCTTCTTGGCCATCTCGGCGGGAAGCCGCAGGTGCTCCGCCCGTGCCCCGCGACGTCCCGCCGCCTTTCCCGCTCTGGCTTCGCCTGCTGGCACCTGCACCCGTCTCCCTGAATCCTGCTCTGGCCGCGGGCCCTCGCTGGCAGCCCCACGCAGCGGGCGGACGCTGGTGCCTGGTGGTCCTCGGCGGCCCTCGGCGGCCCTCGGCGGCCCTCGGCGGTCCTCAGCGGCGGCCGTGGTGGGTAAACACCGCGGCCTTCTTCTCTTCCCTGGTGGGGCCCGCGAGTGTGGCCCGGGCGCCGTCCGCGGGCATTTACGGGCTCCCTCTCTGTGCCCCCCGGGGCCGTTTCCAGCTGCTCGTCTTCATCGCACCAGGGCCCAGCTCAGCAGGGGCCTCAGGTATCAGCTGTGGGCGCGTCCTCTGGAAACAGGGCTGCACGAGGGACACGAGCGTATGTAACGGTGTGTGGTCAAGAGCGCTGGTGGTTCCCTGGGCCTCTGTCCGTCTCTGGCTCCCCGCTACCCCGACACCACACACACGATTTCCGTTTGAGAAACTTTTTTTTTTTTTTTTTTTGGTCCGGTGATGTTCCTTTGGCATTTCCCCACGCGTTTCAGTGTTCTTCAACAACGAGATGATTCCGTTGCAGGGAGTGGCAAAATTATTTCGTCACCCTCCCCGTGAATACCGTCTTCCCGGTTTTCAGTACCGGAATCCGTGCTTTGATGACTGTCTCTGCAGCCTTCCGTGACGCCTTAGTGTCAGTCCCTTGGCCCTGAAGCCTCCAGACCAAAGTGCCTCATATTTTCAAGGCTTTTGCTACACTTTCCAAATTCACCTTCAGCAAGTCTACACCAAAACTGTCAGCAGGCGACACTTCCCATTCCCCCAAAGACTTAACAGAAGTGGGTTTTAATCTCTGCCGGCTTGATAGGGAAAATGCAGTCTTGTTAATTCTTTTCTTTGAATTAACTTGTTATTTTATTTTTTAAAGTGTTTTCTTTTTATTTTGAGTGAGAGAGCGAGTGAGCTCGGCAGTGCATGTCTTACCTTGAAATTTTCAATTACGTTGACCCTTTTGGCCAGATAACTTTTGTATAAATTTTAGACTCATTCATCTAATTATAGAAACTGCAGTCAAGCTCTCTGAAATGGAAATGGTAAATGAAATTGCAAGACACACACAAATTGACGGTTGGTAGTGGTACAATGCTTAGTTTAACACGCGAGGTAGACATGCTGTATCTTTCCATTTGTGTAGGTCCTTTTCTACGTCTCTCAGGTAAGTTTTTAAATCTTCTTCATGGGCGCCTGGCACATTTCCCAAGATGCTTTACATTTCTAGATATTTTCTGTTTTGTTATAATTTCTTAAGTGAGACCGTTTAAATTCTGTTTCTTAAAGCATAGAAAACGAAGGAGCAACAAGAAATCATAAAATGGAAATTATAGATATAACAAGAAATAAAAGATCAGTTATAACAATAAATACAAAGGGGTTATGATTTTGAATGAGAAACAAGGCCTATCATCACGGTTCGGAAAGAAAAGCAAAGCGCTCATGAACTACGTACCTGAAGTATGAGTGGGATTTGGCAAAAGGACATCAAGAAAACACAGAGAGACTAAGGCATGATGTTACTACTGGAATGCGATTCAAAGTGAAAGTCGTGACGTGAGACTAAAGTGTTTGTCCTATGTTTATAAAGGTGCATGAACAACACTGTTTTCACAATCGTTAATCTTTTAGTGCCCTCAACTAGCAAAGAGTAGACAGTAAATCTGATTATGAGTAGAAAGAGTAAACATTTTTTCCCTATGTTATTTTCAGCAAGCTTCCTTGTTTTTACTCTTTGTGGTTCCTTCTCCAAACCACGTGTAATTGATTTATATGCACAGTGTGAAGTAATAAAGCCTTAAAAAATATATATTGTATGTAACTGTCCTAGAATTTTTCATCACAGATAGTAACTCCTCCCCACGTCTTAGTGCCGCGTTTGTATTAAACAAAGTGACTGTACATTTAGGGGTCTATTTCTGGCTGTCCCTCCGGTTCTGATTGTCAATTTGTTTATTGTTTCACCAATCCCACAGCATATTAATTATTGTAACTTTAAAAGATCTTAATGTCTAGTAGAACTTGTCTTCTGCTTTGTTCTCTTTCAAGAGCATGCTGGCTATTCTTTGCTCCTTGAATTTTCATGTAATTTTAGAATCAGCTTGTCAAGTTTCTATAAAAAGCCTTCTGGGTTTTGATTAGCATTGTATTTAATATATAAATCAGTTCTGGTGAATATATATCTTTACCAATATGTAGTCTTCCAGTCCACAAATACTTGAACTTATTTAGTTGTTTAACTTATAATCCTGCTTTTTAGTTTTCTGCAGAGAAGTCTAGGGTACCTTCTGTAAGTTTCATTCATAGTAATACATGCTGTTTGATGCTACTGTAAATGGTTTTTGTTTATACTCTACTAAAGAAGAGTCTGAGACAAGGATAAGAGGGCAGGTAGCTTATTTAGAATGTGGTCCCAAGAAGCAGAGCAGCAGGCATGGGACAGGAGGAGAGGAAAGCCAATACGGCAGGTGTTACTGAGCTGGTACCGCTGTGGACAACCAGAACTCAGTCTCACAGGAAACGGAGAATGGGTCCTAGGATTTTCCCACCAGAGGACAGGCCGGGGCATTTGCCAACAGTCCCCTTCCCGCAGTAGTTGAGGGTTACCTCCAGGGGTGTTACTGTTCCTGCACTTCTGAGTGTCTGTGCACAGACCAAGAGGGTTTCCAGGTCTTGGACGAACGCCGGGAGCAGACGAGCAGGCCCCACGTGTGTGCCTGACGTGGGGCGGTGCGTGTGCGTGGAGCTGTCCACCACAGTCGTGCTGAAATCAGGCTGGCCAGTGGGACGCAGCACAGGGCCCTGCGAGGGTTTGCTACGTTATCTTCTCTCTTTTCTAGAAATTATTTGTTTGCTGTCCGTACGAAGAGAGCCGATTGATTTTTATAGGTTGCTCACAATCCAGTAACCCTCCTAAATTCATGTATTAATTCTAATAATATATCTATAGATTCTCTTGGATTGTATCCTTAGCAAAGTTACATCAACTGTGAATAATGACAGTTTTATTTTTTCTGTACCAATCCTTGCGCATTTAGTTTCCTTTCCTTGCCTTATGGAAGCATGTAGACCTTCCAGTGTCCTTTGGAACAGAAGTGGTGAGGATGGGCCACATTCCCCACCTCGTAGAGAGAACTTTGACATTTCACACAGGAGGATGCTTGATGTAGATCTCTTGCAGATGTCTTGTATCTGGTTGAGAGCGTTCTCTTCCATCCATAGTTTTCTAGAGGCAATAGATTCTAAGTGGATATCGAATTTCACCATTTTTAAATTCTATAGAGGTGGTTTTCTTCTTTTTCCTATTTTTTTATTCTCAAGGAGGTCACTGCTATTCACTTACTATGGGAAGTTCATTTGCAAGAAATGGCATTGATAGAGAAACCTCTAAAAGAGACTTAGTGCATCCAGAGTTTTCTTATTTTTATTGTTATTTCTAAAATTAACTGTCCACAGACCTCTGGTGAAGCCTCTGGGCCCCTTCCCCAAATAAGATTTCTTCTTGCATAAAATAACACACACAGAATTTCAAAGGAAACAAATCATGTTGAGCTGTGTTGTTTCAGAGGAACATATGTTGTAGAAATATGAAGCAACTTTGAGGCATAGTAACATATGTACTTTTAGAGCAGAATCACTCAGTTATAAGACCTGGTGGCTTTGTGCCACCGCGGCTCTGGGGCGGTGCTGAGCCTGGGCACGGTTTTAGGAGATCTTCAGCAATCGTCACTTGACGTGAAATCTTCTGTGATCTCACAGGTGACGGGTTTGGTTGCCTACATTCATCATTGACGGGGCACTAGAGTTCAGCAACAGCTCGGCGAAAATAAAGATGTGCTTTCCCTATGGGTTCATAGACCCCTGGATTCTCTGCGGGACCCTGTAGGGGTCGTTCTTCCTCCTCAGAGCGCTCACACCCACCCTCCCATCTCTCCGGGAAAGCTTCACCCCCTCCCGGCACATGTGGCTCCTTCTCGTCCTTCAGGATGTGTTTAGGGGCATCACCCTCCATCCCAAGTCCCCCACGGCCCTCTGTCAACACAGGTGTTCACATTCTTCGGCACACTACATTCTGCACGGATGTACTGACTCGTGCTGGTGGCCTGTCTGCCCTGCTAGAGTGCACGCATCTTGAAGCTGTTCTGCTCTCCACCACGCGTCCATTGCTAGCCTGGTGCTGGGTACATGGGAAGTGGTCACCCCTGTTTGTTTGACCCTAGAAACTTGGACCCAGACTAGTGGCCCCTGTCTAGGACACATACGGGACTTGAGAGAGTGCGAGTGTTGGGCGTGCACTGTCACTCCTGGCTCATCTTAGTGTTGATATCCTTATTCTTTGTTCTAACTGTAGCACTCACTTAAAAACTTAATTATAGTGTGTTGTACTTAGTTCTTGTCATTGAGTTTATTTATTCATTTTGAGAGAGAGAGAGGAAGGGAGGGAGAGCACGAGCAGGGGGAGGGACAGGGACAGAGGAAGAGACAATCCCAAGCAGTCTCCATGCTCAGCACAGCACCTGATGTGGGGCTTGAACTCACACGCTGTGAGATCGTGATCCGAGCTGAAGTCGGACGCTTAACCTACTGAGCCACCCAGGCGCCCCTTATTGTGTTGTACCTATTTCCCAAAGCACCATTTAGTAATTTTCTTTTTAAGTAAAGTATGTTTTTCTGTGCCTTTGTTGGGATGGTGAGTAGGAGTAAACAGACAGCCAGGTCCTTCTCTGCCTGCCTGGCAAGACCACACACTATGCCGAGCGCCCCGCTGCCCCAGCTGATGGCTGCCCGGGGTGGACGGAGTGGAGGCAGCCCCCGTGGAGCGGGGGTGGGGCAGGGGCAGCACCCTGGCTCTGGCTCGAGCACAGCCCAGTGCTTCACCTTCTGGGGACAGCTCTGGAGACGAAGGATGGGCTGGTGATGTCCGCAGGGGGACACAGCCCGGTTCTAAAGGGCGGTGTCGGTGGCATATACGATGCCACTTACAGGCCAAATGGCACATTCACTTGTGTGTCTGACTGTGGGGCACACCCATTCGTAAGATTTGCTCTCGGCACACCGTGCCCCAAGCTTAAGTGCTGCTGGATGGCAGCTTGTGCAGAGGCAGCGTTTTTGGTAAAACTTGTCGTGAGAGCTCTCAGCGTCTCTGTGCTTCCTGCCCTTCCTCTCCTGTTAATTGCCACAGCCCAGGTTTGCTTGGCCATCACCGACCATCTAGATGTTTGGACCAGACCTCAAGGAGTCGGGGAAGCCTGTCCTGGGAGAACAGGATGGATGGAAACATGTTCGGTGGCCCTTGGAGAATTGGGTTCTCTTTTGCAGAGAAGACAGTGAATAGAATACAGTTGTGATTTTTTTCTAGCAAAAAAACAAATCTCACAGTTTTGTGTGCCGTCTCTACAGTAACACATATTACTTTTCAAGCACAGTGTTGGTTTGGCATAATAAATAACCTGCGTAACTACAGATTATCTTTTCTGAGAGAGCTGCTATAAATACCTTCACATTCCCTCCCACATGAAAGGAAAAGAAACCAATTTTTGCCCCCATGTCAGCCTTTCATTCCATTGCAAAGGACTTCGGGCTCAGAATGAGACACATGCCATCTTGTGTCTAGTCCTTTTGAATTCCAAACATACTTGTAAATCCCCACCTCTTCTGAAAGTCGTGGCTCTTATCTGTGAAGCACGCTGCTATTTTGTGAGACAAGAATTCGGGAGAAGCACAGCTCGCCTTAGAGCGATCTTTTCATTTGGCCCAAATCAAACAAGAATCACATAAGCTAGCATACACTTTCTGGCTCAGATGGACACTTCATTGTCAGTTACAAAACCATTCTGATTTTGCAAAAGCCCATTAAATGTTGGCACCTGATAAATATTGCTTGATGTCATTATAATCAACACCTGCTGTCTGCTGAGGCGGCGACACATTTGCCCAAATTAATTGGAGGGACATGATGGAAGGCAGCTGTTCTCAGTGCTGGGCCCTGCAAATGAGCTGCACTTGGCCGCGTACCGCCCTCCCCGCTCCCCAGGGGACGCACGCCGGTGGTCAGAGCCCATAAGAGCACCTGGTGCGCACAGGTAGCGAGCGTAAGGGGGCGTGCTGATACGACCCCTGTAGCCATGTCACTGACCCTTACCACGGTTCCACATCCGGAAAACTCTCCCCCCCGCCAGGACATAGGGCGTTAGAGCCGAGACACTGGTTTTCTTCGGTATGTTTCCCTTTCTGGTGCCAGTGATGGAAAAATAGGCCCGCCTTCTGCAGGGAGGCCGGGGGTCCCCAGCGTCCCGGGTCGGAGCCCAGAGGAGGAGGCTGGAATCCCGGAGTCAAGCAAGGTGGGATGCATTCTCTGCCTGGCACCCTTTCAGGAACGCTGGCGTTTGCAGAGATGGTGAGAAGTAGGTACGCATTCTAACTTCCGGAAAGAATAATTCACAGCACGCGACCCCCGTCAGGCAGAGATGAAAATCACCTTTATTTAAAAACAGAGGACACACTAGGGAGGAGAGAGGAGGGGCCATCTGGTGCGGCTTTCCCCCAGACCTGGAGGGGCCACAGCTGGACAGGAGCACGTGGGGCCTGGAGCACAGCAGGAAGAAGAGGGGCGAGCTGCCACACTGGCTGTCAGTGGCCGTGACCCCGGAGATCCCCTAAGGGCCTCTGGAGCCCCGCTCGGGCCCTGGGGTTGGAGATGCGGAAACTTGCCTTTTAGGGCGAGAGGTGCAGCACGGAGCCAGGGACTTGGAACGACGGGTACACAGTGACTCGTTCCAGCATCTGCGGCCGGAGCCGGGTTCTGTGCTCAGCCACAGGGCAGAGCGTCCTGCAGAGCCTTGACTACAGCTTTATTAACACGAGCCAGTTAACCAGCTCCGGGGCACTGCTGCTGTCACTCCGACAGGGACAGGGACATGGGCCTCGGCCCCCAGCACTGCCGCCCGCCCCCACCCTGAGGCCAGAGAGACCCTCTCACTGGCTCTTCCACTCCAGATGAGCTGCTGGGCCTCCCTGTGGCTTTGTCCTTATCTTACAAGTGGGGATAACGATACTGTCTTTCATCGAGTTAAACGCAGTGGTCCACGTTCTGCACAATGGATGTCACAAGTGAATAACGGAAAAATGACATGCAAAGCAGCAATCATCCAAGAAGATGAACAAATGAAAAACAGTGGTTTCCCACATGCACAGAGACCCCGGACCACCTGCTCCAGGACACCCCCCCCCCCCCCGCCCCAGCTACCCTAATCTCACTCAGTATTTCATGCTTCTGGTGGTGGAGTGTCAGATATTTTCACACAATCTAAAGCTGAGCCAGACAAAATATAAACAGAGGGACGAGAGGGAGGAGTGGCTGGGCAGGAGGTGCCATGTAGGGGGGAGGGGGACACAGCAGGTTGGAGTGTGGCCTTTCTTTCTCCCATGACAGCCTTTGGTGGGGGGGGGGTGCTGGGGCCGCTGGAGGGGCAGGGAACGTGGCTGGAGTATCTGAAGCTGTTCTGACTTTCGCAAGGGGGTCTTTCCCACAAGACAAATGTTAGTGGGCATCTAAGTGAGATGGGCCCGCACAGTCGCACCTGTGGACGTGCACATCCGGGTGGTCATCTGAGCCCAGGCTCTCGTGTGCAAAGTGTATTTCTGCTGTGCCTGTCCCCTGGGCCCCTCTGGGTACACAGTCCCCACTGCCGTGGGCCGGGAGCGCAGGGGTGGCTCGGGGCTTCTCCCTGTTGTTTTGAGGAGGGGGGGGACACCTGCAGGACCCGGGGGCGTCTCCGCCCTGGATTCCTCCACCCTGTCATTGTGGAAGAGGCAGCTATGGGTCAGAGACGCCCTCCGAAGGCAGCGCTGCTGGATTGCAGATGCTTCTGATTTCAGGACAAGTGACGGCCGTTCGATAGGTGGTGTCCGATTATAGGCAGGCGGCCTCTCCCAGAATATCCTCATGCTGGACTTGTTCCCACGCAGGCATCACGACATTCCAGGACAGGTGGGAGAACAGCCCAGTCATTCCAGAAGCTTCCTGCTGCAGGGTTCAGAGGCTTGACCACTGCCTAGCTCCAAAGAATGACAAATGCATCCGTTTCCCTGGAGAGGGTGGCCAGAGACCGGCCAGACCGGGTGGACACTTCTCTGCCCCCGAATACGCCGTACAGCTTGGGCGTGAGCCCCTGGGCACAGGAAAACTACTGAGAGACTCCTTGCTTGTGGAAATACCCAACCTTCTTTGTTGTGCCGTGAATCCAGGGCTGTGCAGGTCCGAGATCCAGGACTCAAGGTGTAAGAAAATGCCTGACCAGGGAGTGCCCGACTTTCCAGAAGGGCATGGGGACTCCCGCTTGGACGGCCTCGGCCAGAGGCCATCCGTGCTGGTCCCGGCCCCTCCGATCATTGGGAAGAAAGTCCTTTATGTGGGTCAGACCATCAGATAGTTTCCACAGAATTGTATATTTTTTTAATGATTTTTCTTCGGAAGGAGGTTGACGGGTTAGAGAATCACTCTGGTTTTAGACACATCTTTCAAAAGCACAAGCAAACTGCACTGTTGCTATTGCTATGATTTCTCTTCTGGAGCTCACCCTCCTTCCTGGAATGCAGGATAGAAAATGAGGGGACCACAGAGGAGGAAAGCAGACCTGGGGCCTCTGTGCCCTCATCTGTCCTGCTGAGAGGCCCTGGGCAACCCTTCCCGCTCTCCCTCCTTGGGAACTGACGCTCTTTCCTCCTTTGAAGAATGATGGAATCACCTTAACTTTTTCAAATGTCTGAGAGTTAAAAGCTACCTCTCGAACCTGCGGCCCTTTAAAATTTACGGAGGAACATGCTACATCAGGCTCCACGAGGTTGGCCCCACGTAAAGTCAATACTTGTCTAAAAGCAAACACAGTCTTCGAATACAAGGTCAAAGCGAAAGAATGCCCTCCCCCCGGCTTCCCCAACCCCTCGTCTCCTTTCAAAGACGGAGGTGGTGCCCTGGCTCCTTGTGCAGGTCAAATGCGTGTCATGGCAGACACTGGAGTTAATATTCAACTAAAAATTAATAGATGAGATAACTATTACATGCTTTTAGCACCAATTAATTTAATGGCTGTTTCCCCCCTCCTTTTATGGGGCAGGAAAACACCGCGCACAGTTTCCTGTGGCAAGTTCTCAGGTGGATCCTTTGTGCTGCCGTGGCCGGCCACGGGGTCTAGCTGACACGATGCCACCACGGTCCCGTGTCAGGCGGGAGCCCCACCAGCAGGGCTATTAAAGAGCACGTGGGACGTACCCCTCGTTGCAAGGTTTATGCTGGCTTACGCTAGCATAACAATGATGCAGTGGTATTTGTTTGAAAACGAAAGGATTATATGGTCTTTGTAAAATGAGGAATTTAGTTTTGGGGAGGGGCAGCGAAATGGTGATTTATTTTTTGTTGGTGTTTCTATGAATCCTTTGATATGTCAACTTCTGTCACTGGGTATTAGGACACTTGTAATTTCTTGAACCAACTCAGATGAAATACATTTGGCCTCACATAATTTATGTCAAACGCTCAACCGCGCGGCGAAAATGCCAGCGCTATTGTGAGCTAGAGCGGGAGGGGCTGCTTGGTCCCTAGAGGTCTACAGGGAATTAAGTTTTGTGTTTTAGGGGACAAGCCGCCGTCCTCCCCGTACTGATTATCAGCAGGGAGAGTGTTTCTCAGTTTCGGTTTTGTTCCAGGAAGAAATGATGAAACTAGTTTCTCCTCAGACTTCTGGTCACTTTCTGAGGAGAGCTGGTCCCACTCAGTGGCAACTCACATCCTATCCAGCCGGTGCTCGGAGGTCAAGACTTTCCACGCAGAATGTTCCCAACAGGGGGAACACCGAATTTGGGGTATGATACAAAGGGCCCCAGTTGAGTCAGCTTTCCTTCCTCCTGGGCAGGTGGGAGGTGCCTGCGTCCTGTAACACGTCGGGCCGAGTCCCCCGGAGCAGGGCCCCCCATACGTGGCACAGACCACGGGTGTGCCTCGTACACCCGTGGTCTGCATCCGTGGAGCGTGGGGCAGGTGAATGCACCCCACTGTCTGTACGGCAGGGACCCTGAGGCCCCGGGAGGCGAGCACCCAGCTGCCTGCAGCAACCTGGGCCTCACACTCAGGCTTCTGGGTTCTGGGTCCAGCATCTTTGAAGAATAGGGTATATTGACACTCACGGGTGGCTTGCTGATGTCACTCTCCCACGGGAAGCAAACAAACAACAGACGAAAAACTACTTTAAAACCAAAAGCAACTTGGAGACAATAACAAGCTCCCCGAGAAACTCAGTGTTTCTTGCTATAAGGGAGGGCATCGGCCAGCGTTTTTCTCTCTTACTGAATGACGAGAGCACGTAAGTAAACACGTACACTTACTGTTTTCTCTTTTCTTGTTTGTGGTGCTGTCATATAGATGGACTTCAGAGAGCGCTTTCCACGGAAACTTAGAAGGGAAGCACACGACAGCATCAGCTGAAGGAATCATAATAAATTTAGAGTCTGGGGAGTGTCCTGGCACTCATGTTTTCTTTATTTTTTTCTATTAAGTGTTTTTTAATGTTTATTTATTTTTGATAGAGACACAGAGCACGAGCAGGGGAGGGGCAGAGAGAGAGAGAGAGAGAGAGAGAGAGAGAGAGATGCGGAATCCAAAGCAGGCTCCAGGCTCCGAGCTGTCAGCACAGAGCCCGACGCGGGGCTCGAACTCATAAACCGTGAGATCATGACCTGAGCTGAAGTCAGATGCTCAACCGACTGAGTCCCCCAGGCACCCCGGTCCTGGCACTTTTTCACAGGAAGCCTGAAGTGAGCGCAGCACCGGGCCACATGAGGGCGGTCGGTTACAGGGGGTGAGGCCCAGCGATGCTGACCTGTGTCCTCCCGACAGACGCTCCTGCCTCTTGTCCTGGGTTGTGGTCGTGCTCACGGGAGTTGTGTGTGGCCAGGGAGTGTTCGGCTCTTACAAGGCACCAGCTCGCGTTGTCCCCTTTCTCGGGAAGTCTCTCCCGCAGCGCTGATCCCCCGGCCGTGGTTGTCCCGGAAGGTAAAGCTGGAGGGTCTGGTTATAGCTTTGGGCAATATCTGTCTCAGAGTGGGATATTTTCTTGGAAAAGAAAGTTTATTATTGAGCCATCTGGTAATCAGAAACAACGGAAAATGGGGTTATGCATTTCCCGCCATTAATTATGCATCAGGATCGTATGGCCTGAGCTCAGACAAGCACGGTGCGCGGAGGCACAGGGGCTCCTTCCTCGGCCCCGGGGGGCACAGCGCGTGACTGGGCGGGTTCCATGCCGTTTGCTGGGCCCAACCTGGAGAATGCTGGAGCCATCTGGGGAGAATTAGATAAGTAGCGGGAACAATGTCGTGAGCCCTCGAACATCCGTAAGATAGCCATTTTGGGTGTTTCCTCTTTCACTTGGTGCTCTAGGCTCTCCACTTTTCTCGCGCCAAACCCCTCCACTCCCACCGTCTTAAGGACCTTCTCCTCCCAGACCTGTTTAAGTCCAGTTTGCCTCTCATTCACTGGCTGGCATTCTAAGCACGCTTGTCTTGCTGAGCAAAGTGGAGGCCGGGAAGTGAGCGGTCTGGTCACAGACGACACTCGTGCAACCAGAGGCAGGCTCGTCTCCTTCACCTCTGTCTCACGCACATGCACGCACGTGGACACACAGGTACACACACATGCACAGACATACCCAGATGCATATGTGCGTGCACACACACACACACACACACACACACACACATACACACGGCATTGAATTATGCTGTTTATTCATCTCTGCTCTTCACGCTGTTCTACGTGGCTCGATCATGGACAAAATAAGGCAGAAAGTAGTTTTTATTTTATTCTAGGAAAGCTGAGAGTCTGTAGTTTATAAAAGGGGCTCCACTAAAAGGTAAGAATGAAATAAAAGGCAAAGAAAAGTTCAAGGTGCGGACCCTGCTGATGTCACGACCCCATGCTGAGTGTGGACATCCCAGACCGCTGCCAGCCGGAAGAGATCTCCACAGGCTCGCTCTCCTATCTGGCCTCTTGCCTTTGTGAGGACACAGTTTTTAGTTTCTTTGGGTGAGAGCGTCACATCACTCTTGCAAACCCCGGAGTGGCTGCACTTGACCTGTGCAGAGTGTGGGGCCCTATGCACTGGCCCCGGGGAGAGAAGCCTTTTCCAGCAGGCTTCTGGTCTCCTGCACCTGGCCCAGCCTCTGCTGTGTGTGTGTGCCTAAAGGCCTTCATGGCTCCAGACCTCGGGAAGCCTTACTGTTTCCCGTTTTCCTCTCTGTATTTAAAATTCCACTCTGAATTTATTGCGACATTCTTGTTTAGAATTAGCTATGTAAAGATGGCATTTTCCAGCATATCATCTTGAAAATCACCCAAAAGCAGCAAGAAAATTGAAAAATAAAAATGCAAATGCCATCTTTACAACAAAATCAGGAGACATCTGTAAGCCTGAAATACAATATTTGAGGGAAGGCTGCCAAGGAGAGAGAAGGTCAAAGAGAAGCCCGGAGAGACCTTTAGGGAGGCCACCCCCAGCTGCAGATCTCAGGACATGCAGTCAGAGCCACCCTCTCCAGAGCAAGTGACCTAGCCCATGGGGAAAACCAGTAATTATTTGTTTGGAATGAGGGAAGATGATTGGGCCGGCAGCAGGAGTTCTCTGGGTGCAGTGTGGCACACGGTCTCAGGGATCAGAGAAGGCGGGGCTCCACTGAAATTGATGCCGTAAGCTATGTTTGTAATGTGTATATCTCTGTGTGCTGGAGAGGTGGGGGCTTGGGGGGGGGTGGGTGAAGCTTTATACTAGGAGCGGCCCTGCACTGCCGCTTTGATTGGCCAGAGCAAAGTAAGTCTAATTGAGCGTATTCCTAGAGATAACCCTGAACATAAAGGAGAATTCCCATTGGCTTAGAATATGACCTTGGATTATGTGTAGCTTCATCAGATGACACATGGGAAGAAAGCCCCTTATTCAGTGATAAATTATAATTTAAAAGGTCTATTTTAAAATACCAGAGAGAAATGTATTAAGTTAACAGGATGAACACTTGGTAAGTGGAAGCTCCTATTGGAAAACTGTTGCCTAGAGGTAAGCAACAATCACAAGAAAGCATATTATCATGAATTTTTAGAACCACTCACACAGTTTACCTCAATAAAACAAGAGCACAAATACAACATATAAGAGCTCATGAGAAAAAGGTCTAACAACAGGTATTAATCAACTACAGATTGCTAGACTTTAGGAAAGAAGTGAGTAAAACTACCATATGATCCAGCAACCCCACTTTTGGGTATAAATCCAAAGGAAATGTAAAGCAAGTGTGGAAGAGGTATCTACACCCCCATGTTCACTGCAGCATCATTCACAACAGGCAAGACATGGAAACAACCTAAGTGTCCATGGACAGATGAGTGGGCAGTGAAGATGTGGCATATGTCGCAAGCTTACTTATCTCAGTTCACTGAGAACTGGGGTCATGTCTTACATCATCCTTTTGAGCAGGGCACACACAGGGTCTCAGGAGTATTTTAACTTTTATTTATTTATTTATTTATTTATTTATTTATTTATTTATTTACTCTTACCCTGTGTCATGACTTCTGCTTCAAACTGGTGAAGCCCCTTCCAGCCCCCCCCCTCTCTCACGCTACTGGCTCCTACCTTTGCCCCCACCCCCTTTTTTGTGCTCCTTGCACTGCCTGACCCATCCCTGCGTTCTCTTGCACCACCACATCTTACACCTTTTTCCAAAACTGGCTTGTCTCCTTCATTCTTCCTCCTTCTGAGTCTTCTCATCTACCTGTACAAATCCTAATCTCTTCTTCCTCACAATTCCTATATAGGGCATCGATCTTCAAGTTCTTTTGATTTGACAGTTGTGGCTCCTTATGGAAATGATAAACTCCTTGCATCCCTTTTCCAGTGTATTCTAAACAACACCTGAACTACAGCTGGGGGACTGGGGTGAGAGTAAGGGCTTGGTAGCTGTCTTTTTATTCATCGATCGGCACGTGTGGAGGGGATCGCGAGGGGCAAGCCTAAGCGGGGTTGCCTGGCTTATCGGCAACATTGTGCTAACGCAAGCTGTGCCTAATTGTGTTTAACTGCTTTGTGGATGGTTAACGGTCTGTACTGTATATATGCATTTCTGACCTTGCCCCGGTGTATCCATAACTGATTTAGGGGATGTGCAGGCTAAAATATTGGTGGTTTAAGAAGGACGGAAACGTGAGTGGTGGTATATTAATAATTGCTGTAAAAGTGAAAGCAGAGATGAGTTTTTAAGCCTTTGGCAAGGGGAACGGTAATGATTCTCTGTGAAGTATAATCCTGAGAAAAGAGGAGTCACCTTCCCTAAAATACCCTCTCCATCCTTGATGCTTTATGATTTTCCTCTTTAAAACATTTACCTCTTGGCAGTGTCTCCTCCACAGAGATGGGGTTGTTTTTCCAAGAGCTGAGCCAGTCTCAGCCTAACTGATAAATTACAACAGAAAATGAAGCTGGAGACAACAGAACGGAGTCTGGTAACTGAAATGATTACCTACCACATAGCGTTCTCCCAGTGCCCGTGCCCTCTGCCTCCTGGCTTTGCTGGAGTATCCCAAGTGACTGACCCACACTCCTTAGGAAAGACTACAATGATTGAGAGAAAGGGTTTTTTAGGCGAAAATAATAAAGACTTTTAGAGATTGTCTAATGTCGTTCAGAGGAAAAGACATGCCTGGCTTTGGCAAAAATGGATTCCAAGCCTGGGGTTTCACAATGGTTGATGTTCCTTTTCTCCATTCAACTCCTAAGCCCCACCTTACCCGCAAAGTCTTCCCTGAGAATCTAAGACCCAAGAGTGAGGTTATTAGGAATTAAAATTCCTTGATTTTATAGGTGGAAGAAGTGAGACCTGGAAAAGGCTAGTGGGTCTACCAAAGGCCTCTAAAGGATACCCATTCATCCTCCTCCGAGCTGGCCACTTACGTCTATACTGACTCAGTGTGCCTGAGCGTTAACTGTGGCGTGCCCACATTCAATTTCTGCTGTGTAACCTCTGCTACAAGTCCTGGCTGGTTGATGCACAGAATGTTGTGTATTTTCATTCCTGCCATTATATTCCCATTTAACAGGTAGCTAGAAGGAAATGGTGCCCTACGCTGGCTGGATTTCCACGAAATGAGTGAATTACTATTAGAACATACGTTGAGACACATCAATCATTTTAAGGGTTATTTCAGCGGAAGTCGATTCCAATCTGGCAACACCAAGCTGGAAGCGGTCAGGAGGGAGCTCCCCACCGGCGGGAGCCGGGGGACTCCCTGCAGGAAGCGTGCGGTGTTCGAGTGGCTATAGCTTGAAGCCCGGTTGGCTGTCCGTGCCTGGTCGTCCTTGGGTTTTGGTCTTGCAGCCTTGGGGCATCAACAGGCGTGGATCCTGGTTTGCTGACTTAGGCACGGCGGCCTCCCTGCGTAGTGGATTGAATATTACCCGTTGGTTGGACGACTTTCGACTGGGGCCCCGTCGGAATTGTGCCTGTGGGGGCTGTGCTCCCAGGATGACTCTACCCCTTTGGTTTGTATCAGCGGACACATTCCTTGTGTTGGAGTTGCTGGGGCCATCAGGCTTGAGGAGCCCTCTGTGCATTTGTTTTCACCGTGTTCGCAGGTTCATGTCTCCATTTGTGAAACGGGGACGGTGCTCCTCTCGGGGCCACCGGGACACGGCGATCACGGTTAGGAAGGAGGCTTGCCGTTTTGTTCGAACCTTCACATTAACTGATGTGCGACCTTGGGCAAATCCCAGACCTCCCTGGGGCTGTTCGCTGTACAATGGAGAAATGGGACCAGACGTCTGCAGTGGCCCTTCCGGGTCCAACATGCTGCCCTCGAAGCGAGAACGCACAGAGATCGTGTGAGGGGCTTGGCGAAAGGGCCTGCGGAGTGTGCCCGCCCCTTCTCCTGGGACAGTTGTCCACGCGAGGGTGTGACTAGTTAGCACGGTCACTGCCGGGCCCACCCTGGGAGGCCTCTTACAGTCTGAGCCTGGACAGTGTCTGCTGAGTCTCTGAAGACAGCTGTGTATCGCGCCCTGGGTCATCCTAACAGACGGTTGCAGGGGGCAGTGCGTCACTCGAGTGAAAGGCTCTGGAGAGCGTGAACCGCATTGTTTCCATGCTCTGATTCTTTCCTTCTGGCAAGGTGTGCCCCTGAAGGGGGTGCCCTCAGAGGCAGGGTGATGCCCCCGCGTCCCCCTGAAGAGGGTGCCCTCAGAGGCAGGGTGATCCCTGTGGAACAGGGTGTCGGGGTGAACAGCAACGGCTTACGTGTGAGGAGGAGGATACGCCCTGTTCTCTGAGGACGAGCAGAAAGGCCGTGAGTCCTGTGTGGGTTGGGCCTTACAATTCTCTGCCTCCCTGTGGTCACTGCGAGCGGGAACAAATGCCGTGTCCTTCAAACCCCAGCTCTCAGCTCAGCACAAAGAGCGTTAGGTCCTTGCAGTGAGAGGCAAGGTGTGATCGGCTGTCTACACCTGCAGTCTCGTGAGACGTGAGTCCAACATCCCCAGTGTGCTGAGTCCAGGGGAGATTCCTGGTATAGACAGGGAGGTCAATTCAGGGGAAAATCCTGGTATGGATGAGGAGACCAATTCAATTCGATCGAGCATTTGCTTCACGAGCATTGACCGTGCGCCCCGGCCTCCTTGAAAAGCTGGGGGAGCTGGGAGACCAGAGGGGTGCTCACCCTGACGGGGCTCACTGCCCCAGGAGGTAGGAACCCGGCCGCAGAGTCGGACACTGTGCCCAGCCAGCTGGGCCGTGGACAGGAAGCCCAAGGACGTGCTGTGCGCGGCCTCTCCCAGCTAAGCAGTTTGTGTGAGCTACGCCAGAGCGCATACAGCACATGCAGGGACCGACCTGGAGCTGGTAACTGTGAACCACAAGCGACTTTTCTGCCTTGAGAGGCCCTGCCGGGGGCGTCAGGGGCGGCCGGTGACAAGTCTGGGGCAGGTGGCCGGAGAGTGACTCATGTCACTGTCTGTGCTGCGTCTGCGTGCACGAGAGGGGCCTGTTCACGTGCGTAATTGCAAAACTCCGCACAAGACGCCCTACCACGGTGGAGCAGACCCTGTTTTCATGTGGGATCCGTAATTTTGTGTCTGAACATGGCACCGGGGACGGCGTGAAGGGAGAGCGCCTCCCGGGGGGCAAGGTGTGCACAGGGCGTCGATAACCCCGTCGAATCTCAGGTTTATCACACAGCCGTCGGTGTTCCCAACCATTAACGAAGAAATCGACATTCCTAACTTGCCAACAACGATTCCATCACAAATGGTCCCAAACCTGGGCCCCACCCCATCTCTCTGCAGCCGGGCCACCCCGGCATCGCTCAGCTCGGACTCGGCCACTTCCTGAGCCCGCCCATCCACAACCTTTCCTGAACGCGCTGCCTGCCTTCTCTCCTGTCCTGTCCTCTCTTTGGCACACAGATCCGTGGCTGCAGGCGGGGGCCGAACGCCTCTCGGCAGGCTCTGGCACCCGGACTCGCTTTAGTGGTGACATTCGTGCCTTATCCCTGCTGGTCCTCTCTGGTTCACAAAAGCACTTTCTTAGCTGCTATCCAATCTGAGACTCACAACCACCCCTGGACGGCATTTTGCCCTCATTGTCAGACCTGGCGGAGGGGGGCTGGAGCCGGGGGCAGTGGGCATCCTGCTTCTTGGCTTCTGGCTCGGACCCTGTGTCCCTGGGATCTTCCGGAACGTCCTTGGGGGCAGCCCTGGCGTGGACTGCCTACCCCTAGACACAAGCAATTGGACATTCCTTCGACCCTCCCCGCCAAGGCTGGTTCCAGGAGAAGCTGGGGTCCCGTGAAGTCGGCGGTGTCTAAGCAGGTGCTGGGGGCAGGCCACAGAGGGCAGCTCTCAGATGGACCCCGTTCATCACCAGGCCTTCACTGCTGCTGGCTGATGCCCGCCTTCCCCTCTGCTGAGGTCTCCAGATCCTGAATGCTTCCTCGTGTGATTCCTTAAATAGTAATGCAACACAAGGTATTAATGTGCTTCCCTAAGGAATGCACACACTCCCAGGAACGACTCACTGTCAGAAACACGGAGCCTGTTGGGGAGTTTTTCCTTTCCCTGCACGGCCTCTGGGATAAAACGCAGAGGATAAGGCCGGGCAGCATAGCGGGCACTTAATTAAAATATTTGTGGCATGCTCAATTAAGTAATTAATACCGCAGTCGTGCAGATTTGAGAAACAGTGACACTTGCTCGACGTCTGACACAGAGTGATCTGGGGTCTGCTTTCCTTCACGAGCTCTCTTTGGGGTGGCAAACTGGAACGGGAGAGGTAGGTCAGTGGGACGGTATTTTGGGACTGCCACTGGGAACGCTTTCTTGTTGCTTTTTCCTTACTATGGTAGTTCAGGTAGACGAGCGTGTTATTTAAAAACCTCTGAATGATGCCTGAGCTGGTGCAAAGAAGTGGGGAGACCGTGCCTGCAGACGGAGGTGGTCTGAGAGCAGCTGGGGTGCCGGTCGGAGCGGATGAGAGGCCTCGGTGCGGGCGGTGCGGGCCAGCGGTCCTGACCAGGGGCGCGCTGTGCAGGAAGCAGTGCCGGACAAAGCTCAGCCCTGTCTGGAGGAGGCGCGTCCGCCCCTGAGAAGTCCAGCAGGCCGGGCGGGTCAGGGAGCGCGGGTCCCGGTCCGCGGGCGGGAAGCGGGGTCTGCGAACCACAGGGGAGCGCTGGGGGCTGGCGTGGAAGGGCCCTGACGTCCAAGAGGGGTCAGCTGGCAGGTGGCGGGATTTCCTCATTGTCAGAACGCACCCAACAGGAACCTACGCCAGACGGAAGGAGCGAGTCCAAAAGCCGCTACGATGTGCGTGAGCAATTGCCCCCGAGTCCTGTGCCTTTTACGTGTCGCTTGGTCACCCTTCCAGTCAGAGCGCCTTGCGCTGCGCCTCTGAGCTGACCTCATTTCCGTAATAACTGATAGCCCCGAAGAGAGCCTCACCAAAGAGACTACAGTTGTCCTCAAACACCTTGTTGCCAAAGGGCCTGTTATGGATCACAAATTAGACATTGTGGTCTCTAGAAACGTCCGTTCTGAGTTTCTGCATATTTTAATTAGTAACAACTGAATTTCTTGTGACAATATTACATTAACAAAATTACGTTATAAAGATATTACCTCCCACAGGTAGTCAAACTGTTTTCCCGAGCTTTGCCTTTGAGGCAGGAGGAGAACCAACCAAAACAACATTCACAGAAGTGGCCACCACAGTGGCAACGGCTGTGGACGATTCTGGGGATGTTTCTCCAGTTCCGTCTGGAAGAACGAGGGCGAGGGTTTAGGGTTTAGGGCCAAAACAATGCACGGGATCCCAAACTGGACCTGAAGGCCGGCAGCTTCCACCGCGTGTCCAGGGAGCGGAACCGCCGTGGCCGTGGCCCACGCGGACGACACGGACGCCCCCAGCCGCCCTTTGTGTTGCCAACAGCATTTGTGCTGCTCGCGGGGCAATAGAAATGGTGGCCTAATAACAATCCCCGTGACGGATCCTTTTCCTGATGCCTTCTGACATCTCCACAGCTGGTCACGTCACTTGCCTTGCTGAAGTCTCCCTAAGCAACGCGACCAGGCCAATCAAGCAATGAAGTGACCGTGTGATTACCTGACCCCAGCGGCCCCCCCGATTCTGCGTTCCTCGGGGGCTCAAGACACGCTAGACTGGTTTGCGGGAGTCATGGCTCGAGCAAGTGTGTGCGCACATGACAGCCACACTCAGCCTACTCCGTGGACTGTCACGGACTATCCTTCCTCCGGATGCCACCTCGTCTGGGGCCATTTCTCTGTTCAGGAGCACTTGTCCCAGGGACATGACAGCAGAGGACTAGGAGGGGAGCTTCACTTCAGTGAGTAATTCTTTAAAGATTTTTTTTAATGTTTATTTATTTTTGAGACAGACAGAGTGTGGGTGGGGGGGGGGAGGTGGTGGGGACGCAGAGAGAGAGAGGGAGACACAGGATCCGAAGCAGGCTCCAGGCTCAGAAGCCGTCGGCACAGAGCCCGATGCGGGGCTCGAACTCACGAGCCGCAAGGTCACGACCCGAGCCGAAGTCGGACGTTTTGACACTCACACGGCTACCATCACCGGCAAATGTACGCGATGTGGTTAGAGACCCACGGGAGCACAGCAGACACGTGTGACTTTGCCGCCGGGGCGTCCCGTTGCTTCTCTGCACATCTCCTCCCCTCTTCGTGACCGACGACACCTGCCCATCCTTCGGGGCCTCATGCCAGCCGAGACCCTGGACACCTGCTCCAAAGTCCTCAGCCTTCCCTTTTTTCTTCTCGACACCAAGCACTCACGGTCTGGATGTTTCCTCAGAAAAGGCTGATGCGTATTGTGAATTCTCTCTCTGGACATCAGGGAAATGCCAATCAAAACCGCACAGAGATGGCACCTCACGCCTGATAGGATGGCGATTATGAAGGAAAAAATAGCAACGTTGGTGAGGGATTGGAGATAAGGGACCCTTGTACGCTTCTGGTAGGAGTGTAATTTGGTGTAGACGTTACAGAAAACGGGATGGAGGTTCCCCCCAAAACTGAAAACAGCATAACCGTATACACAGCAATCCCACCCCTGGGTGTGGACTCAAAGGAAACAAAATCAGCACCTCAAAGAGGTATCTGCACCCCTGTGTTCACTGCAGCCAAGACGCAGAAATAACCTAAGTGTCCGTGGATGGGTGAGTGGGTAAGAAATCGTCACACACACACATACACACACACACACACGGAATAGTGCTCACCTTTAGAAAAGGAGCCTGCCATAGTGGCAGCCTGTCAAACAAGCCAGACGCAGAAAGAAAAAGCCCTGCATGATCATTCTGGAATCTAAACAAATGGAACCCATAAGAACAGAGTGGAACGGTGGTTTCCGGGGACCCGGGGAGGTTGTGGAGAGGGGGAGATGCTGGTCACAGGGTACGGAGCGGCGTTTATATAGTTGAGTGAGTGTGGAGGCCCCGCGTGCCGCATGGGGACCCCAGGTGAACGCGGGGATTCGCTGACGGAGCGCCTGTGGGGGTTCCCACCACACTCACCCAAGGCCCCGAAGGATGGGCGGGTGTCGTTGGTCACGAAGAGGGGAGGAGATGTGCAGAGAAGCAACGGGACGCCCCGGAGGCACAGCCACACGTGTCTGCTGTGCTCACGTGGGTCTCTAACAACATCCCGTACATTTGCCGGTGATGGTAGCCGTGCGAGGGTCAAAACGTCCGACTTCGGCTCGGGTCGTGACCTCGCGGCTTGTGAGTTTGAGCCCCGCGTCAGGCTCTGTGCCGACGGCTCGGAGCCTGGAGCCTGCTTCCGATTCTGTGTCTCCCTCTCTCTCTCTGCCCCTCCCCCCCCGCCCACACTCTGTCTCTCTGTCTCAAAAATAAACATTACGGAGATGTCGTGTGAGGAGATGATGTTGCCATTAGCTGCCTGCGCTTTAAATATGCACAGTTCTTACTTAGAAAGTAAACTGAGGGGCGCCTGGGTGGCTCGGTTGGTAGTGTCTGATTGTTGGTTTCGGCTCAGGTCGTGATCGCACAGGTCATGAGCGCGAGCCCCGTGTCGGGCTCTGTGTTGACCGCGCGCCTGCTTGGGATCCCGTCTCTCACCCTCTTTCTCTGCCCCTCCCTTGCATGCGCGCACACTCTCCCAATAAATAAATAAAGTTAAAAAAAAATTTTAAACGTGGATTGAATTTAAAAGAAACCACACAGCATCTTTGACCTCACCGAGTGCCTATCGCGGCGCCTACAACGTGCGGGACCCCGTGAGCGCCGGTGGGTCGCTGGCCTGGCGGCTGCTTGGCTGGGAGCTGACACACTTCCGCCGAAGAGGGTGGAGGCGGGAGAGGCCTGTGTTCTCCACTCGTGTTCGCCCCGAGGACGCCGAGGACAGCGGGGGTGGCAGGCCTGTGGTGGCCTCACCCCGCGGACGGGCCTGGCCCGCACCTCATAGGTGCAGCCGCTGGAGGGGGGAGGGGTGTCCTCACAACCCCCTATGCAGTCTCTGCTGCCGTGGCCCTGGGGCCAAGAAGGAGGACTGCACAACCGGAGAGCCTGGATTATCTTTGCCTCAGCAGAAGCTACTTCCTGCTTTACTGATCTCCAGGTGGTCATTTGTTCACGATCACAATGACCTTGAACGCCGCTCCTGGCTGAGGGGACGGGGGAGGTCCCGACTGAGGGGAGGCTCAGCTGGGACTGCCTATTTTTAGGTGCTGTGCTGTGAGTCAGGTGTTGACTTCGAGGAAATGATGTCATCGTCAAGGTTGCCCAAAAATGGACTCTTCCAAATCCAAACCCATTTCTTATTGACTGTGTAATAACCTCAGAGAGGGAAATCCTACCCTAATTTCTGACTGATCTTCAGTCAGCCTCAGCTACGAACACATCAGACGTCTCTCTGCCTGATTCCTTCGACAAGTAATTAACAAGCTTCGGCAAATGCTTATGGACGCTCAGAAGTTATTTAAAGGAAAGGGCGAGAGGGCGTCTGGTAAAGCAGCATTCTTTGCCTGTTTACTCGGTCGGGCTACTGGAGAAAGGGCCACATGAGTGTAACTTTCCAAATTATATTGAATTAATAGATAATCAGCAGGTTTCTACTGTGTTCTTTTGTTTAGTCCTGGACTCGTGGTCATTGATTCACAGAAAGCCCACAGCCATTGTCCCCAGTGCGGGCATCTATTTCTTGTCTCATAAGCCCAGCCCCACAGAGCCCCCAACCCCGCCCAGGGCTGACGGCACGAACAGGTAGCTGTGATCACGGTGTGCCCGGCCAGCTGCTCCCCCGACCTGCTGAAATGGGGTCTACCCCTCCGGATCCCCCCTCCCCCCACCGCCCTGGGTGCATGGCGGCCCCAGGACGCCTCTGTCTCTAGCTGCTGGGACCATTAAATAGGAGAATGGCTGGTCTGTCCGTAGTGTAGCCCCAGTGTCTCCTGCTGTTTGGGTTTTATTGTGACACCTCCTTCTTGTTGGCACTTTCCTGGGCGGGGCTGATGGCCTGAACCAAACCCAGGTTCCGTGCCATGTGCAGGCTCCAGGGTCAGCGTTTCCGTTGGGGTGCTGCCGAACTCAGCTTCCCTTCCCCTTTGGCCCACGATGCCTGGCGGGGGCGTCTCAGAGAGTCTGCGTGAGCCTTCTCTGCGTCCTTCGGACAGAGGGCAGCGTGAAGTGTCCCCCTTTCCCCTCCTTCCTTCCCCTCTCGTCTGCCAGGTACCCCGAGAAGGAAGAGAGCCCGTGGGGCGGAGTGGGGGTGGGCCCCGTCTTTCCCTGGCTCTACGGGCTGGAAGGCAGTGTGGGGGCACAGTGAGGGTCGGTTTGGGCTGGGTCTTGGGGATTGAGCTCCCACTTCTTTTTTTTATTTTTTTTTTTATTAAAAAAAATTTTTTTTTAACGTTTATTTTTATTTTTGAGACAGAGAGAGACAGAGCATGAATGGGGGAGGGTCACAGAGAGAGGGAGACACAGAATCTGAAACAGGCTTCAGGCTCTGAGCTGTCAGCACAGAGCCAGACGCGGGGCTCAAACCCACAGACCGTGGGATCATGACCTGAGCCGAAGTCTGACGCTTAACCGACCAAGCCACCCAGGCGCCCCCGAGCTCGCACTTCTTAAGTGTGGAAGTGTAGGGACAGGGTTAATCCTGTGCTGGTGCATACTCAGGGCCCAAGCATACTGGCCTCCGGTGTAAGGACCCCTGTTGCCCCTGGAGACGTTCTCTCCTGTGCGGCCCGTCCTGGACCCCCCTCGCCCTTGTCCAGCCATCTGTGCGGCGCCCGGCATCCCGCTGCAGCGTCACCGCACCCAACGGAGCTCCACACGCACCTGCCTCGTCCCAGGACCGGAGGACGGGCCTCCCTCACCTGTGACAAAGGAACGCCTGGACGAGGTCTGGTGTCTGCTGGGTTCTGGACAAATATTTAAAAACCGGCTGAGATTTGGTTGACGCAGGCGCTCCACACGGGGACCCGCTTACGCTTTGTTTTCAGGAACCACCGCTTTGGTCCTGATCTCGAATCCCGAAGGTATCCTGTGACCTTCTGCCCTCTGCCGATGTCCTTCTAATCTTAGCAATCTTCGGTGTGACCTCCGTCCGCTTTAACGGACACATCTGTCATTGACACCTGAGCATGGGCAGTGAGCGGCCACGGAGGGCACTAAGCCCTCCAATTTCAGATCTGCAGACCCGTATGTCTCGTAACAATGTTTTAACACAATTAAGAGTGCAGAATTGCCTCATCCAGGAGCTCAAGGAAAAGCACAGTCGGATGTTAACACCAAGGGGAAGGATCATTCCCTCTCCCCCCTCATGCTCCCTCGCCCCTGCGTTACCCTCCCCTCGCTCGCTCACCACTGTGGTAACCCTCCCTGCGCTCCCTCACCCCTACTGGAACCCTCCCTTTCCCCCTTGCCCCTCCGTTAAACCTCGCCATGCTCCCTCGCACCTGCCATAACCCTTGCCATGCTCCCTCGCCTCTGGGATAACCTTCCCTGCGCTCCCTCACCCCTCCTTTAACCCTCTCCGTGCTCCCTCGCCCCTGCTTTAACCCTCCTCTTGCTCCCTTGTCCCTGCGGTAACCCTTGCCATGCTCCCTCACCCTGCGTTAACCCTCCCCGTGCTCCCTCGCCCATGCGGTAACCCTCGTCGTGCTCCTTCACCCTTGCATTAACCCTTGCTGTGCTCCCTCGCCCCTGCAGTAACCCTCGCCGTGCTCCCTTGCCCCTGTGTTAACCCTCCCCTATCCCCTCACCCCTGCGTTAACCCTTGCTGTGCTCCCTCGCCTCTGGGATAACCCTCCCCACTCTCCCTCGCCCCTGCGGTAACCCTTGCCATGCTCCCTCGCCCCTGCGGTAAGCCTCCCCTCTCCTGGGGGCCGTGTTCCTTCTTCGCTGAGGGAAAGACAAAGAGCTGATGCGAGTCAGGAGGAGGAGGACACGAGGTTGGAGAGAAGGTGGAACTGTTGCGTGGGGCTGGGCCCGCCCCCTCGGCAGGCCTCCCACCAGACACACAGGGCACCCGCCCCCTCGCCCCCTCGCCCCCTCCTCCCCGTCCTGCTCTTCCCCTGTGCAGGAGCGCCAGCCAGATCTCTCTGGAGGTGGCCTGTCCCTGGGGGAGTCGGGTTTGTCCTTGCCAAGAGCCGATCATGGCAGAAAACGTAAAGCGACACCTAGGTACATTTAAAAAAAAATAACAATTGTTACCTCAGAGGAGGCGGCCCCTCGTTGAATCTGAGGCACAACGACATGGCTAAAAGGAGATGCGTGGTCTTTAAAATAATGCTGTTATTGCTAGTGCTTTAAAAAAAAATCTGCAAAATAAGGGGCGCCTGGGTGGTGCAGTCGGTTAAGCGTCGGACTTCGGCTCAGGCCATGATCTCGCGGTTTGTGGGTTCCAGCCCCGCGTCGGGCTCTGTGCTGACAACTCAGGGCCAGGAGCCTTTTTCAGATTCTGTGTCTCCCTCTCTCTCTGCCCCTCCCCCGCTGGTGCTCTGTTTCTCTCTTTCAGAAATAAGTAAATGTTAAGAAAATCAATAACGTCGTACAAAATACTGCTTTCTTTTTGAATGTGCAAACAGTCCCCACGATAGAAAGGTCGTGTTTCTGAGCATCCAACTCACGCATTAATTGCAAGAAGACTGGGCGGTAACCCGAGTCCAAGGCTGCTGGCCTCGTGAAGGTGAAAACACACGGTCCCTTTGGGTCTGTGGGACTTGGGAGAAGTCAGAAGAGCAGGAAGGGGACAGTCCGCGTCACAGGGAACGGGAGGTCCCTTGTGCAACGGCTCTGGCCAGCGGGCCCGTCCGCCCCCACCCCTCCTACGATGGGCACTGGCCACTTGCGAATGGATCCCGTGCATTTATGACTCGCTCGGTTCTGCTGCACCAAGATGTGTGTTCTTTTCTTTCTACTTGCTGGTTCCTCCGGTTCTTTCTCTTGGAGCTACACGGAAGGCACCGCAGGATTTTGGGCAAAGGCAGTGTGACTCCGTCGCTCCTAAGTGTCCCAAATCCGTCAGCCATCCTGGCTGGCTACGAATGCTTTGCATCACGTACATTACTTGGACGTCAGAGTTGCGCTTGGGGCCGGACACCGACTGGGCACGTTCACTAGCATTTTGAGGTTCGTTATGAAGTTGTGACACAGACTCACTTGTAGAACAGAGACAAAAATGCCATCTCATGAGGTTGTTCTGAACACAGTCAAGGATCAAGGAGGGGGGTGTGAAGGTGCCGGTGCATGAGCCGTCGGCAGCTGGGTGGACGCCTGCCTCCGAGCGGTCCTCTGCTGTCCTCTCCGGACCCATCCCGGCTGCTCACTGGCTTCTTTCAAATAAAATCGGTAAATCCGAGCCTGTTCTTTGAACGCCGGTCTGGGAGAAGGAGTGCTGGTTTATTTCGTGGTTTTATCTGAACTTTTGCCTGTGGAGCCTGACTGGATGCATTGTAAGCAGCCTTCCGTCACGCGATATGGATCGCAATGTGGGCTCCTTGAATTTGTCCCTCGCCCCCAAACCTGAGGTTTTCGTCTGTCTGTGGTAAGACCAGGTTTCCTGGTCCCGGTGGTTGCAAGTGACTTACAAAGCCCGAGAGCAGGAATTTTGCCCCCTTCTTAGCGGAGCTGCGGGCTTGCTCACAGGCACCCGTCTCACATTTTCGAGACCTGGTTGAGTCTTGATTCACCATTGATTTCATTGCCTCTCCTCCGAAACTTGTATGTCAGCTGAAGTTTGGTGGAGCATATTTTATTTTAAAATTTGAGGCTGATCTGGCTGCCGTTTCTTTTCTTCATCGATTACCAGGGTTGGATCAGCATTTAAGGACTGCAAAGCAAGCATGCCACACCCCTCTCCTTAAATGTGCTTTCGGCTGAGGGACATGACCTCCTAGCTGAGAGGAGGCACTTTTTTTTCAGCCAAGGACATGCCATCTCTGTCTTCATCCAGTCAACCCGTAAATATACTAAACAGGGACATGGATGGGCACAGAATCCTGCCACACGTACCTTCCTCCAGAGTGATGAAATCCACGCACCTGTTCAGCTGAGTGGGAATCCG
Source organism: Herpailurus yagouaroundi (assembly GCF_014898765.1). Taxonomy (NCBI): domain Eukaryota; kingdom Metazoa; phylum Chordata; class Mammalia; order Carnivora; family Felidae; genus Herpailurus; species Herpailurus yagouaroundi. The sequence goes on along the minus strand of NW_024412700.1, from coordinate 4,241,099 downwards.
TGTCATAGGAGCATCGTGCATCACACCCTGTGTCGGCCTGGTAAGGAGCTTCCACAAGGCACCATACCTAGATGCATGGTCTTACCACTCATGACCGCAGTGAACCTTTGCTGTGAGCGTCGTGCTAAGAGATGTCACTAAATTATCATAAGGAACCCATTTGTCAAGTGCAATTACTACCCTTATTTTACAGTGGGGAGAGTGAGGCTCACGGAAGTTCAAGAACCTTCCGAAAACCATAGCCTAGAAAGTGGAGGAGCTGGGTTTGAACACAGGCAGGCTAGCTTGCGTGCCCATGGTCTTGACCATGACTTATCCTTGGATCGGCTTCCGGTATCAGCAGTCACATAATTTGTTTCCATAATAATTCTTGACCTTAATCACAGACAGTGGCCACGTGTTTTCCGAATGTTAAGTAAAGCGTAGATAGTAATCTTGGGGAGTAGTGTGGTGATATGCTTGCAAAGGACGAAGGCAGAGACCAACGTTACCATTTGCCTTCTGTCCAGCTGCAGGTGCCACGTCCACGTACAACATATCACCGTTGTGACACATTCCCTTTGAAAATGAAACAGCTAATAAGTAAAACACGTGATACCGTTAACTGCTTTCCTGCAGTCATGACACCTGCAGCCTTGTGTCCTGTATGTCCCAACAGCCCCCGGGGGAAGAGCCTGCAGACATTTGCACCCGCGACGTGGGCAGAGGGGGTTACCACAAGCTTTGAAATGGTGACCTGGAGTCATACTGCAGTGTCTTCCACAAGAGAAGTCACTTAAAATCCACTTACGGAGCCTTGCTCCCTGAGCAGCGACATGGCGACGATACAGAGCCTTTTCCTATTAATTCTCGGGTAAACATCGTAGTTTGCTAATTAGAATATTCTTTTCTCCAGGACTCCTGTTCAGCAGAGTTTTTACTCTCCTCCTTTATAGGTCGGTGAATTGCTTGTTATTTCTGCATCGTCAAGAGTATTTGAGAATACGACCATATAATATGAAAACCTAATTCGGTAGAAAATGCTGTTTTCTACGGTCAGATCTCAATTATTCAGATCTACATCACCCAAGTTTCAATTCCTTCAAGTCGGATCCTGTTTCCAGCCACGTGTTGCATGACTTTTAAATCCTTCAACCAACTGGTTTTTATCGGAGAGAATGTCAAATACTCTAGGTCGCTAAAGAGCTGGCATTTTCTTGGAATTCCTTACATGGTTATAATTACCCAGGACGCGGTGAGACGTGTGGCCCCGGGGAAGGTGTCCTGCAAACAGATCAGTGAGGAAGAGCCAGCAGGCCAGGGAACCCTCAGAAGCAGGAAACGGGCACACGCGCACCGGGAGGCCCGAGGACAGCCTCTCTGCTCTCCGGCCTCCATTGCCGTGCGTATCCTTGTCCTTCATTGTCAAAGATGCCGCCGCCGCTGCTGACGTTGTCGTTTCCTGGGCCAAGATGTCCATTTAGTGCGTACTTAGAGTGCATCTTTGCCTGGCCTGCTTGCGTGGTGAGGCTGACAGCTGGCTCAAATTGCAGGCCGTGCTCTGAGCTCTCGGATGGTTCTGGGAAGGCCTTCTGAAAAGTGAGACACATGACCGGAGGCAGCGGCCATAAGAATACGGGGAAATTCGTTCTTCTTTTAGAGAAGCTCAAAATACTTGACCTTGTTCTTGAGTATATCAGAGGAAGCAAGCCCTGTCTCACAGCGTTTAAAATCAGCCGCAGTATCTCTGGGTAGTTTACGATGTGGCAGCTTGAGGAAGCGTCCCCTCACATGTACACCGCAAATCTGTCTCAAGAAGCGTCCAAGAATCTGGCAGAAACAGCCCTGCTGCACGTACCCATGAACACGGGCGTGTGGTCTTTCCCCACAAGGATCAAAGGGGCCCGGCCCAGCGGAGACCCGGGTGTGGTGCCTGTGGGCAGCCTGTCTCTAGAGTCCGCTCTCCAGCAAGCATTAAATGGGTGACGGAGAACACGCACACGGGAACGTTTGAGTGCGGTTTGGGGGCCGCGTGATGCAAAATTCACGTGAGAGGCTGTGGAGGAGAGTTCCCCGGTTTATCACAGAGCACCCGGGATTGGCAATTACGTGTGGCAAAAGGAGAGTCCTCGGAGGTGACTGGCGTGGCTGAGATCGCCAGCCCGGCACGAGAGGCCAGAGGGCAGCAGGACTTGAAGAGGACTGTGCATGGAGAACACACCCCCACCGAGGAATCAGAAAGTAGAGCAGCCAAGGTGGGGGCGGCTCTGGGCTCAGAGAGCGTTGGCGTTGACCCGACGAGAAGTCGGTCTCCAGCACGCGGCACCGGCGGCTTCGGAATTATTCGCACCAGCCGAGGCCTGGACACAGCTTGCGGCCGGCCGCCGATGGGTGCACGGGGGAAGACGGTGGCGTGCAGCCACGAAAGAGGAGGAAATCCTGCCGGTCACAAGAATGTGGATGGACTTGGAGGACGACGTGCTGAGTGAAATAAGCCAGACACAGAGACACAGACCCTGCGTGACCTCATTTATATGTGGCACCAAACACACAAAAGGTCCAACTCCTACAACTCCTCGTACGACCCATGGATGCAGAGGCGAGGGCTGCGGTTACTGGGGTCCCAGGGGAGCGGGGGAAATGGAGGGGACGCTCTGTAGGGCAAGGGAGTCTAGAGGTCCAAGGCCGTCAGCAGTGCCGTGCGAACACTGGGGATTTTCGGAGAGAGCGCAGTCAGGTGCCCCCGCCCCACACCCGGAAGGGAACTGTGTGACACGACGGCTGCATGAATTAGCTTGACCGAAGTGCTCGTTTCACTGTGTATGTCCAGTCATCCTGCTGTACACCTTAAATCTACACGCTTTTAGTAAAACTAAAAAATAAAGTAAAATAACTCTCGCCTTTGATAAAAAAGGATTTTAGGCACACCAAACCTTCCTGTTCAAAAACCACACGGTTAGATATACATGTAACAATCTCACGTGTTATCTTCATATGCTACTAGGTTATTGCAATGTGTATGAACCTGTTATCAATACTATTGATTTGTAAGAGAAAAAAAACAAGCCGGTGGGACCAAGCTTATTCAACAGTAAATATTCACCAGGCCCCCCTCTCTGGGGTATAGGCATCCCATAAAGCAATCCTAGCCCTTGATGCTTAAAGTTGAGCGGAGTTTGTACATGGTGGTGAAGAGATTTGTGCACGGAGTGTGCTAGCTTCAAGAAAGATCTTTGGACGATGAAAAAGCTGACTCAGCAGTTAATCGACGGGTCCAGCCCCTCCAGAATTAAAGTGATTTTAAAAGACCTCAATCATTTCTTCGACACGTTTGGCAAACACAGGCAAAAAGCCACAACACACCCTGTAAATAGTAATGACATTTTAAAAAGAGCCAGGTGGGAAGGAACACGTAGATTTCTAGAAACACCGAAAGACATGTTACCGGTATTTCCAACACTGAGGGTGAGGAGGGCAGGACTCCCTTTAAAAGGGGTCAGGATTCTGGGCACGTCCCCAAATGCCGTCTCCCGGAAGCAAAGCAAATGTAACACCGAGACCATCGGAGCAAACCCTCTCAGGGGCTGGGGGCAGCAAAACGTGTTCCAGGGTTGCTCACGGCCTTGAGCGCTGAGCCTCCCGGCGACAGTGCAGAAGTCAGTGCCTCTTGGCACGTGTCCTCTCATTTCTTCCTCCTCCGAGGGACAACGAGGGACCAAAGTAGGCAGCTGTGAGTCGGAAGGACGCGGCTGAGAGATCTGACGTGGTTAAAGTCTGTGTGCATTTCTGCATTCTTCTACCCGGTGAGACCTTCAATCTCTTACGTCCGGCCTGATTTCTCTGACGTCTGGGGGGTTACAGAGAGACCGACTAAGATTAAAACCAGAAAACAGGCTGCCAGACAGGCCTCGCTGGTGGACATTGGGGTTATGGAAACCTTTCTCTACGGTGTGTCTGTGGCTCATCCATTAAAATCTCTTTGTCCCCTGGATTCCTTGAAATTGCTTTTAGGGAAATGTTACACGGGATATGTTTGACTTCAGTTCCATTTAGGACAGCACTTCCTAGGAGTCAGCCCTGTGGCCGGGCTGGGAGGCGCAGAACGAGAGGTGCCTGTTGAGGAGGGGCGGGCCGCGGGAGCGGTGGTCCCGTGAGCACGGGACGGGCGCCCAGTCCCTTGAGCTGCGGGGAGGGTCCCAGGAAAGACCACAGTCATTTCCAAGGGCGAGGAGATGTTCTCCAGGTAGATGGGAGCAGGGCCTGTGTGTGTGCCCGCGCGCGTGTGGCGAAGTTGAAAGCGAGTGGGGTGACTCAGGCCCGGGAACCATGCGGACGTGCAAGGCCGGCACAGCAGTGAGAAGCAGCGATGGGGCAGGATGGTTGTGCTTGGCCTCTGGGTGACCAGGGGTCTTTCAAGGACAGTTTTTACATAGGGAACTGACAAGTCCAGTGGGCGTTCTGGATCGTTCATTCTGACGGGCAGTTATTAAGGGTAAAAAGGCTGTTACGGAACATACTGGAAGGTTGCATGAGCTGAACGTGTTTAGCCAACTGTGTGGCAGTGAGAGACGTCATCCTCAAAGTCTGAGTGTTTATTTTCTCTGATTTTTATGGCTCTGAGTGCAGATAAGTCCCGCAGACACTTTTCTTAAATCATTAGGCTGGAAACACTTTCCTTTTACCCACCCTCTGTATGCTAACCAGTTGACTTTTTGTTCCTGTGACTTTAACAAGTACTTAAAGTGTTTAAAGGCCTCGAAATCTCATCAAAGACACAGGTTTGCACTGTACCGGTTCCAGGCTGGTCGGAATTGTGATCAGTGAGGTTTGCTTTCTTCCCACTGTTGCCCCCGGGGCCAGAGAAGCCACATGGCACCTTCCGGTCTTTCTAAAGTGGATGTTAACATTTTTAATTAAGAACAGTTTCAAACATATAGAGAAGTGAAGAGAGTAGAATCCTAAATGCTGCATTTAATAAAATGGCCTGTGACCTGCACTTACTAAAATGTCCCCGTATTTTCTTCAGCTCTTCTTCTGCAGAAACATTTTAGAGTCAATGGAGACATGACGATAATGCGTCCCTTCTTCCACGTGTTCCTAAAACATACGGACAGTTCTCATACCCGTCACGACAAAACGGCTAACCCAGTAATGCTGCCTGACCTCGGACGTTAGCAAATATCTGCCTCAATTTCCCTGGCGCCTCTGATGCGTGCTTGACGGCTCGTGTCGGGTTGCGGGTGCTGAGCACCTTTCGTGCTCTACAGGGACCCCCCTCCCCCCTGCTGCTGTGGCAAAATAGTAAGTGGTATTTCATGTCCAGAGCTGAGGGACCACACGTGATAGGGCGCTCCCCTCGTTTGCAGCTCTAATCAGAGCACTAGGAAGCAACTGACTGATGAGTTTCTGGTAGTTTCTCCTCCTCTCTGATGAGAGCCAGGCAGCATGTAGGGCAGGTGCCACGGGTGCGGGGTCCTAGATGGCCTGGGAGACAGTGCGTGGCTCCCAGAGCAATTAGAGTTTCCCGTACTGTGGATTAATCTATTACCAGTAGCTGCTCTCAGTGTTGTTAGGAGATCGATTTGGGCTTAAAGGACATAAAACATGAGGAAAAATGAACACACCCAAAGTAGCATTGGTAACTTAAAGTGGAAATAAATATTTTACCCTATTTTTAAGAAACTGGCATAAGTTGAGGCGCCTGGGTGGCTCAGTCGATTAAGCGTCCGACTTCGGCTCAGGTCGTGATCTCGAGGTCTGTGAGTTCGAGCCCCGCGTCGGGCTCTGTGCTGACAGCTCGGAGCCTGGAGCCCGTTTCGGATCCTCTGTCTCCCTCTCTCTCTGCCCCTCCCCCGCTCACACTCAGTCTCTCTCTCTCTCTCTCTCTCTCAAAAATAAATAAAAACATAAAAAAATTAATAATAAAAAGAAATTGGCATAAATTTAAGAGTGTATGAAATATAGTGATAAATAATAATTGATACAGTATTTTAAAGCAATTCCAGTTTTTCATTACTTATCAATCAGTAACTAATGATATTAAGTAATTATTAAATAGTAAATTATTTTAATCCAATACCATTAAAATCAATTTCGTGTTAACTTTAATATTAACTTAATGTTTAAAATAAATGACAAATTAATTTAGAAATATATTAGTAGGAATGTAGAAACTTAGCATGAATATTAGAAATTATAAGGGTTTTGTAATAGATGAACTAAATTTTTTAGGTAAAATGTTTGTTTATAGCTAGATTTTCTCTGTTCCCAGCAGAAATTTTAGACTTTTTGGGTTTTTTTTTAATCTCATCTGATTGACGTGGTCTCTTTCATCACACAAAGAATTTTTCAGACCTGATTGAATTATAGTCATTCTCTGAATATGAAGGAGGAGAAAACAACCAGACTCATCTTGACCCATAGATTCGACGAAATCCCAGTCAGAACCCCAGCGTGACATTTTGTGATAGAAACAAACCAAATCTACAGTATTGAAGAACAGAGTTGGAGGGTTGGCACTTCCAGACTTACTAAATAGTTCATATTTCAAATTGTCGTATCTTTTCAGTAGTGATTTCGAAGGACTGTACACGAATGAGGGATCATTGCTACCATCAACTTCATGATCGTCTGGAGGCAAAATACACACGTGTGTATAGCTACATGTGATCATATCTAATTCTATAATAAAGTTCCACGTGAGAAGTAAGAGTTTTAACCCCAAAATTCTACTTCTGGAAAATGGGGCACGTATCCATTCTGAGAAGGGAAGCGTTCCTTACAGGTTCATAACCTGTAATCGACCTTGGTCTTGAGACTTGGCCTTTGTTTTTCAAAGTCCTTCTCTGCAAAAGTCAGGGAGGCCGGATGGCGGAACTAAGAACACACTTCGATCTCGAGGCTCTCCGGATCGGCTCCCACTGCCATCAGCTCTCCGGATGCTGTAACGAAGGACACATGTGGTGAGGGAGCGGGAGACATGCCACATCGTTTCAGTGGTCACCTACTCAGGTCTGATGTTTCCACGGGCACGTAGGCCAGGCCCCCGTTGCCTTCCGGGGTCAGTGGGCTCAGTGTTCGGACACCTGCATCCTGGTCCTGCTTCTACTGCTGACAAATCCACTCCAGTGGCGGCCACCTTCTCTCTGGGTTCCGACACCACCTTATAAGGGGGGACCAGCCGGGGGAGCCTGAAGACTCTGTTCTGATCCCTGATTCTACCTGTGAATACTTACCGATGGCTTTCTTCACTTACGTTTATTTTCCCCCTGTGATGCCTCTTTTGTGTTTCCTTTCGGAGGGTCGCACACCTAAGTGCAAAACCCCACACCCGCTTGCACGTTTCCCTGTATGTGCTGGAAAATGGGAAAATCCTTGCAGAGCCGGATATAAAAGCAGTAACCACACGTCTTAACCTTACTAATCACTACAGAGCACACCAGAGGACATAAGTAAATCCCACACTTGCTGTCGAGTACGTTACCGCACGGGAGGGAGGAAGCGATAAACTCACGAGAGCCACCAGGCCCCGGCCCGGCCCGGACGGGAGCCACGGCGGAAGGTCAGAGGCCACGGCAGTGACAAGACGGGCACCACCACCAACAAGCACTGAATTGGGTGCCTGGAGATGCAGGCTGTGCGTCCTCCTCGAACCGGTCACGCGGAGCTTTAATTCTGGTGGAAAATCGGCTGGAAACGCACCTTCTCTCGAGGGTTCGTTGCGGTCAGGTGAGGGGGGTGTGGCGGCGCCCCACAGCTCTGGTGGCTGCTAATGGCGCTCGGACCGGTGCACGGGACCCCACTCCACTCCACAGGACATCCCCATTTGGAAATTATCAGAGCAAAAGAGATCTTTCCTTGGACTTTTATTCGGGGCCCTCGGTAGCCTCTGATTGAACCGGAGCCCTTCCAGCGACGAGATAGATGACGTGGCTACGGAGTCTCCTCTCTCTGGGCCCGTGTCTTCATTTGAAACCTCGACGGGGGGACCCAAGGGCCAGAATCCGTCGGACGGAAACGGCAGGAGATATCCCACCCCCCGGAACTTACGGGCTGCGGCAGCTCCAGAGTGCGCGCACAAGGTGTTTGAATCCCTGCCTGATCTTTTGTTGTTCTTCCTGGAACAGAAACAGATACACGTTCCCCGGTGTAACCGTGTGCCAGGACTTTAAAAAATTACACTCTGTCAGCTGTGGCACGTTTAAACGCCCCAAATACTTCAGGAGACACTTAACTTGTGTGTTTTAATAACGGCGTGCGTGTTCAGACTTGCTCGGCCCGCGCTCCCGTGTGGAGCCGGCAGCAGGGACTTTTCTCTCCTTTAGCCGCACCGTTTAACTCTTCACTCATTTCCTACTTCCTCAGATCACCTCTAAGCATCAGCACGTCGCTTGCCACGTGGAGGCCCAGATAACCTATTCAATATGTGTTCACCTTCTCAAAATCCCGGCTCGCGGGGAACACGGCTTCCCCGGCCCGCAGCAGAGATGGCCGGTTCTGCCTTCCGCCAGGCGAGGCGGGGCAAGGTTGGCGATCTGTTGTTTTGCACCAGTCTCCGGGTCCTCAAAACGACCGCCACGGAAATACCCTTTGGTTCTGCGAGCAGTTAAGATCCTATCTCTGCTCAGAATCATCATTACAGGAGGGAGAAGTAATTTCAGCGAGCCTATTAGCAGCACGCCCGAAACATCCCTATTAACTTCTCCTTCTTTTGTGGTGCATCTTTTATCAGGGTCTATCTGTACTCCGCGTCGGGCCCGACGCCAACACATTTTAATAATAATAATACGTTGCACTTTTCGGGCGCCCTTTCATCCCGGGAGCCCGGAGCACTTTACAAACATTAATTAATTAAGCTCCGCACAACACCCCTTTGAGGTAGGTATGCCCCCGCTACGGTACGACAAGATGGTTCAAGTGGTTCTCCCTGAGGCTCGCCCACTCTGGAGCTGGAGCAAAAGTCCCGACAGAGGCTCCTCTGCTCCAGGGTTCAACCGAGTCCTGGCGGAAAGGGGAGCTTCCCCAGCGGACCTGCTGCGCGGACGGCGGCCCTCCTCCTCCTGCGTCAGGGCCTGGTCCCATCCTCTCCCCTCTTGTCGCTCCGTCTCCGGGGAGATGGGCCCAGAGCTCATTCTGGGACCGTCACCTGTGTGGGAAGAGAGCAAGTGCTTCCTGACACGCCGGTTCGGTGCCGGGCCCACGATCAGCAGGAGCAGTGACAAGCTCTGGGCCCCACTCCCCGTCCTGATCTCCTGTGACACGGCGGACACCAAGGAGGGCGCAACTGGCCTTTGGGAATGTTTGGCCGCCGTGACCGAGGAGGGGGAGGGGGCGGGCCCGAGGCTGTCACCCAAGGACAGCGCGGCTGGCAAGGCGCTTCTGAACCCCCGCGGGAAGGAGGGGTCTGTTCGGGGGTTCTCAGAGGCAGGTTGATGAGACGGTCGGCTAGTGGCAGTGACGTCAGCATTATTACCGGGTTCTAATGACACTTTTTTCTGAGAATCCACTTGTAACAGTCCATGCAGGACTTAAATGGAGTGACCCCCTACTTTTCATGGTTTACGGTCTATGGTTGTGTTTGAGAGTACGGGCCAGTGACTTGTTGAGTAAAAATCTGCGACTGACTAACGGAAAAATAAGCACCAGGGCTGCTGATCTTTGTTGGCTGACAACTGGTGGAGGTGTCCCTGTGTGTGACCCGCTCACGCTTCCCGGGGATGCAGTCGAGGCCCAGGAGGAAAAATGGTCTCCAGAGCGGCTCCCGTGCCTGTGTACGAGTGCGAGTGTGCGTTCGGGCGGGTGTGTGTTTGTACACGAGTGTGTCCGTGAGTGTGCGTGTGTGTGAGGGCCGGGCTGCCCCGAGGGGGCTCTGACTGAGTGGCGGTCCTGGCCAGGTGTGGATCTGGCTTCCACGCACCTGTGTATGGGGCCCTCAGACTCCGTCCTCAGGGGCCAGGAGGGGACAAGTGTTTGCCGACCCTGTGACCAAACACATCTGGGTGCTGAGACTGTGGCAGCCAAACTCACACCCAGCCTGGACCTGTTGTGGCTCCTTGCCGCCTGCTTGTTAATGTTCCTGGATTTGCCCTCATGTAAGCTTCTTGAAGAACCTTCCAGATGGGAACAGCTTGCGGTTCTTCTAGCTTGTGTTGTTGGGTGGTTCCCAAAGCCTTGTGTGTCCTAAGACCAGCCGGAGCACTCTCAGAAACCCCCTGCCCACACCCGCGCCCCCAACGGTCCCAGGACAGGACCCTGGTGTCAGCACTTTAAAAATTCCTTGGGCTTCTCCAGTGTGTACCCAAGTCGAGAGTCTGCACACTGGAAAACTGTACGCCTGACCGCTAACTCTGAGAACGTCTCCTGTTCAGCCACAGCTGTACTTGCAGGCTCTTTCTTACGGCTCGGGCACGGAATGTGCTGCTTGGCTTGTCCGAATTATCTAGAATTGCCAGTTGTAGCGATGGCAGCAATATGCGTGGATCCCAAGACCCGTCCCAATGCCAAGCGCCTTGATCTTTGGAAAGTGGGCACAGCTGCTACATTTTCTTTCTTCCCCAGATATTTTTCTTAGCATCCCCTGCAGCCCGATCTTGGCTCATGTTGTTGGTTCGAGATCTGGGGATATTGTGACAGTGTCCACTTAAAAATGGCTTCCTTGGGGCGCCTGGGTGGCCCAGTCGGTTAAGCATCCGACTTCAGCTCAGGTCGTGATCTCACGGTTCGTGGGTTCGAGCCCCGCGTCGGGCTCTGTGCTGACGGCTCGGAGCCCGGAGCCCGCTTCGGGTTCTGTGTCTCCCTCTCTCTCTGCCCCTCCCCCATTCACGCTCTGTCTCTGTCTCAAGGATAAATAAACATTAAAAACAAATATATATAAAAAAAATGGCTTTATCTTCCCAGAGCTTAATTTGCTGGATTACGTATCTAAAAAAAATTCACCGGAAGAGAACAGAAGAAAAAGCGATCCCCTTTGTGTGTCGCATGTGGCACAGACCCCTCTAACCTGAGCCTCGCTGGTGGCTCTGTGTGCGTGTGCGTGGGCAGGCTGTCCTTGGAGGCAGGAGCCCTCCAGCTCCTCCGGTGAGCCGCTTTCCCTGCAGGGCCCCCACGTTCACGGCGCCGCGGCCAGGGCAGGGGCTCAGCACGCACCGCTGCCTTCCTCTGCGGCGCTCCGAGCGGCTGAGCCCAGGCCTTCGGCAAGAAAGGCCTCCCTCACGGTGCCGGGGAAGAGCGATGCATCATCCAGGCTTGCGGATAAAGGTGCACGTTCAGATACGACCCCAGCGGAGAGGCAGACGCCTCCAGTTCAAGCTGGCCTCAGACAGCCCCCTGAGAGTTCGCGTGTTTATTGCAACCTCGGACTTCCCTCCGTCTGCCAGTTCTGAGAGACCAGCTGGAACGTTCCCCACGTCTACCACTTCCTCCCCTGGAAACTCCCTGGTTGGAGATTCTTTCCCTTCCCCAGGTGGAGTAGGAAGATTAGAAAGCCTCTCCGCATGGATCAGAGCTTCCCCCGGCCAGGACCCAGTGTCCGATGACAGGCCTTGGGCGGGGGGGGGGGGGGGGGGGGGGGGG